>NW_020230208.1:90000-470951 GCF_003227715.2 Harpegnathos saltator
CTCGCGCGCGCATAATTAATCGAGAAGAGATCGCTGCGGCCTTTGAAGGAGCCTCTCCTCTCGCGCTCTTCTCGCCCTGTCTTTTTCACTTCGTGCCCCTCTCTCCTTTTTACCGTCGAAAATTCACCATAGCTCGCGGGGAAACGACGAGCGATTCCCGATTGCCCAACGCCTCGGATCCTACTCGGACGGGCCCGTTCGAGAGAGTCAATTCGACCGATATGATCTTACACGGAGCGAGCCGCGCGCAATCGAGGCGCGAGCTTTTATTATCGGGGGAGCACGCTAGTTCCGGCAGGAACGAATATCGCCCGCGCACACAACAAAACGCCGCGACGGCGGCGGCGGCGGAACAACGGCGGAACGGCGGCGAGTTATAAATACAAGCCGGACCGGCTCGGATTAAATAACAAATGGAGCGTGTAAACCGTGCCGTGTCGAGCGCAGAGAGCCGCGCGCGCGCGCGTCGGAGCTCACGAGTGCGGCTGAACTTTCCGGTTTTTCGAGGCGAGCATGAAAAATAGCGAAATGATTTCTCTCCCATTCTCTCTTTTTTATTAATAAAATATAAGCTCGTACCGCGAGGTAAATTACATTAGAGATCAGCCCGGCGAAACAAAGTGGCGCGTGTAACACCGCGGCGACTCCGGAGGAGGGCGCGCGGCACGGGGTAACTCGATTAATTCGACTCGCTGTGCAAAAAGCACGATTAATTCGGCGGTATTTCAATTTATACGTCGCGCGTATTGTTTTTTCGCCCCTGTGTTTTCGCGGGTTATTGCGACTGGTGCATTATTTAATGTACATTGTGCGCGTACATGTGCGCCACACGGTCGTTCGCTCTCTCTCTCTCTCTCTCTCTCTCGCGCTCTCTCTCTTTCTCTCTCTCTCGCTCTCTCTCTCTCTCTCTCTCTCTCTCTCTCTCTCTCTCTCTCTCTCTCTCTCTCTCTCTCTCCCCCTTTCTCCCTTTCGGGCGCGCGCGCCGGCTGTTTGTCGCGGACGGTTTCGTGTCCATTATTATTTCGCAAGCGTGCTCAAACAGAGACGCTCGACATATTGTGTCGTTATAGCGGCCAATTATAGAGTTGGAGTATCGCTCGATAATATCCTCCGTATCGACGGCGCGGCATTATGCGCCCAGCGCCGCAGTGCGGCCGGTATAACTTGTAAGTAACTGTCCAAGTTATAACGCGAGAATTACAATTCCCCGGCGGTTTATCGGCGGCGGCGACGACGACGACGACGACGACGAGTAGCGTAAACGCGCGTAGCGCGTTGTTAATTCGCGAGAAGAGCGCGAGCCGCGATTTTTCGCCAGCGCGACTCTTTTCCACCGCGGATGCAATCTCTTAAATGCATTGTAATTAGTCTTATGTGGGAATTTATATTCCCGGCGTCTTCGCCGGGCCGAGAAAGTGGAGCGTCCTGGATTCCTCGCAATTTCCTCTCCAATTTCTTTCAGCCTCTTGCGGTCGACTTTTCGACGGAGGACCTTCTTTCTCCTCCCGCCGCGCCGCCGTGTAATTCGCGAACGTTTCAATTAAATTTAAACGTCGCCCTGCGCGCGCCAGGGAGACGCATCGTCGTCCTCATCGTCCTCATTGTCGTCGCCGGCGTCGTCGTCGTCGTCGTCGTCGTGGAGTTCGTCGATTTCTCTAATCTCGCGCGAATCATCGTTCACGGCGCGCGAGCGTCGAGCACGGCGGTGCGCGGACACGTTGCGAAATTGATCGACCTTATCCTACGTGTGCCATGAAAGGAGAGTATTGCGTCGAATCGATCAGGAATCGTAAGATCGTGAGATCGAGCCGCGCCTCGCACCTCCGGCTTCGCCTTTGATCGAAGGGACAAGCCTTAATAATGACTCTGAACGATTGACGGACTTCGGCTAAAACAGCATGGATCCGTTTAGTCGGTGAAATGACCCGGATCGCCGGATGGGATATTGATCGTTAACGCGACGAACTGCGCCGCAAACTCTCACTCGTCCTCTCCCTTTCTTTCTCTTCCTCTGCCACTCTCTTTCTCTCGGTAGCTTTACTCGCCCGGCGTGCGGTGATAAAACTGAAAAGAATATTAACGAGGCTAACATCTCGCGTCCCTCCTGCCGCAGCCCTCCCTGCCCCCCCTCGCCAACAAGGCACGGCCAACAACAAATTCGTACAGCCGTCGCGTCGGTAGCCGTGAGAGCTGTTTTTCCCGCTCGTCCCACACACGCGCGTTTGTTCTTATTCGCGAAATCACTTTAAGAGCGCGGCGCATCGCGCGGAGATATACACCCCGGCCATCGCCATTGACGTGTATCGAAAGTCGATAAACGGATTTCGCGCAGTGCACACGCTGCTGCAACGCGAATCGTGAATTCCACGTCGAAACAACCGCGCGCGTCCGCTCTCCTCTTCCTCTCGCGTCAATCCTACCACACACACACACACACACACACGCACACACACGCGCGCGCGCACATGTACGAGCAGAATGCGAAGCACATTGCATCCGCGACAGGGCGAGCCATTCGGTACTTTTCTCGATCGCGTGCTTTTCGCGCGTGATTTCCACGCGGACGCAACATCCTCGATAAATATAACGCGCGGAGCGACGAAGCGGCGCGATAAGCGCGCGCGGCCGCCGCGTGCGCTCGCCGAAATAACGTTAATTCCGGCGCCGGCTGGCCAGGCACGCGCAACGACGACGCGAATCGGCGTTTTCCGGTCGGACGGGAAACGTGAAGGTGCAAACACACTTGTTTCTCTGTCTCAATTTACCCTCGCCCGGACCACTCTCTCCCCGCGGCGCACCGGCAGCTCGTCGCGGTGTTTATTTTGTATTCGCGCGATATTTTTCTTCCGCCGTCGTTGCAATTCGCGAGTGAGTCGACGCGTCCAGACGCGAAATATAAATACGGGGCTGAAATGGCGAGCGAGATGCGACGGACGGCAGCGCGTCTCGAGACTTCCCATCTTGCGCGACGCTTGTTAATATCTCGATCCGAATTCATGAAATGCGGCCGGGGGGGGGGGGGGGGGGGGAGTGAAAAGAAACATAATTCGCGGGCTTGTAAATCTCAAACCGCCAGAGATTGCGCAACGCTCCACACTTGCGCTAGAGCGGGCGCTTATCGATGAATAATCGAACATTTTCGAGAGCGCATTTTCTTCTTTCGCCGAGAATTCGTACTTTGTCTTCTTCTTTTCTGGGTTCTTGGGAAGGGTTCTTTTCTGCCGTGAAGAACTGACTGAGAGATTTTTCCCCGTTAAAATCAAAGCTCCGCACTCGGAAGTGATTATACGTGGCGGCACACGCACGGTGGAAGATAAATCGGCTGGAAAATTCTCCACAATCAGCGGCAATTAACCACGACAGTCGGTGCGTTAAAGCTCATGAATTATTACACTTGGAGACCGAGCGCGATTTTACAAGCTCTACGACTTGTAAAATCGCAGTGGCTCTCTCTCTCTCTCTCCCTCTCTCTCGCTCTCTCCCCCCCCTCCCCCCCCCCTCTCTCTCTCTCTCTCCAATGTTAATTAATTTCATGTCACGATAACGGGCGCAAATGCCCGTACGAATCTCATTGGTCGTTTGAAGCGTCGCCTCTCTGTCTGGCACGGCGGGATTTCTCGCGTTACATCGAGCGACGAGAGCGACGCGAGCGGGGCATTGGAATGTGAGTAAAAGCGATCTGAATCAAGCCGACGCACGAGCGTGTGGAATATCTGAGCAAACGAACCAATCGCCTCGTTACGTGGCCAGAGTTCGTCTGGAGAATGTAACGAAAGGCGAAAAAACAGAAGTCCATTTCCCGCCGGTGAAGCGATCGCGCGTAAATGCGCGAAACGAACGCCGCCGGACGTCGGCCGATAGCCAAGGCGCGTAACGAATGCGCCGTCACGTCGATACGGCCAGAATATTTCCTGCATCGGTTTCCCCACTCACTATTTTTGCCTGTCATCACGGAAACCTGATAGTCTCTCCGTAAGTCTCCGATTTACCATCGACCTTCGGCTCTGTCACTCCCCTCGTCGGTGGAGGCACGGGATAAAAAACGGAAGCCTTTTTCCGGACGCGCAACGAACATCAGGTATACGAGGGTGGTCCCAGAAGTACCTGACCTAACGTATAGATCAGAGCTCGGCAAAATGTGCACGCGACGACCGATTTTCGACCATCTCCGCCCACCGCTATTCCCTTTACCTCGCCGCTCCGCGCGCTGCCTACAAGCCGCTCGAGCCTCAGGAGCGTGTTTCCAATAGTTTTCCACATCACCCATGAAGTACTATTGTTGACGCGTTTTTTTTTTAAGTGGTATTCCCAGTAAGCCTAATCGAACAGAAGCGAAATAAAATATGTTAAATGAAGAATATGCAATTCGATTTTCGGCGTCTTTCATTGGTAAGAGTGGAAACGCCAATTTGGATATTGCATGTAGCGAGCCGCATAAGACGTGGTAAGGAATCGTCGCTTAAAGAACAACACTTCTCATTTTTTACAAACTTCATTTTTGAAAAATGAAGAGGCCTACTGGGGATACCACTTAAAAAAAAAAACGCGTCAACAATAGTACCTCATGGGTGACGTGAAAACTATTGGAAACACGCTCCTGAGGCTCGAGCGGCTTGTAGGCAGCGCGCGGAGCGGCGAGGTAAAGGGAATAGCGGTGGGCGGAGATGGTCGAAAATCGGTCGTCGCGTGCACATTTTGCCGAGCTCTGGTATAGATATGGTGGTTGTTGTTTGAAAAGAATGACTATGATAGAAAGTACCAACCTTATAAAGCTTAAGTTTGAAGTTTGACGACGCTACGTTGTTTAGTATTCGTTTGGCAGCCATCAATAGTGAGAACGCTCTCGATGAATTTGTAAACATGGAAAAAATTGGTCATCGTTATGTAATACAATACTTTCATTTGAAAGGCCTCAGTCCAACCAATATCAAAGCGGAGCTAGATTCTACTTTGGGGGAGTCTGCTCCTTCGTTTACAACAGTGAAATATTGGGTAGCAGAGTTTAAACGAGGCCGTACGAGCTGCCAAGACGAACATCGCAGTGGTCGACCAAATGAGGTGACCACGCCAGAAATGGTGAAGAAAATCCACAAAATGGTATTGGATGACCGTCGACTGAAAGTGCGCGAGTTAGCAGACATGGTAGGCATTTCAAAAAGTGCTGTACATCGCATATTGACTGAAAATTTGGACATGAGAAAGCTGTGCGCAAGATGGGTGCCGCGATTACTCACAATGGAACAAAAACAGCGTCGTGAGGATGTTTCAATCGAGTGTTTGGCGAAGTTTCGCAGCAATAAAGCCGAGTTTTTGCGTCGATTCATAAGCATGGATAAAACATGGGTCCATCACTTCACACCTGAGACGAAGGAACAGTCAAAACAATGGACTGAAAGGGGATAATCGGCCCGAAAGAAGGCGAAGACAGTTCCATCTGCAGGCAAGGTCATGGCGTCAGTTTTTTGGGATGCGCGTGGGATAATTTTCATTGATTATCTTCAGAAAGGAAAAACAATCAACGGCGAGTATTATGCGAACTTATTGCAGCGTTTGAGTGATAAAGTCAAGAAAAAACGCCTTTGGCGAAAAAGGAAGTTTTGTTTCATCAAGACAATGCACCAGTTCACACATCCGTTATCGCGATGGCCACAATCAATGAGTTAAAGTTCGAATTGCTTCCTCACGCATCCTATTCGCCAGATTTAGCACCCTCGGATTATTTTCTGTTTCCAAACTTGAAAAATGGCTCGGTGGTAAAAGATTTGCCAATAATGAAGAGGTGGAGTCTGCGATTGATGGCTATTTTGAGGAGGATCGACGATTCCCACTGTAAACAGGATATCGAAGCTATTGAACATCGCTGATAAAAGTGTATTGAGCTAAAAGGAGACTATGTAGAGAAATAAAGATATTTTTTCCCAAAATTTTTGTGTTTCCTTTGTTAGGTCAGATACTTCTGGGACTACCCTCGTACGTCCTTCCAATTTCACGTCCTGTCTCTCTTGTAACATCTCGGATAACGTCGTTCCAGATTGAGAATCGGAAAGGTATATTTAGCGTTCGACACGCGTCCAGAATCCTGGGGAGTCCCTGTCTCTCCCACAACATCCGAAGGACGAGCCGAACGAGACGCGGAGCTCCATATCGTTTACAGATCGCGATCCGCGATTTCGAAGGCGAACTTCACGGGCGCACATGGCGACGACGACGACGCGGCGAATTACGTATCGTCGGTGATTCGCGAGGAGTATTTTCGCGTCGATATAAACGAAAGGCCGTAGAAGTCTTCGATCGACAAGTTCGGACGAGTTGGCCAGAGGACGAGCGGACGCTCGTCTCTTTCCTCTCCACCTCCTCCTGCCCGACGTCGCTCGCGAACGCAGCGTGTGGTCCTCTTGGATACCTCCAGCAGCCAGGGCTACTTCCGTACCCTCGGCCGGCGCAGGCGTCGTACCTGCGCCCAAGGTTTTATAGCATTAACTGAAATTGCAACAGTCCCCGTAAAGTAGGAGGCTTTAGCGACGACTCCGGCGTACGTGTGTTTGCGCATATACAGGGTGGCCCGGGAGTAGGAGCGCGAGGAGCCGACCGCCTTTCGACAAGGGAATGTCGGCGGACTTTCTCTCCTCCTTCGGCGGCTGGTCCTCCTCCTCCTCCTCCTCCTAGTCATCGGCTAGTCGCCGACGACCTCTGCTCCGTCAGCCGACAGCCCGGCGCGATGCCTCGGAATCGCGGCTGCGAATCGCTCGCTTTACACAACGGATTGCCGTAACGTAAGGCATCTCTCCCGGATATCCTTTTAGGCGATGCGAGGCCGGATGTGGGAGATTGGAAAACTCGCGGTTATTTTTTTGCACGATCCCGCCCGGTCTCTCGCGGACTTGATCGTATTGGAGAGCGGAGACGAATCGTCGCGCGAGAAATAGACGTCGACAGGTTATTCCCCTTTCCCCCGCGCCACCGACTTCTTCTCCGACTTTCGAAATTTCTCAGACTGACACATTTCGCGTCTTTCCATATTTCTTGGATGACCGCTGATGCGGTGGTCCCCCAGTGGAAGCAGATTCGCCGTACTTGGCCGACTCTTCGTCTCCCTAGCGAGCGAAGCTGTCGCGCTCGCTATAATAATCGAATAGGCGTCATCGATTTTTCGGCCGCGCAAGTAGACGCTTATCTGTTTACACGTATTTCGCCGACAATCACCGACGGCGATTGAATGCGAATGGGCCACCCCGAACGTGAGTATCCGCGTCGTCGGGCGAAGCGCCCGGGCTTTTTCCCGGTGACGAGAGGGATCAGGGACGCGCGCGACAGTAAAATCGAAATTGTCAGAGCTGCCGCTTTAGTTTTAGAGCCTCGGGGTTACTGCCGCCCCGTCGAATCCGTCTTCGGCTTCCAACGCCGTACCGTCTAACCCTCTCCCTCACCGCCGCTGCACCCTTGGTGCCCTTTTCTTACTCTGCGGAAGTAATAAGTATCGTCGGGGACGTATAGCCGGATTCGACGGAATTCAATCAGGGAATTTCGTCGAATGCGAGAGCCGGAGCGGGAACGAGAGAATGAGAGCGAGAGAGAGAGAGAGAGAGTCTGATCGTGCGAGAATGCCGTTGCTGCTGCTGCTGCTGGATGACTTATTCTCAATCCGCGTTGATCTAATTTTTATGCCGGAAGCGACAGGGGAGGGTCGGAAAAGCGAGGCACGGCGGGAGAGAGAGAGAGAGAGAGAGAGAGAGAGAGAGGACGCGCGCAGTGAGGGTGCGCCCGGGCTCTCGAACGCGTTTCTCCTTATAACTACGTTTTATTGGGCCGTTTACGTTTCACGAACGAGAAATTTAAATGCGACGTTTAAACTCGCGCGCAGAAAATCCCGAAGAGCGATCTGCCCCGACCTGATCTCCGCTTTGCGAAACGCCCCGCGCTCCGTATTTCCGGCGAGCTGGGAACGACGGCGCGTCGTCTCTCCCTTTTTCCCCTCGAATTTCGTCGGTGATTAAGACGTCGACGTATCCTGAGCGAGTAGAGAGACAGAGAGTGATAGAGAGAGAGATAAAAAGAGAGAGAGAGAGAGAGAGAGAGAGAGAGAGAGAGTGTGTGATAGAGAGAGAGGGGGAGAGAGAGAGAGAGAGAGAGAGAGAGAGAAAACGGGGAGTTATCGAAAATAGATCTTCATCTTGTCTCAAGCTCCATACTTTTTGCTTCGTCAGGCTAGCCGAGTTTGCTACGTTCCGCAGTACGCACATTTTCACACACAATTTCCCCGACGCAGATCAATTTTTCTCGGCGCGCGCGCGCGCGCGCACGGTTGAGCGAGTGCTCGACGCACAGAAATATTTAGTTGGTTCACGCCACGTTGCGATGGGCAACGAGGTAGTAAAGTCGAGTCATCGATAACGAACGGATCGAGAGTTCGTTGGCGGAGCACGAAGGAGAGAGGGGGGCGGGAGAAAAAAATGGGGAAAACGATCCATCCCTCCCGCCTGGGGAGGGGAACCAAGCAATTAATTTGCATTAATTAAAGCGCAGCGAGCGACGGGCGTTAACGACGGTGTATTGGACGCGCGCGCTGTCAAAAATTAATATAATTGAACGTTCTCGGCAGGTGGCACAGGTCTACGGCCTACGGCGCTACGAAAGTGTCAAATCCGATTATGTCGCGGCATGGTTAACAAAACCGGGAAACCTTTTCGGTATGATTCGATAAGCCGATTAAAACTCGACGCGCGCGCGCGCGCGCGCGTGAAAAGTACTTGTGTAACCAATCCCGCCGGGACACGACAAATTATCCGGAAAACCCGGCGACGAATTTATCTACTCGTCTGCGCACCGGCGTGCTACTTGATGAAAATCGCGAGTTTTGCGCAACGCGTGTTCGAACACGGGCGAACACTATCATCCCGCCGATGCGAATAACTCACTCTGTTATCGCTTATTACCCCCGCTCGTCCCGGCCGGCGCGGCTGTCCCGGCCGCTAATGCCGCTGAACACTGACATTATGATTAATTTACGAGATTTTCTGACGCAGGACCGTGGCTTTCTAATATTTTATTGCGCCGTAATTCGCAACGTCTCTCTCCCTGCCGCCGCCCATCATCGCGCGCCGGGAGAATTCGCGTAGGCGACCGAAATTACTCGCGGCACTCGCGTACTCGCGACCCACCTGGTGGTCTTTCCCACCGAATATAGCGTTTTACTTCTCCCTTAATCCGTCACCATCACGAGAAAAATGTGACTTCACTCTCCCGGGATAATTTCTGCACACCGCTGAGTTCCTGCGAAGATCGTCGCGTCACGTATAAACACTCACACACCTGTCATTATTTCTGCAATAAACCTGATCGCCCGACATTTCTCTGTCGCGCGCCTCCTCCTTTCAAATCGTTCGTAATGTTTCTCTCGAACAAGCGGGAGACTGACGGCAACAGTTGGGATTAATTTGCCGGGGATGCTATCCCCACACGTCAGGTGTATCAGATCGCGACGAGTGAAAAAAGACGATCTCGACCGGCCGATTGCGTCGCGTTATGGCGTATCTCCGATTGCATAATGTCTGAACGCCTCCAGCAGAAAGAACGAGAAAACACTCGCGCGACATTGACCCCGTTGCCGAATGTTTCGCGTTCGGCCCGTCGGCATGTAGATGCTATCGCCGCGGATTTGTTCATTCATACGAGTCTCGTTGTGCGAACGATCGAGCAGCCGATACTTTGGCGTCGCTCGCACACACATATACACGCATTCACTTCTTACGTATGCACGTAAGAATCGTGGGATAAACGTGGGATCACGGTCCTCTGTACCGAAATATTCTCGCGAACGTCCTAGACAGACTCTGCGAATCACGTCGCTTCGATTCTCTTGCCGATTCTCTCGCGCGAAACGAGACGCCGAAGCGTCGACAGGCACGTGTAGGCATGTACAGGCGGATATCTCACGTACGGCTTTATGAGACGTGGCATGCCGGGACAATATAATGTCACACAGACCCGGCGCAAATAACTCTCGGGGCGCAAAGAGAGCTAGCGAACAAGCGAGAGAGAGAGAGAGAGAGAGAGAGAGAGAGAGAGAGAGAGAACTAGCCGGTTGTTTCGCAAGTCGCCTCTCGCGCGCGTAGGTGCGCGCGAGAGGCGGAAAGGACGAAGGCAGGACGAAGACGAGCCGGCCGGGGCTTTTCGAGTGCACTTGAAACGCCGAGATAAAAATCTCGCGGCGTCCCCCTTGGCGATTAAGCGTGGTGAATGGAACGGATTTACGCGAGTGGCTATTCATGAGCAGTTCACGGCTCAGCTTGCGCTCGCGGCCACGTTATAGCTCGTTTGACGCTCCACGACATTATGAGAGCGCGATACCGTTCATCAGCCTCGAACTTTCACTTCTGCATGCGCACGACCGGCGTGATATGTAGACGGGCTTTTGCGGCCCGCTCTCCGCCGCCGTCGTCGTCGTCGTCGTCGTCGACGTCGTCGTCATCGTCGTCGCGCGAGATCTCGTTTCACTGGGAGAAGAAACACGGCCAATTATACGCGGCAGAAGTGATCGAAGCGCGATGTTACAGCCAGAGACGCGCCGTTTCGTCTCTCGTTTCGAGAGACTCGCTCGACTATTCAATCCGCCTATTTTCTCTCCATTTATCTGCTTACTCGCCATTAGAGAACGAAATTAACTCACCAGCACGCGTGATCGCGCGCATCTCGCTGACCTTTTTGCACATCGCGCTTATATTCCTTTTATTTCTGCGACTTTGTAGCGTTTAATTTAAGCCGACATTTCGCGCAGGCGCACAGTGGGCAAAAAGACTCATTTTTTAGACAAAAATCTACCGACAATGCAATTTTCAACCGATTTCAAAATTTCTTTTCTCAATTTACTCATGAAACATTGCTCTACAACGTAGTACTGCGGCATTGATGAAAAAATGCTGGAATTCAAAATGGCGGATGGAAAATGAGTGACGAAAGTATTGAATTCCTGTCGAATGATACCTTTCTCTTATAATATTAAATATATTTACATTGAAATTGTTTTTTGAGTCGCTAAATATGAATTTGAGATCAAACTTAAAATTAAAAAGTCAAACTAACATTTGTTATAAAAGTAAAAAATGTCAGAACTTTACAAGATTTATTAGATTTACAAAAAAAAAGATTATTATGCTCTTGGCACATAATTATTTAAAAATTTTTCATATTTTAATATTAAATTTGTACAAAATAGCAGAATTTTGTTATATTGCTTTATAACTACTTAGATAATAAAACAATATTTAAGCCCTTATATCACGTCAAGGTATCAGTCATTATAAGGGTACTGGTTTTTTGTTTTTTATTTTTTGTTTTTCTTTCAATTTTTTAAATGTTTTTGTTTAATTTAAATGTTTATGTTATATTTGTTTGAATTTTTTTCTACTTACATGTTTTAGGTTAATATTTTTATGTTTTAAACGCCATTTGTGTGTGTGTGTGTGCGTGCGCGCGCGCGCGCGTGCCGAATTATGGCACATAGCATTAAAATCAGTCGTATGACTAAGAGATCTCTTAATTGAGTCATACGACTGATTTTAATGCTATGTGCAATAATTCGGCACACATACACACACAAATAATGTTTAAAACAAAAAAATTTAATCTAAAATATGTAAGTAGAAAAAATAAAGTAGAGAAAAACAAATATAAATATTTAAAATAAACAAAAACATTTAAAAAATAAAAAAAAAACAAAAAATAAAGAAACAAAAAAAACCAGTACCCATATAATGGCCGATATCTTGACGTGGTATAAGGGCTTAAATATTATTTTATTATCTAAGCAGTTATACAGCAATATAACAAAATTCTGCTACTTTGTACAAATTTAATATTAAAATATGAAAAATTTTTAAATAATTATGTGCCAAGTGCATAATAATCTTTTTTTTGTAAATCCAATAAATCTTGTAAAGTTCTGACATTTTTTACTTTTATAACAAATGTTATTTTGACTTTTTAATTTTAAGTTTGATCTCAAATTCACATTTAGCGACTCAAAAAACAATTTCAATGTAAATATATTTAATATTATAAGAGAAAAGTATCATTCGACAGGAATTCAATACTTTCGTCACTCATTTTCCATCCGCCATTTTGAATTTCAGTATTTTTTCATCAATGCCGCAGTACTACGTTGTGGAGCAATGTTTCATGAGTAAATTAAAAAAAGAAATTTTGAAATCGGTTGAAAATTGCATTGTCGCTAGATTTTTATCCAAAAAATGATTTTTTTTGCCCACTGTGAGGCGGTTGGAGAGAAATGAGTTCCTCCTCCTTTCCGGTTTTATCCTCTCCTTCTCTTTCGCACATCGCGGTCACGATGATGCGCGCGTGTTTCAACCGGAGCGGCCGTGACAAAGACGATCGGGCAATTAGCCGATCGGCGAAAAGGTCGGTGCAACGAGCCTTCGTACAATAAGTCTTTAAACGGTGGCTTTCCGCCGGGATCCGACGCGATCTTTTGTGTACACATTTTTTCATTGCGCCATCTCTCTCTTTCTCTTTCCCTCATTTTTCCCTCATCGGTATGCCGCGAAATCTTACGGCACGAAGCCACGCTCGCAGTTTTCACGCGCAGGCGGCAGGCCTCGCCGAGGCGTGCGCGAGCTGTGTGGAAACGAAACGCGAACGGTTAAATTGCAAAAGTAGCAACGTAGCTGAGGGGAGAGACTCGGGCGGGCGGCGGGATAAATTGAAGGCGGAGACGCGGATAATCACGGCGCGGAGCGTACCCGACGCACTCGCCGGGGGAGCTTAACCGCGTTAATAACGTTAACGAACTCTCGACATGTCTCTTCGCCTAACTTGTCAATTTACAGGCGCCGCTGAGTGAGCCTGTCCTGCGTCGCGTCTTATTGCGAAAGCGACTCGCTTCTCGAACGCGTACGCGCGGCAGTAGAAAATACCAGTGCCGCTCGATCCGTCGCGGCCACAAGCCATCCAGTAGAAAATGTCGGTGGTGGTCAGGGCGCGGCGAGAGATGGCTGTAGATGACGCCGCGTTACGTCGCTCGAGCCGCCCTCGACTGCCAGAAATATCGCGATATTACTAATGCAATACCAAGAAGTAAGAAACTGATAAGAGAGCTCCGAGGGGACGTTTATTGTCGGAATTGCCTCGCATCTATGTCGACATTTCCTCCCAATCTGATCGATCGCTGAACGAGCCGGAGTAAAAAAAGCTTGGAAAGCGTCAGAAACATATCGCGATCATCAGCGGAAATTGTCACTTTGAGTACCGGAGGAATTTTTTCGGGAGCTTGAAGAGGAACAACAGAAAGAGAAGAGGAGGAGAAAGAAAAATAATTTTCAAAGGGCAAGTCGATGGCGCGAAAGGCCGCAACATGCTAATTCTCGTCTGAATCGCCAACAACGAAAAAAGGTTGAGAGCAGCGAGATGAGAATGGAGACGACGAGAGGGCGAAAAAGGGCGGAAATAATAAGATTCAAGGACAAAATAGCAGCAACAGGAACAGTCGCCGGGACCAGAGGAGTAATGGAGCGCGACGGTCATGCTTAATCTACAAAACGTCCGTTCGGATATCGTATCGCGCGGACTGCGCATTCGATCGCTTTTACGAGTTTCTCGCCGAAGCCGTGTGGCGCGATTCATCCACCACGTCCATTACTCAAAGCGGTGCCACGGCGTGCTGCTATTTTAAGCATCGTCCGCCTTGGGAAACCGATCGTCTGTCAAGATCCCTCGGTTTCGCCTTGTTTCCGTTCCATTATGTCCGTCTCGTTCGAATAAAATGTCGGCGTTCGCCCGTGGCATGCCAAACAAATATAGGGGAGGGACGTTGTCGCCGACGACTATTACGACGACGATGACGACGACGACGACGACGACGACGACGACGACGACGACGACGACGACGACGACGACGACGACGACGACGACGACGACGACGACGACGACGACGACGACGACGACGACGACGACGACGACGACGACGACGACGACGACGACGACGACGACGACGACGACGACGACGACGACGACGGCGACGACGACGACGACGACGACGACGACGACGACGACGACGGCGACGACGATGACGACATCGGCGACCACGTCGTCGTCCTCGGCGCCCACCTCCTGCTCGACAATGCCGGCGACGTCGGCAATAAGCGTTTCTCTCGCAGGACGGCAGTGTGTAACCTGTTGCTCCGTTCTTGAATTTGTCTACGTTAAGCCTCCCTCATCGGCGACGCGGTGTACGCGCGCGCGCGCGCGCCTGTGTGTATATAAGTTCATTGCTAATTCATTTCCAAGGATTCGGAAATCAGCGGGAATCCGATTAGCACCGCCGCTACGTCCGCGACCGCGCACACCTCGAAGCCTCTTCCTCATCTCTTTGCTTTATTCCTTCCCGCTCGCCCCTCGCACCCCGTCTGCCGGGGCTGCTCCTGCGGCTTCGTCCTTCTCTCCCCCGCAAACACGTGCTTCGGCGTGCCATTGTGCGCCTCCGATACAACGCCCGGCAGCAGAGACTAAAAAGCCGACTAACAATCTGTGAGTCGACATTGTCGTCGTCGTCGTCGTCGTCGTCGTCGTCGTTGTCGGCGCGGAACGTCCGCGCAAACTTGTCGAAATCGGCGGCGGCCACGGAAAAGACCGGGAATTACCGTGGTGGGGAATCCGATTAGCATCACCGATAGATCGTTTCTCGGCTTCCTTCCTTGTTCCTCCTTTCTCCTCCTCTCGCGCTGCCGGCGTGAGTACTTTCCGCGGACTCGTCTTCGCGAGAACTCGTCTCTCCCGCGAGTTACGCGTGTCTCCTTAGACTGAGGAGTGTACGGAAAATGGGAGACAGAACAGCGGCTGTCTTCGCCTCTCGTTCCCGTCTATCTCACAAAGGACGAACATGAACTCGCGACGTTTCGCACGGGTTTTCGATACATTTTTTATTTCGGCAGCACTTGCAAAGTCCTCGTATTCTGAAGTACTCGCGGCACGCGTTTTGCGCGGAGGTGTAGCTGAAGTTGCAGTTTCGAGAAAGAGAGAGAGAGAGAGAGAGAGAGAGAGAGAGAGCGGCACCGCCGCTTAAATTGCAAATTGAACTAATTCTCCGAACTTGGGTTACGCGAGGGAGATTCTAACTTCGATAACGCGTGCGCACTTTTCGCCGTTACAAAAAAGTTACCGCAACGCGGTGCGCGTGCGTCGCGCGCTTTTTTCGAGAGAATCGCGCGGCGGCCTCTCCGGGATAAATTTCGCGGCGCGAGTGTCGGCGGGTTATATCGGCGAAATTTCACCAAGAGCAAAATCGCCCGTGCAAGAAGCCGCCGGATAACATTGTGAAACGCGTTGCCGTATCAAGCGGGAATTTCGACGCGCCGTCGACTCTCTCTCTCTCTCTCTCTCTCTCTCTCTCTCTCTCTCTCTCTCTCTCGGCGCACTTCGCAAATGTGGTCGTCGGACGAGTCACGCTTCTTGTCGACCTCGAGGAGGAAACCGAAGAAGCGCGGCGGAGATGCCGGAAAGTCGGAGAGTTACGAGCCGGGACTTTCGTCCGCAGGTGTACACGTTTCGATCGACGCTTGTAGGGCGAGATTTATGTCCATCTACGTCGATTGTCGAGACTCTCCCGCTCGAAAAGAAACTTGTTCCACCGATCAATTATGCCAAGCCGAGGCATGAAACACCGTGCGCGAGCGATCGGACGAATCGGGACGCGACTCGGGTTCGCGGATGCCCCACGAAAAATGTTCACGAACCAAATTCGGTTCTGAGAGCCAGAAATCCTTCCAGCGCGATGAAAACTCTCTTCAAGCAAAACTCCTTCGGTTGGTTTCTTCGCTGTCGCTTGTGAATTCGAGCGATTCTTTATCCTTCGTACGAGCCTCGTCGCGAGGCGATACGAAAAACGCTGCGCGGAAAAGAATTCCAAATCTTCTCAGTCGAGTGTGGGCTAATTGAAACGCTTCGTGAGGCCGACTGAGCTCATTCGCGGAGGAGGAAGAAGCGTCGCTGCCTCCACGCTCTGAATATCAGACAGCGCGACTGAGAAACGAGTAATGATCGGTTAAGTAATCGGAATATCTGATGCGTCCAACAGAAGAGGTTCTTGTTAGTACCTGAGTCCCCATAAATCACCTGTGTGATTGCTCTTGCCACGAGGCGGGGAGAGAAGGGGGAAGACGCGCGCAGTTTGACCAATACGTAGTTCCGACGTCCGGCTAAAAAGCTCCCCGGCAATTTATCACTTACCCGACAAAATAACTAATCGCTCCTCACTCTCGTCGGCTGGCGCAAAATCTTATCGCCGCGGTGATTACGCCCCGATTCACGGACGCGCGCCTGTCGTAACGCATAAATCAACATATCGACGGTATCGAGATGATAACCGGAGTACTTTCTCAGATCTTAAAGGGAAAATAGTCCCGCTGGATTAACGCGTTTCGGTCTCGGAGGGGAGCGGAATTTCTGGCTCTCGCGAAGCGAATTCGTCTCCGAGGAACACCAGACATGTTTCCATTTCCCGCAACGAAAATTCGTTTGGTTCGCTCGCAGTCGCGTTAATTCAACCAATCTTCTCCCCCTCCCCTGTCTATGTGTTTGTTTCCCCAACAATTCCATCACGGACTGAGACAAAGTCGAATTTTTCAAGAATTCCACGTTGCTCGCAAGAAAAAGGTAAAAAGGACGCCGGAAACGAAAATCGAGGATCGCGCCGAAATGTTTCGCACGACATTCCTATCCGATCGCCATCCTCTCCGTCGGTCCATTCTCTCATTGCGATGTGAAGAATCTCGGATTAGGAGAGACCTTGACGTCGCGATGGAAGAATACCGAACGGCGGGCAAGACATTCTTCGGCATTCACACGGCGCTATCGGCACTGCGAGCGCTAAAATTTCAAGCACGCCTGCCTCGAAGATCTGCGCCGCGATAGACGTTATCGGCAATCGGCAGCTTTACCGCAAACAGACGGCAATTATATGGCTCGCGGAGCCGCGAGACTCGGGCAGTCTCGAGCGGGAAATGTCCGGCTACGGTCGACTGTATCTACTTGTACGTGGCTCGCCGGCGCGGCGCGGCGCGTTGCACCTGCATGCACATCGTTCCACAGTGCCGTGCAATGACTCCGAAGTCTCTTTTTTAGCCCAGAAAGTCATTAAAGGCCAACTACGTGTACGTGGAAGGGGTGGGAGAGGGGCGTTCCGAGTCTTATATCATCCCGCGATTCTTACGACTTCCACGAACTTACGTCGTTTCCTTCGTGGCTGCGAGGGATTAGGAAAGCTCGCGCGGTCGGTCGACCGCCGTCGATTGTGTATGTAGCTTTGTGTGCTATGTATGTGTGTGTGTGTGTGTGTGTGTGTGTGTGGTTGGCAAGTGCCGGTGAGAACGAGGAATCTCGCGAGTGCCGAAGAAAACGATAAAAGGGTGACGCTCGCGGTAACTCGCGCCTTGTACTTGCGAGCTGCTCTTGCCGCGACCTTTCCGTGGGATAGCCGCTTCGGGAGAAACGGTATCCCACTTTAAACGGCATTTCCTCTACACGCGACGGGCTTCGAAGAGGAGGAGGAGGAAGATTGGCCACGGCGGATTGTTTCCACGCAGTTACATAAAAGCGCGCCGCGCTCGAAGAATACAACGTGCGCGGCTCGCCGCCGCGCCGTCGTGGGTCTCTCTCGTCCCACCATGCGTGCGTGCGTGCGTGCGTGCGTGCGTGCGTGCGTGCGTGCGTGCGGGCGTGCAAAACGGTCCTGTTGCCTCGGAAACACCGGGGGCCGAAATTTAATAAACGTGCCCTTCCTCCGCGCGACCGAGTTGCCTCGTCCCGCGCGCGCAACTTGTTTCCATCAGAGTCGACAAATTGTTATCCGATCGGCCGGGCGAGTCGCGAGCAAATTATCGTCTCGGCCGGGATATAATCGACACGCCGAGTCAATTAAAGTCTCGTAATAAACAATGCGGCCATCAAACGTAACAATAGCGCCACAGTCATTCGAATAATTATCCCGCCATCAGCAGTCGCGATACTTTTGTAGGCTGCTGCTGATCAAGCGACGATGCAAGCGACCGCCTCTGCAGGCTACGAAATGAGAGTAAAAAACGAGAGTAAAAAAGGAGGAGGAATCAGGGGAAGAGAAAAAGAGGAGAAAAAGCAGCCGACAAGCAGACAAACACATGCATCGATCAGTCGCGATCAGACCGCCGCCGCACGCTCGCAAGCGCGGCGGGTAATCCGCATCCGCCTCGCCACTTAGCCGGCCTATTTACATAATACCTAGTAAATTCGGCCGGACGGCCCGCCTCTGCAGAGCGCCTCTAATGAGCGGTGTAAGCGAAAGTACTTAATAGAGCTGAAGTACTACAGGCCATTGCGCTCGTTAACATTCATCGTTTTCGAGCTGACCGCTCGCCCGACGCTGTATCCGCTGTAAACGTGTAATAACGCGCGCGCGTTATGATCCACGAGAGCCGTTTGGTCGTACGAATGCGCGCACAGGAGCACACAACGCATACACACATCCGTCGTTTCTGTGATCGCCGAGGAAACGCTACGTTCGCCGGATTTTTCAATTGTTTGCGCACGTACGATGTACCCGCGAGTGGGCCGTTTTTCTTCGGAGAAAGGCACACACACACACACACACACAGAGAGAGAGAGAGAGAGAGAGAGAGAGTGAAATTATCGTGATTTACTCGCACGTGATGAGGCGGGAGGAAACACGGGATGGAGAACAAGGTGGAATCTCGTTCGCCGCCACCTGCGCGCCGGATCATTTGGGGCGTCGTATATAACGCGATTTGGCAAACGACACACGCGTGGCGCGCCGCATCCCCGCATCCAAGTTTTTCTTTGTTATGCATATACGACGTAATAAGCGCGCGGGCCGACGGCGAGAGAGAGAGAGAGAGAGAGAGAGAGAGAGAGAGAAAGAGAGAGCGCGCGGGGCTGCATTATGCACGCGTCGCGCGCGAGAGATGCAGGTAGGGTAGGTGTAGAAAACAAAGAGCGGGAACAAGAGTGGAGAAGACGCCGGGGATTGCGCCCTGCGCAACCAAATGAAGTCGCGACACCTCTCATCGACTCGACCTCGACCGCTGGTCTCTCTCTCTCTCTCTCTCTCTCTCTCTCCCTTTCGGTCTCTCCGCAGCCCTTTTTCTCCTCTCCGCGTTTCCTTGCTGCTCCTCGATTGCCATGCCGCGTGGGTTTTCTCGATTTCCGCGGTAGTTTGCGCCGCTTGTGCGACGAGCACACACACACACACACACACACACACACAGACTTTCGAGCACCATTTCGCTTACGTCGTCGAAAGGCGACTCTTTCAGCGGGTGATTCAAGGAATTTCGCGCGATAAGGAAGCTCCTCCACGAGGAGGAAGTCCCACGTGTCTCGCGAGAGGAAAAGCCGCAGAGCAGCACCCCGCGGCCGGCATCTTTCCAGTTTCCTTCTCTCGCCGCACACCACGTGTTGCCACGTGAATACGAAGCGTTACGCAAGGAGCAAGGGAGAAAATGGCCCGCGAAGGGGAAAGAGTGAGAGAGAGGGACGGAGGGGGCAGTTGGGTGATAAGGAGCCGCGAGCCGCCGCGCAACGGAGAAGTAAAGCCATAAAATGCAGCGCGCCCACTACGTTCACACCGCGTACAAAGTCACGCCTCGGTAGTCCGCTTAGAATTCCTTAATATCCCACTTCCTCGTTATCGCCCTGGCCCCCTCCCTCCCTCCTCTTCGCCCCTGTGCTGTGTCTTTAATTTTCAGCGCGTTTCCACGGCGGTAGGTGGTATCATAGTCTCTCGCACGCGCGGGTCCCGACAGATTTACGCGTGCGAACGCGTTAACCTTTCATACCGACGCGGCCGCGGCGATCCCGACTCGCGAGGCTGCGGCTCATAACGGTGAATAATGAAGCGGTTAGCGCTTCGGGGTGCTTCATTATCGCGTGAAGAATAATTGGACGGAAGTCACCGCGCCCGTGTAACGCTGCAGGACGCGACGCGACTCGCGGATGAGACCAAGTAGCGAGCAGCTACCTGTCTACAGCTCGATGCAGCTCGAGCAGCTCACGGAAGAACACCGAGAGACTAGACGAGAGACGAGCGGAGGAAAGCTCGAAACGCGAATCCGGCTCGCACGACCGCCGCCGCTGCCGTCGCGCAGGTGGAGTCGAATTTTCAACGCGCGACAGCTCGCGGAATGTTCATTGAGTTGGCGAGAGCGACCGACGCGGAGTGAGCTCCGCGGAGGCTCGTGTGTATCCGCGATTGCGCTCACGCTCTCGTTCTCGCTCTCTCGCCGCAACGTTACGACGAGATCTTTCACCGTGCTACGTCTGCTAACTGCAACGTGGACGCGGAGGTTGCGTAACGTCGCCGCGGCGCGCTTACGTAAAGGCTCGCCGCGCGAGCGCGCGTGATTCTCTGTCAATAAACCGGCTCATCTGTCTCCCAGCAGAGCTGCAGACATCGAGAGAGGAGAGCGCGTTTCTCACACCTTCCGATACACAGCGAGTCGTCTGCCGTACTCTGAAACCTCCTGCCTGTTTACGCCGCTTGGCGGAATCTCGCTTGTGGACTCGTGAAAATCTGAGACCGGCGAATGCAAGAGACCGGCGATGTGAGTTTAAATCGCAGAGGGAATTCGGCTGAAATTCAGCAAATTTTGGGACGGGAGATTTTCAGTGAGATTTAGATGAGGTTTGCTCGACAGTATCGAGTTATTATTTCGCGGCGTGCGGCTCGAGATCGCCGCGCCAAATGTCCGACAGCCGAGCCGATCGGTCAAATTTGAGCAAATCTTTCCGCGGTCTTCGAACGTGTCTCGAACGAAGAGCGAACGAGACACTTGTTCTCAGCCTTCGGTGGAGAAGCGAGCTCCACGGGGACTTGATACGACGCGTTTCCGGTATCACACACATGAGGCCGGCGAGCGTATGTGGGGACTCTCTCCCGGGGATAAGACTAAATAATGAGTAGCTACCCCCCCCCCGTACGTACTCCGGCGGGGTGCGGCTAGTCTCGCTCTCCCTCGCGCCGTTTAGCCCCCGAAATAGGACTTAACACTCTGTTTAGAACGACTGTTGCCGAAACGGGCTTACACGAGTGCTCGGTCGGCGGCGGGAGCGCTTGTTTCCCTCGCGGCCGGGGAGATCGTGAGCGCGTAAATACGGTAAGTTAGCGCGGAATTAACGGCCGCCGCGGCTCGAAGAACTTTGACGACAGATTTTCCGTTCGGGCAGCGAAATCGCGCGCCGAAGCGGCTCTTCTACTGTGCAAATATCGCGCGACGCGACAGAGAGAGAGAGAGAGAGAGAGACAGACAGACAGACAGACAGACAGACAGACAGAAAGAGAGAGAGAGAGAGAGAGAGAGAGAGAGAATTCTAACGCAAAAACGTATACCCGCATATTGTAACGCGCGAATACGTTCCGACGAGCCGTTGGCTCGCGTAATTTTCCGAAAAGGATTTCCCGCGGACGCGTAGAGGACACATCGCGCCAGCACCGCGAGAGCGACGCGTAAAAAGAAGCAAGCGAGGAACGGAGAGAGAAAGAGAGAGAGGGAGAGAGAGAGAGAAATTCGCATTACACCTCGTTACTGTGTGACGAGCGACTGCCTTTGAATTGCGCGATACAATTCCATTTGGATGCAGGTGGCTTCATCTTTTTTTCCCTCCGACTCTCCCCCTGCCCCCCCTCTCCCCGGCAGCGGCCTTGGTAGCGGGGCACGCGCTTCGCTAATGCACCTCTCGCGCGCGCGGCATCGCATTCGATGCGTCGCGCGCGCCGTCTGGCCGCATTGTTTCTTTTATGACGCTCATTACGCCGTGTGTATGCGTAAGCCGCGCTACATCATGTACTTAATAACACAGCGAGCAAAGTACATTATACAAAACAGCGCCGGCTATACGGGGACAGTATGCGCTCTTTTATACAGTTATACAAGCGCGGCCTTTCGGGATTTATCACTCACGTCGGCCGTGGGTGATTCGCACGGGCGGAAAGTCATGCGGCCGCAAAATTTCGCGGACACGCTTCCGGGAAATATCAATGTGTCATATAATGTCACCTGAGAACGTATACATCGTAGATATCTAAAACGATATACAAATGATATACAAATATCGTAGGAAAAAAGAAATATTCGGCGCACGCGAGAGAGAGAGAGAGAGAGAGAGAGAGAGAGAGAGAGAGAGAGAGAGAGTCGTGGAGTCGCCGCGTGAAAAACTTCGCGAGAGACCCTGCTCGCTCGCGAGTCGAGACGTGCGCGAGGCAAAACGTCGCCGGCTAAACAAAAACGTCATTATCGGCGGCGGTAGGAGCGACAAAGGCGACGCGGGGATCTTTTACAACGAGTAGTCTGCGGGTTTCATTATCCGACGGCGGGCGGACGAGAGCGAGAGCCGGCAACGTTTACCCGGCCGGGAATGGGACGTTCGCGCGCCGTAGCGGGACGCCTTCTCGTCGCGGCGTATCCTTTGTCCAGAAACTCGCTCTCGTTTCGAGGATACGTGGCGGATTCCGTATATCGCACAGCTTGCTGACTGCCGCGCGTCTACGGAGGAAAATTCGCCGGTTTCGATTCCACGGTAACGACGATCTCGATTACTCCCCGGCGTACGCGCGGCGACAGTGCTCTGGTGGTGGGTGACCGTCGTGCATGCGTCTCTCCGTGTCGACGTTGCAATCGTCGTCGTCATCGTCGTCGTCGTCGTCGTCGTCGTCATTGTCGTCGTCGTTGTCGTCGCGGAAGGAGAAGTGCATAATTCGGTAGCCGATATTAGGTCTCATTGTTACCGGATTCGATACGCGCGTGGGCGCGAGCGGTCTCGCATACAGACTGGCCGATGGAGCGTGCCGATAGAACCGCATCGGGTAAGGAACATGCGACCCGCGAGAGAGAGAGAGAGAGAGAGAGAGAGAGAGAGAGAGAGAGAGAGACGGAGAGAACGTAGCTAGATCCACGAAAGAAGGAAGGAAGGAAGGAAGGAAGGAAGGAAGGAAGGAAGGAAGGAAGGAAGGAAGCAAGGTGGTAAGAGACTCGGTCCTCGAGAAGTGGAAATGACATTTGTATGCATTGCGGCCCGTATTACAGTACAGCCAACTCGATCCAACGGCTCATCCAGCCGCCTCCAGCCGTCACCTCCTACGAGTTACTCCGTGATTACTGTTTTCCTATGCCGCGGCGCGCTGCCTCGCTCGCTCCCGGAGGAAAACCGCCGCGCCGCGCGGCTCCTCCATACGTCGCGCGCGTTACCCTCCCTCCCCGGATTTGGGCTTATACGACAGAAGATGGACACGCGGGTTTTTTCTTTCTCAGCCTAAACCGCCTTTTCAGTCGCGACTGGTCTCTCTCAGTCGAGCTTGAACTGAGACTCATCGAGATCGTACCAAGCGGGGTGGAATGCAAAATTCCGCAAAGCTCGCTTCGAATCGAACATGTTCGACGTTTTTAAAACGCGAGCTCGCTTAGCGTAGTGCACGCACACACACGCGCATACGTCGATGTCGACAGAGTCGATAATGCCTGGATTCAATGTATTTCGTCGTACCTATGAAGTAGCGTCGAAGTATCGGTGCCTGGCGTATATCGCGTCTAATACATCACTCGCTTTTCTTTCCCCAACGGCGGCAGCCTGCGCTTTCTCGTCTTCCACGTCGCGAGGCTCCGGAAAGGTTCGCGAAGGCGCCAAGGGAAACGAGAAAGAGAGAGGGGGAAAGGGGAAGGGGAGAGAGAGAGAGAGAGAGAGCGTGTTTGATCCTTAAACTCCTCTCTGAGGCGCGCGCAGAGAGGAAAAAGAAAACCGTCGGGACGAGTAAGCGTTTTCGTATTCACGCGAGCTTACGCGCTCGTTCTGCCGAAGAAGGGAGTGAGTTTCTCATCCGGGGATTTCGTGGAAATCCGTGCGTGCGACAGGATGCGATCCTTCTTTAAACGGTGATGGTAATTTTCACGAATCGAGGACTCGCGATTCATGCGGAACTGCGTGCCAAGGTAAAGCGTGGGCAGTCGGAACGTCGAAGACGATAATATCGTGAATTACACGTTCTCGTAAGAAGGAGGAGAGAAGAGATGATAAAAGAGGGAGGGAGGGGGGGAGGAGACATCGATACGATAACGGAGAAGATTGAGATGTACGAGATGAATATACGGTCGTGTCGTGATCATCATCCGCGAACGATACGAAGGAGGCAAGCTGCCTGATCAATCGCGTGTACGAAAGGAGAGAATCGAATCCTCGTATTAAATTGAAACAACGAGGACATCAATCGCGAGACTCGTTCCCGCAGCGCTTGTAGCGAGCTTCGTAACGGATCGAGCGGGCGAGCTAGCCTCGCGAAGGAACGATCGTGTTATAACCCGCCGCGAATCGATTATTCTTTTTTACCGAGAGAGGGGGGGAGGAGCGGGGAGCAGGAGTCTGAGATGAGAAACGCCGCGCGTCGCATTACAAACGCGGACTCATTACAGGAACGCCATCCATCACAGCCGAGCGACCGCAGAACAGATTCACTCGGGTGATTATCCGCGGATAAATCTCTTCCCGTCGCCTCGTTCTCGCAGCGGCACCCAAGGTAGCAGACGCGACCCCAAGGTCGGGCGCCGCGCTTGTTTTCGTTTGTTTTCGGCGAACGGCCGCCGCCGCCGCCGCTGCTGCTTTGCCATCGTTCTTGCCGAGTATGCGAGGCACACTTTAGAAAGGTGACGCAGCTCGGAATTAATGGCCGAACGTGCCAAGTCACCGGCGATCGTTAGCGGAGTCACCGCGAGAGGCGAGAGGGGTCGCGAGGTCGAGGCACGGCCGGGCGCGGGCCTTTGGCGACGATAGAGGCTCCCGCTATTATAGAGGTCCGTGGCGAAATAGAGAGAAAAAAACGACAAGAGTCTTCCACACGCACGCTTCTCGAGAGTCAATTCGCGGCCGATCGGTTCTCTCTCGCGCGCGCGTGATTAAGCGCGAGGTCATGCGTGTAAATGTAACGTTGACGTGCCGAGCCGCGACAAAACTCACGCAATCGCCGGTCGAGCGAGTACGTGAAGAGACTGGCGAGAGCGACGCGCGCTTCTGCTAATCGATGCCGCTGAATAGCGGCGGGCCAAAGCGCGACCGATTGAATTTTCTCAGTTCCGCTAACTGACAAAATGTTTGCAAAGCTCGCGCGGTTGAGCAATCGCTGCCGCGCGCTAAAGAGGCGCGAGAGTGAAAGCATCGCGTCGCAAGTTCCCTCACGTCCCTCCGTGCGGAGGACTCCGAAACGGTGACGAGCGATCGGCAATGATATTTAACGCAACGCCAGACTACGAATCAGTCGTGTGGACGTTCTTCGAGATATCGCCGACTGCCACGTTCGCGGTGTATTCAACGAATTAAATGTTAATCGCCGAGTATCCTGTCTCCCTTTTCACCCTGTCTCTCCCTCCCTCCCTCCCTCCCACCCTCGGGAGAGTATTCAACGAAGCGTAGACGAAGCCGCGAGAGTACCGCTCTTCCATTTTCAGCCGGAGCTTCGCTGCGAAGAGGGGAAAATATATATTTGTAAAATCCGCGCGCGCGCACGCGCGCGAAAAACAGATTTAAAAATCGCGATCAAAATTTCATCTCGCCGGGCCGGAGAACCACTCTCCGCTTATGACCGCTATAAAAATATAAAAAATTCACAGCACGGGCATGCGTGACGTGACACGCCCCGGCGAGGATGTCGTGCCTAAGCGTTCGTGTTTTTAACGATGCCACTCGTAACGTGAATCGAACGGCCGATACCTCTTGCGAAACAGACCAGTGCCTGCAATTCGACCGGATAATGCTCGTCGTTATAAAGAGGCTCCCCCCCCCCTCCGGGCCCTGGGTTACCGTCTGCAGCGACTGCAGGCTGTACTGAAATGTAATCTTCTTTATATAATAGATAGGATTTTTGCCGGTAACATAATTGGCCGACATCGCTCGTGTAGTACGTTCTAAATGAACGAGTATAACGTTTGCCGACGTCTCGATGTGCTCCGTTAAGAGAGAGAGAGAGAGGGGAAGAAAGAGAGAGAGAGAGAGAGAGAGAGAGAGAGAGAGAGAGAGAGAGAGAGAGAGAGACAGAGAGAGGAAGAAAGAAAACTCAAATCTGCCCCTTCGCAATCGCGACGACGACGACCGACGTCGACAAACACGACGGGGTACGATTTCGCTCGTTCGTCGAGACGCAGGAGACGGAGGATCCTCTCAGGAATTCATCCACACGACGCATGATACGCGCGTGTGTTTCCATCATGCGTTTTTCGGATCTGCCGAACGCTCTTCCGGGCCCGTCGATCGGGCTGCACGACTCTCGCGGCTGGACCTGAAAATTTGCCTAACAATGAGATCGCGTTATACGGCTTGTAAACGATGGAAAATAGGTCGGCGGCATTGAAAAATCGTTAAAAAGAGAACAAGCACGTTATTGGCGCCGCGAGGCTTTATGCAAACCTCGCGCGCTTGCCGCGTGCGTGCGTGTGTATGTATGTATGTATGTGTGTGTGTGTGTGTGTGTGTGTATGTGTGTGTGTGTGTGTGTGAGCGCGTGAGATGACTCGTCACTGTCAATGTAAATCAAGCTCTGACGTTGGCACTCTTCATTTTGTTTATTTTAGCTCGGTGTTTTCGCCAGACGCGCATAGACGCGTGCACGCACACGTGGCTGTATCATCGTGTCCATGTATTGTTCCCTTCTCTTCTCTCTTTCTCTCCCTGCTTCTCCCTTCCAACCCTGTTCTCTTATTTTCTGCCGGTCACTTTTTTTTTTATAAATTCGGCCTTATTGATTTCTATATCAAACGGTTTATCTTCTCTTTTTATCATTTTCCGTTCCGCCCGCCGTATGCAGTCCCAGTCCCTCTCTCTCTCTCTCTCTCTCTCTCTCTCTCTCTCTCTCTCTCTCTTTCGCTCTCGCAGAGAGCGTTGCATCTCCATGGAAACCGCAAATTAAGCGTGCGGCGTAGAGTAACGGCAGGTGAATCGGTCTCTAAAGGGTGAATCGGATTTTAAATTAAAAGCTCGCACGCTGACTAACTTCTGCCGGCTTTAACTTAACTCGCCGTGCTTGCCGAAAAGCTAGCTCTTTCTCTCCCGCCCTCTTCCCCGTTTCCCTCTCTGTTTATCTCATCGTTGTTTGAACTCTTGTTTGATGCACATCTTTTTCGCCTCTGGCGCGATTCAGCCTCAATTATCGTGAAATTGCAATCTACGGTGAGTAGTTTTGTACTCGTACAAATTTACCAAAATGTTTCGCGATATCGTTTCGAGACGTCGTTCTCGATCTAATTCGGGTCTAACAATAAACGCTAATTACATTCGAAGAATTAATCTTGGAATTGGGTCGGAATGAGCGTTTGTATATGCATGCAAGCGTAACAGAACGAAAATTGAAGACTTAAAAATTAAACCGCTTTTTTACGATTACGATGTGACAAAAGTACGGTCATTTCCTCCGTAACGTCATTTATCTTGTTTCTTCCGTATCAAGATTGCGTCTTTAATCGCGCGCAACTTCATTTCGGTAAAGAGTCGATCGATGTTTCGACAAATTGTAAAAATCACAAATGATACAGGGGAATAATAGACCCTCATCGTCAGAAGCGGGACACTCTCAGCTTTCGAATGCATTCTGCCGCGCGTCGCTACGACGTTTCAACGCGGAGGTATTAACGAGCGGCGAAATCGTCTGATGCGGCTCTGACCGCCTACAATGTTGCGTCGCCGCGCCTTTGAGGAGGCGAACGCGCCGCGCCCCGAGGTGCGAAGTCCGAGAGGCGCGCGGACGCGCTACAATGTAACGCGCGTGCATCGCCGGCCGGCGTAAAAATCCCGAACACTTGACAAGCCTGTAACTCGGCGAAGAATCGACATAGAGACATGATTTAAACTTCGATTTCTTCACGATTTTTTCACACAGCAACTTATGTCTCGTGTTGTGATTACGACACATGTATCGCTGTGCAAAACCAGCAAAATGTATTTAGGCATGAAATAAGAAATATTCAACGTCTTTTCATAAAGCGTAAAGCTTCGCGCGTATCTCGTTTGCAAAATTTTGTTTGAAATTATAAATATATCAAAATATATAAAATATTCCCAAATATATATATATGAAATATATATATATGAAATGTTTCCAATGTTCTCGAAAATAATACATGAAACATCGGAGAAATAACGATTTAACTTAGGGAGAGCGGATATTAAGGAGAACGGCGGAAGCTATCTCGATCGCGTGTAACTTTTCCCGGTACACGGAGCAATCTGTGAATATCCTGTTGATCCTGAGAACAGCAAACTTAAATCTTAAGAAAGCGGCCGCTATCAGGGAGATGTCGAGTGAGTAAAAAAGAAATTGAAAAAAGAAAAAAAGAAAAGAAAAAGAACAGGATACTCTGCAAGTTTCGCCGAGGTAAGCGACGTCTTTTTGTTATCCAGCGGACGCACGTGGCAAATTGTTTAAACAACCGCGCTCTATATAACCGCAGCGAGCGCTCCATCTTCTTTACGGAAATTTCACTAATTATGGCGACGCGGCCGCGAGGGAAACTTTTTCCCCGGGAAAGTGGCGCGTCCGACGTGTCCGTCCGTTCGCCGCCGCTGCCGTGCGCGCGGACCCAAGTTTGAAATCGTTGAATTGACGTAACTTTGAAACTCTGCCGCGAGCAACCTCGTCACGCCGCGTCACTCTTTTCTTTATGGAATAATTAGTGAAACTTTCGAAGCTCCCCTGCGCCCGACAAGGCATCCACCTCGTCATGTTTAGTCGACATGCGCGTTTTTGCCACGTCGCGCGCGCGTCTACTACGACGTGTCCGTCTCTGACACGGCGGCGGGCGCGCCGTCGCCTGGCGCCGAGATATTTTTCGGCGCAAAAATGCCGAGGCTTCACGCCGGGACGATCGAGCGAGCGGGATAATAGCACGCGGGAGAGACGTGGGAATTTCAAAAATACAAACTACAGCGTTACGTTCGCGCGCGTTGACGTTCGCTCGGATGACGCAAGGGCGAATTATCGCGCGCGACGGTGACGGCGCGCTGGAAAAAAAAAAAAAACGGAGAAACAAAATTATAAAATAGATCCTCTATATCTCGCACATCGCGATTAAAACGTCCGCTTGCGCACACGAGAGCTCGAATATTACCATACGCTCAACACAGTTAAGCGTTAAGCGACTTCGAGCGACCCAGCGCGCTCGGCGCGCTTTTTAGAGAGAAAAAATCGCGCGGATTCATCCGACGCTGTTAATACGATACGAACGATGCGGCCGGTGACGCCGCGCGCGGTGTGTGCGGAGCTTGAAGAGCGCGGAAGACCCGGAGGTACTATCGTCGCGAGACGACGACGAGACGTTCGACTGGAACGGCGCAACATACGCGACCGGGGCGAGCCGGGCGGTATCGGTGCTTTTACACGCAAGTTTATACATTTTCCCGAGCTCGAGAGGGAGAGAGGAAAAAGGACCACGAAGGGGAATTTTTGGCCGCGCGAGAGCGATTATAAGCGGCGGCGGCGGAAGAGGCGCGGCGCGTATGCGAGATAATTTTCTCTTTACGCAAATGCAGAGAATAGAGCGCTCGCGCTCTCGCTCACTTATTCATGTCGGCGAGCGATTAATTATATGGCGCATAATACACAACGGTGATTAAAAATTAAAATATTGTAATAACTCGCGGGGCGCGCAATGAATGTCGACGGAGAGCCGCGGTGCGTGCCTACTGCGTTATTCACGATACGTTTGTACATGCAGTTAATGCGGTTCGGTCATATTATGCTACCGGCCGGCCGTGTATTTTAGCGAGATTAATGAGTTCAAAATATGGGAGTCATTAATATCAGATCGCGACGGCGAGCGAGCGCCGCCACCGCCGCCGTGGCGTTACGGTTAAGCGATCTTTTTTCCGCTTCTCCTTCTCGTCCCGTGTCCATAAACGTCATTGCGCATTTAACAACAACGCGCGGACGCACTATCATTGTGATTTATCGCGCGCCGTCAGCCACTCCGCCGGCGTTGGCCGCTGCTCCGGGCGATATTACGCAACGCGACATCGGATCGCGAGCGGATCGGAAAGGACTCGAAGAGGAGCTCCGACGACGACGAGGTTCCTCGGGAGATTTGCGCAATCGCAAAAACCGGAGATTCGTCACTTTTGGCAACTGGGGGTTCGCAATTCAAAATAGTCGTGATTCGACGACGCGAGTATCTCGGGAAGATCGACGAGAATTACGGTGACAAAATGGGAGTGCGAGTCTACGACCCGGCGGGCCCGAAACTCGCCACTTGTCGCAAGTGGGAACATTCGGGGCAGGCAAGATTCAACCGCGAGAATTTGAGGCGCGATCACCGCGGCATCGAGTTTCTCGGTCGAAATGACAAAGTCTCGCGATGCGCCACGAGGACTTGAACCGCACCGAAAAATGTTGGGAACATCGGACGCGATTGTTGCATAAAAGTCACTCTCACTGCGACTCGCGCAGCGCCGCGGGCCGTTTCTGGCCGGAAAAGCGTCACCTCAGAAAACGCACGTCGTTCGGCGCGGAACCAGGAAGAGCTAGGAATTCTCGGCCGCCGGGCGGTTCGGATCGATTAATTATTTAACGAAGCTCCCTCCCTCCCTCCCTCGCCCTGCCCCGCTTCCTGCTTCCCTCCTTCGGCTGCTCCCACCCGTCGCGCGCGCGTTCCCGTTTCCACCCCCTGCAACACACAGCGCTCCGCGCCGGTAGAGCGCTCTTTTTGGTCTACCGGTTGTTTAGCCCCGAAGCATCGCCCGTTCGTTCCGTCTATGTTTCCATCCCCCGCACAAACCCACCCTCCCGTCGTCCCTCCCTCCCTCCCTCCCTCCCTCCAGCTGCCTTTCTCCTTCTGCTCGTCGGTCGGTCGGTCGGTCGGTCGGTCTGGCCCGGCTCCATCGAGCCCCGGTCTGAAATTTCATCGTGAACGCGAGAATCGCGTAAGTTCGATCGCACGCGCGCGCAGCGCTGCTGCTGCTGCGCTCGCCCTCGCCGCGTAGCTCTCGCGCAGCTCTGTCGAATGCGCGGGAGAGTACGCGGAGATGTTGGTACAACGGATACCTGTACGTAATTACTTCGCCTTTGAGGAGAAAACTCGCGATGTTACGTACGCGCGGCTGAACGGCGCGGCGCGCGCTGGGAAAACGAAAGGCTCAGCGCGGCGGACGAGCTTCAAGATGTATCAAAGCGCCGGCAGCAGCGCGCAACGCTCCGGAGCAGCTGAGTGCCGCGAAGAGCGCTCCGTCGGCGTCGGAAGCTTATCCTCTCGCCGCGGGCACGAGGACAAACTGCTCTCGCGAGTGTGGCAACCGCCACACTATATCGCCCTCGATAATCGGCCGGCGCTGTCTCTATGATTACAGGATTCATACGCGATAACTGGGTGCTTGTGGTAATCGACGATGAGCGAGGCGAAGCGTGCCGTACTACTATCGTACATTATTATGATAATTGACGAATGTGGCGCACATACCTAGGCGAAAACGGCGCGCGCGCGCGCAATCGACAAAGCGCGGCTGCTGTATTCAACAAGCGAGAAAACGATCCGCGTAGGAAGTATCGCGGCTCGATGAGAAGGAATACGAGACGCGCTCGCGCGAGAGGGACGGGGGTCAGAAGATACAAACGATGGAGAGGAACGGCGCGAGGGCGAGAGAGAGAGACAGAGAGAGGAGAGAGAGAGAGAGAGAGAGAGAATATGGGGGGAGGAGAGAGGGAGGACGAGAGGACAGCCAAAGAAGGGAGAGAGGAGCGGGTTGGCCGGGTGATAGGAATGGCAGGGGCGCGCAGGATGCACAGACGCACACAGTTAAATGGCTCGATGGCTGGTGGACGAGACGAGGGAGTACAAAGGCGGCGGATCGTTCTTTGCGCCGTTAAAAGGCCCTCCTTCTAAACGACCATGGCGAAAAGGTTCTTCTTCCTCGTCGTCGTAAACACCGTGCGGCGATCTAGCTCGCTCTCTCTCTCTCTCTCGCTCTCTCTCTCTCTCTCTCTCTCGCTCTCTCTCTCTCTCTCTCTCCCTCTCTCTCTCTCTTTCCGTCTCTCTCTTCCCCTCTCTCGTTTTCTCGCCTGCTCTCTCCTCCTCCCGTTCTATTTTCTCTCTTCATCCCTTCATACCAGCCGGCTGCACGTCGTTCCAGTTCGCTCGCGCCTCTTCGCTGGCGAGAGAGGGAAGCAGAGAGAGAGAGAGAGAGAGAGAGAGAGAGAGAGAGAGAGAGAGAGAGAGAGAGAGGAGAGGAAGAGAGACAGCTTCTCCAAAGCCACCCCCGCAACCCGCCGTGCTCGTCGCCCGCCCGACCGTCCCGTGAATTTCTTCGCGTAGCGAGGAAACGGCTCCACCTTCCACGGTGTCTCGTTTCCGGGGTGACGTCTTTTAGCAGAGTCAGCGGCGAAGTTGCGCCCGACCGAGGACGCAACTATAGATGCCGACACACGCGACATCATCCTCTCTCTCTTTCTCGGTCAAGTTGAATACGGGGATTTCACGGCGGCCTCCTCTCTCAGTCCCGATCGTTGAGATTGGGTCGCAGGGGTGAGATGGGGTCAGGGGGAGGGAATGCGCTGTAGCGCGCCGTTATGTACTTTGAGGATATTTAAAGACTCGAAAGGGCGGACGTCTCTCGCGAGTTCTCACGACTATCGGTTAAACGAGCGTTACCACCCCTAGCCGCAACCCATAGCGCCGTCACTCCGCGCGACCCCCATGTGTCGCGTCTTTTCCTCGCCCCTTGCCAGTCGTGCCTCTCTCTTACTCGTATTTCCTTTGCCGGTTTACCGCCCCCGTACTGTTTACTGCGGTATCATATTTACCGCGATTTATCCCCGGCGTTATCGCGCCTGCGGTTTCATCCCCTTCGCGCGCGCGCGCGCGCGTCGCCGCCACTGGGAACACCAGAAGTGGCGACCGCGTGTTTTATGATTGCGATTCTTCTCGATTTCCTCGACAATGTGTTTGTAATGCAAGGAGCGGCGGAGAAATCTGCTCGCGGATTTAACGCCGAGCACCGCCGTGCTAAGCACCGGCATCGATCATCGTACACGGCAGGTCTCGTGATGTGACATCTCTTCCGAGGTATATTCCGCAATTAATTATCGGTGACCAGCGCTACGACATCATCAAGTCTCATTGAGTGACGCAGATAATATACGACGAGAGTGTGAATTTCGAGATTTCTCCGAAAGTTTTTCTCCGAAAAACTACGATTTTTAACGACGTCAATCGCGCTCGCGTTCTCTGTTTCCTGCTCTCCCTCCTGTAGAGTGCGCGCGCGCGCGCGGAAAAGAGAGAGAGAGAGAGAGAGAGAGAGAGCGACAAGGGAATAATTAGGCCACCGAAAATACGGCAACTAATGGAGAGAAGCGGCCGATCGATAGTTAATTATCACACGCAGACAGCTGGGCCGGAGAGTTGCTGCGGTGCAGACGACGGTGCGGCGGCGCGGCGGTGGCGGCATCATATTCCGATTTGTCTTTCGGAAATAGAAACTTTTTTGCCGGCGCTGCCGCTGCGCTAACCCGAATTCATCGGCCTCGGCTGTTGTCCTCGGGGCAGGCCGCGAAATCGATTCGCAGCGTCCGTGCGTTATTACACACATCGCCGCGGTAATTTAGTTCGGGTCGAGTACGCTTAATACCTACTTTTACCGGCGCGTACCGAGCATTTGATAATTATTCGGCATTCGGCCAGACCGGCCGAATAATTACACCTGTTTGTCCGTGGCATTTAATATAACAAATGTTATTTGATCCCGCGGTCCTATACTAGCGCGAGCCCCGCGCGTATTTTATCGCGAACGCGCGCGCGCGCGCGGTCCGATATCGCGCAAACCGACGCCGCCGTCGCATCACTGTCATAAATTCGCAAAAATCCGAAACGCCGTGTATTAAAAAAAAATAAATAAATAATCGGTGTTCGCGCGCGCGCGCGCGTGCGCGCGAGAGTTTGTTTTCGCGTCAAGCCTCCGTGCACCCTCGCGAGAGCCTGCGCGCGCTTTCTGCCTCAGGCAGAATTTTTCACTCGCGCAATTTGCATGGCTGCGATCGTACATCAAAAAAATTGCAGTGCCTCTCGCGTAACCTCCTCCCCCGCTCCGTCCCCCCCCCCCTCAGAAGTCACGGCAATGTAAACGGATGAACCTGCCCGAGATTCGCTTCGCTCATGCCCGCCGCGCGCTCGAAATCCCGGATTAGAGACTCTCTCGCGACTCCTGTGGTTTTGTGTATAAATTTATAACAAACTCGTGGGAGGAGGGGAGAGCGACTTCAGCGGACCAGTGTGAAAGTCAACGCAGATTGGAAACTGCGAATAAATTATCGCTGCACTAAATCCTCTCATCAAACGGCGAAGTTACAGTCGGTGTTACCTTCTTAACGACCGAGCGTCCCAACTTTTCGCGCTTTTCCCCTTTGCCGGTATTAATATTACTCCACGATAGATTTCCCGATCGATGAAAATGTCGAACAAAAGCACCCGCAGACGTTCTCCTCGCGCGAATACGAGCCTCGAAGAGCTGCGGAGCACCCCCGGCGTGGCAACCACCAGCTCGGCGGCGGAGAAAGCTTTAGGAGTAACTCAAGTAACAAAACTCCGTTAACGGGCTAATAACGGGGCGAGACGATTGCGGAGTCGCATAATTCTGCCGCGACGCATATTTAACATGCTTTGAGCTCGCTGTGTTGCTGCTCCGCGAGCAAGGAACTGCGGTGTTCTGATAATACGCGTTTCGCCGCATCGTGCTAAAAGAGACAGAGAGAGAGAGAGAGAGAGAGAGAGAGGGGGGGGGATGGAGAACGAAGAGAGAGCAACATTGGTCGCTCTCCATTTCCTCCTCCTTCCACTCCCAATCCCCTGTTGTTACCCATCCTGCACGTTTGGCGATGCACGCGCGTGCATAATCGACGTCACGCTTGGATAAATACGAATTAGCGAGATCGTATTTGTACATCGGCTTTTTCCGTTCGCGATACGATACGATGTGACGCGATAAATACTGCGCTACGGTCAGGTTTTTCCCACGCACGCACGCACGCACGCACGCACATGCTACGTACAAACATGATCGAATTTTTTCATCCTTCACTTTTTCACAATTCTCAGCCCTCCTGCGCGCGCCCTCCTTTTTTCCTTTTGCCAACCCCTCTCGTAGTTTCACCGTGCAACCTGCCTATATAAGTTTCTCGTCTTCTTGCCTGCTTGTCTCTCTCTCTCTCTCTCTCTCTCTCTCTCTCTCTCACTCTCTCTCTCTCTCCTCCGTACACACACCCTTCTCATGTTCCCTCCTCCTCGACCTTCCGCTTCTACTCCCTTCTCCCTCCGTCGTTTGGCGAATTTTCATGCGGCAGCGCGATATTAAAGCACCGTTTCCCTGGGATATTTGCGCGTCGCGAAACATAGAAAATAGTTACGTCGCGCGCGGGCGCGGGACTCTTTTTCTTCCGCGCCGTTCTCACTGCTCCTTTAATGGAAAACGGAGGAGGACGGATGGATAGACAATATTTATTATGCTCCGGAACTCGATCCCCCTTTGCGAGCGACATAACGTAAATACGTAGAGTAGAATGGGACTGTCGCTGTCGCGACGGCGGAGCTCGCAATTGTAAAACTAGCTGAGGAAGTAACGATAGCTTAAAGGCAAAAATGTCGCCGCCGCGTGCGGGATATTGTATTGTGATCCCCGGTGACCCTGCGCGCGCGCGCGCGCGCGCGAGAGAGAGAGAGAGAGAGAGAGAGGAGAGAGAGAGAGAGAGAGACAGGCAGAAGGCTATCGACCGGATGCTCGATGCGCGCAGTTCGACGAGAAAAATGTTTGAATTAACGTTATTACGCCGTTCGCGCGTATCTAACGTTAAATTATGAGGGCGCAGGGGAGCGTATTTTAGAGTGACAGTTGGCAAACAATGAGTACGATAAGGAATGTGCTGTCGTTCACGGCGCGTAAATTTCCACTACCGTAACGATTATTCGTCGCGGTGTTATGGAAACGCGCCGCCGCTCATTCGCTCGCGACATTGTCGCCGAAAAAGCGAGGGGACATATTTTACTGCACACGTGGAAGCTCGCTAAATAGCGCTGTTCAGCCCGGGGAAATATCTCGCGATATTTAATATTATTTACATTGAACGTTTTCAGGCCGCGTAACATTAAAATCGCGTTTCACGCGCGACCGGCAGCGCAGCGGCACAAAATTCGCGCACGAGAGAAAAAAAAAGAAAAAAGGAAAAAAAAAAACAGCAGCACCAGCAACGGACGAGCACGCACGTATGTTGGCGAGCGCGCGTCTGATTGCAAATCCCGCGTACGTACGGATGCGTTGTCCCCGCTCGCGAATTAATCCGCGGCGTTTTGACGCATAAAATTCGCCTCATCGATGAGCCATTAATTAGCTTCCGCGGCACGGACGCAGCGGCGGCATCAAGCAGGATGAACGCGGGAGATCCTGTCCGCGCCTTCCGTCGCACGCCGCGCGCGCGTGACGAAGTAACGCGCCATTCGAGCTCGAACCACCCCCCGTCGCGCCTCCAACCCTGCCAGTCCACCCCCGCGGTGTAAATAATACGCGCTGCGCAACAATTCGCAACGCGATTACGGTCGAATCTCGCGCACGGCCGCCGACGGAGAAACTCGGTATGATCATCTGGAATCCTAGCCTCCCCGCTTGCCCCGAGAGTTCCGCCGACACGAGAGTTCAATGCGACGCCAACCGCCGATAAGCGGCTCTTCTCACCGTAAACTGAGCGGCCAAACTTTACACTGTGCTCTCGAAATTTCTTCGAGCGCTCGCTCGGAAAGTAGCCGGGCGGACGAGTCAAGTGAAATTCGAGCGACTTTGCACTCGACAATTCAAGGTCTCAGGCCGATCGTCGCTTGAAACTCGTATCAAGTGAGACACTCGGCTTTGATTTGGCAGGTCCTCGCTCGCATCGCGATTGTCGCGTAAATTACACAATACAATCCAACTCAAGAGAAGCTCAAATCCGCCTCCAAACTTGGAGTGAGCATCTCACGCGAGACAAATCTCAAGCGACGATCGAGCCTGAGGACTCGATTCGTATCAGCGCGAGTTTGACTCGGCTGTCACTCTTCTGCAAGACTACCGGGAGTACATTTCCCGGGGGACTCGCCTGGTCGAGAGATCGCTACTTTTGTCGGCCCGACCGATTGTCTTGTCGATAAGACGCGCTATTATCGGGCCCGGCCTTTTCGCGTCGCCGGCAACTTCTGCCGCTCGTATCAGCGGCGCGCGCGCGCTAACTTTTATTCCGAAGAACTAAGGCTCTCTCAAGATTCCCCCAGACTTGACCCAGTCCGCGACGCTGCAAAGTTTCGCGAGCGCGGGCATACCCACGGACGAGTGCGGCCGTAACGTGGCGAGAAGAAGTTTTGCGGTGCCACGCCGATACCTCGCTGCGTTATTCATGGTATACTCGTCCACACATTCAAGCCGAGCCGGTTAACGCCGAAATTCACGCAGCGAGCCCGAGTGGCGCTGCCGAGGGTAAGCGCGCTAATTAATTTCGCGAGACGCGGCGACGTGCCGCGCACCGTTTGAAAGTGCCGTTTTTCGCCGAGCGATATCGCCTTCCCTCGCCCGGGAGAGCCTGTCTCCCGAGAATCGCGGCAAAGTTTATCGAGTGTTTGACGTGCCTGAAAATTTCGACGTTCGGCAAAGACATGCTCGCGGGCGGGCGGGAGTTTACGCGGCAACAAGCGAATTCCTCGGCGTTTCCCCGAGGAGATGTTTCGCCGCGGATTTCGCCGAAAATCTCCCGACCGACGTATTAATATTCAGCGAAAACGTGCGTTGTGTGTGTGTATACTCTTTCTCTCACACAGACACACACACACACTAACAGGCGTCTCGCGTCAAACGTGGCGCATCTGGAACGCAAATACTAGCGCGCGTGGCATTACGCGGCCCGGGGGGCTTCCCCTCGGAGGAAAAAACAGTGCGGCGTGGACAACATCGATTAAACGTTCCTCCGCATGAATTAAAGAGACTGTAAAAATTTGTTTACCTCCGGGAGCCACCTCGTGACGGAAGCGACGCGGCGCGACGATCGGTCGGCTGCATTTTCAAATGATTTAAATTTCAGATTGCTCAAATGACCGGAGCCCCCGGAGACTGCCGAAGCGCAACGCTTCTTTCCGCCACCCCCAGTCCTCCCTCTTTCCCCCCTTCTCGTTCCTCTCCTCCACGTCGCCGCCGCAGCCGCTCGCGCGGAGACGAGAGCTTCATCAGGAAGGGAATAACAGCAGAACCGTACGAATGATTCCTCGATAATGCGGGCGGGAATGCGCGCGGTGGGCCGGTGCGATCGCGAGAGTCGTTAATTCCGCGGATGGTGCGTGGCGGATTGGCTTCTCCTCGAATTAAAATATACACGAATTCCGTGGATTCCCGCGACTCGTGTATCACCGGACTGGCTCTCTCTCTCTCTCTCTCTCTCTCTCTCTCTCTCTCTCTCTCTCTCTCTCTCTCTCTCGCAACGGCGAATCGGCGATCGTAAAATCACAGATTAACCCGCTCGGCAGCTCGATAAATTTTAGCATCGCCGCTCGTCGTCGAGAAAGATCGTCACGACTCGGAGCATCAGCACCGTCGCCGTGGAATAATGCACGGCGTCTGCCCGGGTATCTTCTCCACCCTCGAGCCGAGCTCGACGTAAGCTCCGCGATCGTTAGACGCAGTCTACAAGCGAACCTTGCTTTCACAGGCGGTGCGCGAGGCGGCGGCCGGAGCAGCAAGGTGTCGAAGCGGGCGAAGCCGCTCGATCCCGCCGATGACGACTATTACTACGATGACGTGGAGCCGGTGGACGAGAGGAACAATCCGACGAACGAGGCGCCGGTCGTGCCGCCCGGATTCCTGAGCCCGTCTGTGCGGGAGTACCTCGATCTCGGTAAATCGATACCCGGTACGTAAACAAGATCATCTCGCGTAAAGTTGTCCCTTTGTGAGCAGCTTGTCGGCAATCCAGCCGATGCAACAACCCTCGCTCTTCAGCCTCACCCTCACCCTCACCCTCTTTCGCTCCCTTTACTAGTCTTCCTTCCTGTCTCCCTCTTCCTCTTTCTCGGCTTCTCTCTCTCTCTCTCTCTCTCTCTCTCTTCTTCGTTTAGCAATCCTCTTTCTCGACGGCTTTCTCCGTCTCTCTCTGAGCTTCGTCGCTCTTTTGAGATCGAGAAGACAGCCGACCGATCGTGTTGCGCTCGAGGGATGAATAAAATTGGGAGGAACTTGGCCGGCGATTTGGAGCCGCCGCCGAGCCAGCCTCGAGAACGAGAAGGAATAATAAGGAAATGGGAAAAGTGAGCGATATGACGAGATAAGCGCGGAGGAGGTAAGCCGGGCTAAGTGGATCGAACGCATCGTGCGCGTCTCCGCGTAAAATATCTCACGCTCGACGGTGCCAGACTGCGAGAAACGCCAGGAACGCGGGGTGGCGCGCGCGGAATTGACCCTTTCTTTAAAACGCCAGCCAGCCGAAGTCCCCGGGACGTTTCACTCGACGGAAGGACGGGAAATGCCGTCGAATTCGCGAGAGATATGCAATTGCGCGTAAAGCCCCGAAGAATCTAATATTCTCATTCATGGGATCATCATTTCCGCGAACGAGGGCGCTGCGTACGGGGAGATCGCATCGCGACAGAAGGCAGGCGCCATGAATCTTGATCTTTCCACACTACGCTGATGCAAACGCGGCGAGGCATACAAGGTGTCCCGGTGGACACGCGACGCGGTGGTAGTTTCTCGGCGAGCAGCTCGATGAATCTCAAGCGAAACTTTTCTCAAGTTGCCGACACGCTCCGTCGAGAGGGCCGGCCGGCGCGGCGCGGCGGTTTCCTCGCTTGGAAATCATCGATTGATCTCTGTCATTTCCGCCATTACTTTTGCCTCCACCGACGACGGAGGAACCCCCGAGAGAAACCCGCGACGATCTAAAACCACGAACAAAGTTGCGACCGGGATTTTAAACTCTTTTGCAACAGCTCTCCGGGCGAAAATGACTTTCGATCTCGACGAGAGATCAGAGCTGCGACTCGATCGAGGAATCCGCGAGACTTCCGCCGCCGTTCGCCGCGGAACACCCCGTAGAAGCTTACTCCCCGGGGAGTAAGCGACGCGATGAGTGCGGGCGCGCACTCACGAAGAAGAGGAGAACGCCGCTGATGCGAATGAAACGTCAAGCCGGAGCGATACGCTTTGCCAGCTGTGATTATATAAGATTTGCCGGCCGCAAATGGATGGGATTTAAATCTAGACGGACGACGAAGACGACGACGACGACGACGACTCGTACGCGCGCAATACCGCGATATGTTCATGAACACCCTTCAGCGGTAATCCCGCCGACAATAGACGGCGGAATGAGGATGAGCGGGGCAGGACACCGCGCCGCGCCGCGCCGCGCCGGCCGGAAGTATAAGGAAATACGTAGCCGCATACCTCGACGAGCAATAACTTATCTTCCATCCACTTCTTACCTTTCCCGCCTCGTTCCCACAATCACATAAAGCGCGCGCGCTCGAACCGGGGAGCTCGTCGAATAACACCGCGCCCGGGCGCGCGCGGAGCCTCCCGCAATTTTACCGGTGTTCTCTCGGCGCAGACTCTCTTTGCGCAGACAGAAACAAGAAGGGTTACCCCACGTAACGCTCGTTCGTTGCGAGAGGCTTAGCCGATTTCTTCGTACACTTCGTTCCCTTATTTTTATGCACCGCTCGACGTCGCGCGAGCACGAGGTCTGTCGGCACGATGTCGCGGTTGATCACGCGAAAATTCGCCCGGTTCAGTTCAGTCGGCGGAAACACACAAGTGTAATTCGAGGAGCGTACGTATCTTTCGTATCTCGTCTCTTGTTGGCTCGCTGTTGGCCGCGCACGCTGAGTTTTCATCAAATTTTAACGTCCCACTTTCAGCCGAAACTCGCCGGCTTTTCCGATCGGTTTTTCTCGTCGTCGAAACTCGCCGGCGACTTTCGCGTGTTGGCTTTCCTCCCTTTTATTTTCGGTAATGCTCGCGCGACCCCCCCCCCTCTCTCTCTCTCTCTCTCTCTTGCCGATTGCGGCTGCACATATTCCCAAAATGACCGGCCACGACGTCGCGACTGCTGCACGGTAGAACGCGCGGCTTCAGTTCGCCGTTGCGAGAGTCGGAACGACGCAGTTTCGTCAACAAGTCTCGGGGAGAATTAGGAGCTTTAACGGGTGAACTGTGTTTGAATTAAGCGGAAAACAGCGGGGGATTTGCCGATAAGCGGTTTAAGAGGTCCCGCTTAGGGCCTCAGGATTACTCCTCCGCGAATTTATCATCGCTCTGTAGGCTGATTCCCATCAAACTACTGCGACGATGTAACAATCGGGGCTCCCTCGCGCTCGGGAGCGCGAAATTGATCGTGACCATCATCCAAGAGGCTAACGTTACATCGTGTCGCGCGACATTAATGACTCTAAATAAATAATAAGCCGCACACTAATGGGCCTCTGCAAATTAACGCGCCGCGTAAATTACGCGTAATGCACCGGGTCCGTACTTTCTTGTCGGTCTCTCTCACCCCCTTCTCTCTTCTCTCTTCTCTTCTCTCTCTCTCTCTCTCTCTCTCTCTCTCTCTCTCTCTCTCTCTCCCTCTCTCACTTTCTCTCTTCCTCTCTTTACCTCCACGGCCCGAGAAGGGCGGTCTCGTCGTGTCGCTTTCGGTTTTCAAAATCATTACTTTAAGGTAACTACATTAGTAGCATCGTAAATTCACGTCAAGGCGGCTGAACGAGAAACGCTATTAATCTCGACTTCACCGGTTAGGATGCTGCTTTCTTCCGGAAAGCGCTCCATTGTTTGGAGGCGCGAATTTTACTCTATAAATCATAGAAAATAGATGCGCATCCGATGGGCGCGCCAATTAACAATCTTCCCTCCCTTCTTCACCTCTTCTTTTAAAATGAATGTGTGCGAGATAAAGCAAGCACGACGACATGCGTGCATTGTACGAGCCGCTGAGGAGAAAGCGCCGGTCGCGCCGGTTGCGCGCGGAATTCGCGCTCGGCGAGATAACGGAAAAAGCACAGGCGCGCGCAAATCGTCGAAACTCGCGGCGAATTAACGCGGCGTATTCTTAAACGCCGCTCCAATATCTTCGCGTTGTCGCGTCAATTTATGTCACTCACGGTGTTCGCCGGAGGCTACCTATGTGAAGCTGGCCCCTCATTATCAAAATTTGAAAAAAATGATTAGAGTTCTAGTTGCTCCCCAAAGAGTTCTAGAGTTCTCAATCGGTTTTAGAAATAGTTCTGGCGTTTTAAGCAGTCAAAAAGACAATTGAAAAAAGGGGGAGCTAACTTCACAAAACCGTCCACTTTAGTGAGCTAGAACTCTTTCATTTCCGTTCGAATCGATTCAAGTTATAAGGAAAATCAATAGAACTCTTCGGGGGGCCACCAGAACTCTAAAGAAGCTGATCGATTTTCGAAAAAAAATTTTCTCCTAACTGGACTTAGAAATTTTTTTCGAAAATCGATCAGTTTCTTTAGAGTTCTGGTGGCCCCCCGAAAAGTTCTATCGATTTTCCTTATGACTTGAATCAATTCGAGCGGAAATGAAAGAGTTCTAGCTCATCAGAGTATCGTCGATGCCGAATTTTCTAAGTTCAATTAGGAGAAAATTTTTTTTCAAAAATCGATCAGTTTCTTTAGAGTTCTGGTGATCCCCCGAAGAGTTCAATCGATTTTCTTGAAATTGACTTGAATCGATTTGAGCAGAAATGAAAGAGTTCTAGCTCGCTAAAGTGGGCGGTTTTGTGAAGTGGGCCCCCCCCTTTTTCAATTGCCTTTTTGACTGCTTAAAACGCTACAACTATTTCTAAAACCGATTGAGAACTCTAGAAGAACTCTTCAGGGAGCAGCTAGAACTTTAATCATTTTTTTCAAATTTTGATAATGAGGGGCCAGCTTCAAATAGGTACGGAGGCTTCTTCTTCAAGCTCTCGCTAACCTATCGTAACGGGCAAGAGAACGGGTGAGAGTCCGGCGTCGCTTCGATTTTCCACGCTCGCCCTTTCCGGAGGGCGACGTCGGCCGGTGCGCTCTTCTCCCTTTTTAGCCGGTCGATCGTAAAATATTTGCAGCCTTCGTGTTCGGAGGGAAAATTCCTATAATGGAGTTTGCACATCGCATCAACGGAGGGTGGTAGCTACGTACATGTAGGTAGGTAGCTAGGTAGTTAGATAGCTAGGTAGGTAGGTAGGCAGGCAAGCAGGCAGGCAGGCAGGCAGGCAGGCAGGTAGGCAGGCAGGCAAGCAGGCAGGCAGGCAGGCAGGCAGGCAGGCAGGCAGGCAGGCAGGCAGGCAGGCAGGCAGGCAGGCAGGCAGGCAGGCAGGCAGGCAGGCAGGCAGGCAGGTAGGCAGGCAAGCAGGCAGGCAGGCAGGCAGGCAGGCAGGCAGGCAAGCAAGCAAGCAAGCAAGCAAGCAAGCAAGCAAGCAAGCAGGCAGGCAGGCAGGCAGGCAGGTAGGTAGGCAGGCAAGCAAGCAGGCAGGCAGGCAGGCAAGCAGGCAGGCAGGCAGGCAAGCAGGCAGGCAGGCAGGTAAGTAGATAGGATGGAGAGGCAGCAAGCACTGCGTGTGTACACGTTACACGCGATAGAAAATGTCGATCGGGCGGGATTTATAAGCGTGCACGCGCATAACGTGCGCGCAAGCGGTGCGCGTAAAATTCATACACTAAATTAAATATGACCTTGTGTGTGAGTACTCGCCGAAAGTACATCCCAAGAGCGAGGCTTGAGACAGGGCGGGGGTGGTTCTCGCGTCAAAGTTCCTAAGGTTTACCTACGGCAGCGGTGCTCCGCGCCATCATCGAGGATTCACATTCGCGCGTCATGGAAACACGCCAATGATATACGGCGGTTAATCCGCCGACCATTGTGCCAGGAGATCTGATTATTTGATAACGCGTTAAACGCATTCCGTCGCGCGATTAAATCGATCGGGCCCGCCGGCGCGGCGCGGCGCGGGTTCTCTCGCGTGTAACCGGTGCGAACGGCCGCGTTTAAATCGCGTGCTTTATTATTACGAGCGGCCGTGAGATAATCGCGCGTTGCCGATGATGAATGTATCGATTAAAAGTAGATCCGTTATTCCGCCGGACGCCGATCGGTCGGATCGCGCGCCGACGTTCCCGGGAATCGAGACGATTCCGATCAAAATAATCCTCAGATGCGGTCTCGACATTTCTCGTACACTATGCTGTGTTCTTAAATACTTGACGGGAATTAGTAGACGCGATGAGAATATTCACCCGATATCCCATGAAAGATCAATGGAGGCTCCCACGTGAAGAAATTATCGATGCAGCCAGCCAGCGCGTCGGGGCGAACCGATAAATGTGCAGCGCGATGATAAGCCGTGAATTTGAGAAATTTGCCAGGGCGCCAGTGTGACATTCCGCGAATATCCGTCGACTACGGTCGGGAACCTTCGTCGACGTTCACGTCAATCTTCAGCAAGCGACAACGATGCGACAACGACGGCGGCGGCGGCGGCGGCGGCGGCGGCGGCGGCGTCGCGACGACAACAACGACGACGACGACGAGGTCGACGACGCGTCTTTCGCCGACATGACGAGGACCGATTAGCGTTCGCAAATTCTCAAACAATGCACGAGGAATTTACGGCGCCGTCGTTCTATCGTAAACTCCGCTGTTGGCTAACTACCGGTGGCACCTTTCCGACAAGGGCTGATTATGCCACAGCGGAGCAGCCGAGTCGTTGCAGGGCGCAAAGAGAGCGCAGACCGAGTCGATGGGGGAGATCATGCGGCGAGGGTGAAGAGCAATAGCGGGGCCGAAAGCCGGCAGGAAAAAGAGGCGAAAGAAGTAGGGGAAGAAGAGAGGAAATGAGAGGAAAAACGAAGAGAGGAAAATACTTATTACAAGAGACGGAATAAATTTTCGAGGCGCGCGATACGATTTATAAAATAGCAGTCTGAGTTACTCGAGAATGTCGAGAGTTGTCAGACCCCGACACTTTCACCTTTGTAACAGTCAACGTGAGAGAGAGAGAGAGAGAGAGAGAGAGAGAGAGAAAAAGAGAGAGGGAGGGAGGGGAGAGAGAAAAGACAGTACGCATCTACGATCATTGATCAGCTCAAACATTTTTATCCGCCCGCGATTTAAGATTTTTCGCAGCCACATTCCTTGATCCTCATTAAACGACAGGCTCGTCTTGCTTCAGAGAAGAAATTTTCGCGCCTTCGATTGGTGAATAAAGGACCTCGATCGACGTAGTATGTAGGGAGGAAAGAGCGCATTGCGCATTTCGCGAACGAGTGTCGCTCGTTTCCGGTACAGAGAGCGGGGGAGAGTGCTAAATTCATCCCCCGCGCTTCGAGAGAAAGAAAGGATGGCGGTGGCGGTGATGGTGGCGGTGGTGGTGGTGGTGGCGGTGGTAGTGGTGGTGATGTTGATGGTGGTGGTGGTGGTGGTGGTGGTGGTGGTGGTGGTGGTGGTGGTGGTGGTGGTGGTGGTGGTGGTGATGGTGGTGGTGGTGATGGTGGTGGTGGTGGTGGTGGTGGTGGTGGTGGTGGTGGTGGTGGTGGTGGTGGTGGTGGTGGTAGTGGTGGTGGAGGTGGCGGCGGCAACGGCGGCGGCGGCGGCGGCGGCGGCGGCGTTGAATCAATATGGTAACGTAAACTTATCTCATTGACTTAACGGTTCTCAATCTCCCAAAGGGTCGCGAACCACCCTCCCGCGGCCTCGGTGCGCCACTCTTGGATAGGATAATGAAATAGTCCAATCCCGGACGAACCTTGCACCAACGCGGCTCTTCTCGATGTCACGGTAGCTCCTGCGGGAGCGAGCTGCGCGGGTGAACCCCGACCGGGAGAGCGGGACCGGGGCAACGGGATGGTGGAGGAACAGGATGAGGAGGAGGAGAAGGAAGGACGGAAGAAGAGGAAGGGAGCGAGAATACGAGAGCCACGCTATGTGCGTCTCACTCTCGCCCCCTTCGGCTTCCCTCTTTCTCGCCTTCTGCCTTCTTCTTCCTCGCGCCAACTCACGCGCTCTCTCGCCTCCTCGCGTGCGCGAACGCGAATCTAACCAGGTACGTCTTTACGTGCATTTCATGACATACGGACAATGGCTGGGGAAGAGTGTGCGGGGTGAGAAGCAGAGAAAGAGAGAGAGAGAGAGAGAGAGAGAGAGAGAGAGAGAGAGAGAGAGAGAGAGAGAGAGAGAGAGAGAGAGAGAGAGAGAGAGAGGGAGGCAGGGGAGGAAAAGAGAGAGCAACGCGTAAAGGAGAGAGACGCAGAGGGGCGTGCATCGGGGGCGGTGGACCGCGAGTGCAATGGAGGGAGACGAACGGAGGAACAATGCGGGGTGGAGGGTACTCGCAGCGAACCTCGTCCCGTGCGCCTGGCTGACTTTATGACGATGGCTGGCACGATGAGACGTAAAAGAGAAGAAGACGGATGCTGCCGCGCGGCAACGGCGACGAAGTAAGAGGGAGGGAGAGAGAGAGAGAGAGAGAGAGAGAGAGAGAGAGAGAGAGAGAGGGAGGGAGGGAGGGAGGGAGGGAGGGAGGGAGGGAGAGAGAGGGAGAGGAGAGAAAGGGTGAACGAGAGGAAGAGCTCGTGCGCGCTCGCGGATCATGCAGCGCCGAAGCTTCGCCCTTCATTCGCGAGAAGCAAACGGCAGATTCGCTGGCTGCGATTGCAACGATTGCGCGCGGGCGATGGCAATCGAAAAGCATCAGACGGATGTACTGATTTCAAGTACATTCGCCCCCTCCCTCCTTCCCTACGCCACCCGAAACGTTTTTTAATTGTACTAGGAGCGAGGATAATTGCTTAAAAATACGTCCGACTGGCTTACCAACGGCAAATTAATTCTGTCGCGCGGGGCAACCTTGTCCGCGACACCGGAAACTCTGAAGAACTAATCAACGAATGTTTCATCGTTTCCGGATGCACGCGCTTGCGCGACAGCGAGCGAGAGAGAGAGAGAGAGAGAGAGAGAGAGAGAGAGAGAAGGGCGTAGAGAAAAGCAGAGACACGTCGGACTCGCCGTTAATTCCCACATGTGCAATTGATGCCGCGGCCTATCAGGCGCGCTCTCGCTGAAAGGGTTAATATATCTCGCCCCCATAGAGCAAACGCGTCCAAAGTGTAAATAAACAGCTCGATAATCACAAGCAGCGCACGGCTGCTTAATCGCTTTTGTGCGATTCAGAGGCCGCGTGCGCCGTTTCGGGCGCCTCTCTCCGCCTCATTACACGCGGCTCAGCTCTCAGCTCGTCGGCTCGGTTCAGCTCAGCTCCGATCCGATCCGATCCAAACCGATCGTCCCAGAACGCGCGCGTTGCATCCTTGCCTAAGACACCGCCGCGGTATCTCTCGTCCTTGTTCCGAACGCGACTCGCTCTCGCCGTCTGCGCTTCGAGCGTAACAAGAGCCCTCGGCTTTTGCCTCTCTCTCTCTCTCTCTCTCTCTCTCTCTCTCTCTCTCTCTCTCTCTCTCTCTCTCTCTCTCTCTCTCTCTCTCTCTGTCTGCGCACAGGTTCTGGGTATATCCCAGATTAATCGGTGGAAATGCCTAGGGACGGGACGAGCGTGGCCGTGCGCGCTCCTCCGCTCACCTGACACCTGTGCTATCTGCACAAAGCGGCCGCGCCTGTCGCACGCGCGTCAGGTATCGACGTTCGTCGTCGGCTGCCAAGTGCACAAGGCGCGTCCTGCACTTAAGCGCCTCGATGTGTACACCCGCACACGCGTGGCCGTGCGCGAGAAGAGCCAGGAGGACGTGACGTGACGTGGCGCGCGGCGCGGCGCGGCGCGGCGCCGAGTTTCGTCGCGTAACTTTGGGTTAACGATCGCGTTATCTCGGATAAGTCGTTAGCTAATTACATGTCTCTCGCCTTGCAAAGGGTTAATCAACCCTTGACGGCTGCCGCCTGTGCGAGCGCCACCTCGGCGGCGTGGCGTCACGACGTGACGAGCGAGCGAGCGAGCGGATCTTTGAATCTCGGATGGAGGAGCGAGCTTCGACGTCGTTCCTTTCCTCCCGCCTTCATCACCACGTATGTGTGTATGTGTGTACGTGTGACGACGGAAAGACCGGTTCTTGAATCGTGCGAGTCGCGTCCCGAGTTTCGTTCGCCAAGACGCGACGTTACCATCTTCTTCGACGTTACCATCTGACTCGCCGAGGTGAAAGCGAGGCAGGAGGTATAATCCTGCGTGCGAATGCAGCTCGATGTCTTCGTAATTGTCGGTGATAATAATGACGTCAACGGGGAACGACCGGCGGCGGGCGAGAGAGTGTCTATTATCGTTGGTACTCGTTAGGAGTTGCTACACAGCGAAAGAAGCGAGGAAGAAAGGCAGGCAGCCGAGGATGAAGAGATACGGGGAGGGAAGGAGAAAGAGAGAGAGAGAGAGAGAGAGAAAGAGAGAGAGAGAAAGAGAGAGAGAGAGAGAGAGAGAGAGAGAGAAGGATAGTGAGAGATCCTCTGATTCGTGTATACCCCGTTTTGCTTATTTATTCTGCCTGAGTAATTCGAGACAGAAGTTTCCCCGGCGCGCGATCTCCAAGTCTCTACGTGAACTTTTCATTGCATCTTCCGATACGTCCGGGGCAGAGCTCGCGATTCGTCTCGCGCGGAATATCGACTTTGCGACGACGCACTTGGTGTTCTCGCGTGACTCCAACAAGCGCGAAGAGGGGATTGTCGCCGACGTCGTCGTCGTCGTCGTCGTCGTCGTCGTCGTCGCCGGCGAACGAAGAGGAGCGCTTTTGTCAGCGCTTTTGTCAGCGATATCAAGGGACCATCAAGGCAACATCCGAAACAATTGTTTGCACTAATAGAAACACGATCAAGGACTCATTCCGTTATTTCGCAGAAGTAGCGCGCGAGGTCTGGCCGCGCGGTGTGAATTATTACACATCGCGTTTCGGCGGAAACGTCGCGCGGGATATCTTCCGAATCGTGAGAGTTTCCTTCGGAAAAATACGATTCCCTTGATTCCGCTCGATCGTTGTTCGAGGCGCGCTGGGTCGGCCAGGCGAAACAAATCTCGGTAAGAAGTCCCGTGGAAAAGTTAAGTAAAGTGCGCACGCTGGCAAGGGGAAAGGCAGCGAGGAGCCCCCGCGGCGTTTCCGGAAACGACGTACGACGTTTAGCTTCGCGACGGTGCGGCGAGCCTTGATTTTGAAGATTCGTGTTTTACTTCCGAAAAGGAGACGCGGGAGATTTTATAAGATTACACGCGAGAGGAGAGCGCGCCCAGGTCTCTCGGCGGTAAAGATAACAAGACCTCGTCGTGCGCAGAGGAAGAGAAAGAACGGGTGAGGGTGAGAGAGAGAGAGAGAGAGAGAGAGAGAGAGAGAGAGAGAGAGAGAGTGAGGGGGGGAGGGACTTTGGTCGCGTGCCAAGACGTAAAATTCGTAAGAACGGAATCGCTGAGCCTGCATGGTTCCCTTAAAATAATGCTAAGAAGTACTCGCTACGGACCGGGGGCGACCAGCATTCTCTCCGATTGCTAAAGGAGATTAAAAAGAGGGTCGTCGCTTATTGAGAGAATTACCTCGTTAGCTACGCGAGTGAAACCGCGCTCCGGGTGTATGGACGGCGAGTGCGCCGTTTCCTGCGCCATAAAACGCACTTCGCGTGCAAAAGCCCATCCCTCTCGCGAGCCATCTTGCAGGAATCCGCGTCCTGAACGCTCACGTCCGCGATTATCGCGAGGCCTTCGCGAGGAGAGTTTGTTAACGTCAACCTTTAGTTTCGACGTGGAGCGACACGCCTTCTCCGATAATATTTTCCGAAATTTTCTCCCAAGATTCTTCTCTCAGATTTTCGTTTCTGAGAGCGATCGAAAGCGACTGCTACTCAAAGTTAGCGCTTTGCATCGAAAAGCGTTTCGATGCGCGTTATTACCGTTATAACTATTATTATCCAAATTCCTGATTAATCCACGCAGTTCTACTGACATTAGGACGTGTAAAATATCAAGCAAATAATGGCGACAAACGACAAGTCGTCCTCGTCGTTGTGGTTGTCGTTTCTACGGGCGCGCAGTCGCTCTCCAATTTTGCCGGCGCGGAAGAACCCCTTAACTATTACAAGGAGACCGCTTGGTTTTGTCTCGCGAGCGCGGGTATACCTGTCTAAACAGTTTTGCGTCGATATAACATCCCGCCTTGTTCCCGGGACTCGCGCGAGCAACCCCCACCGTTCTGTCCTCTCTATCTCTCAGCAGCCCGATCTCCCTCTTTCTCTCGCTCTCTTTGTCGCCCGCCTTGCCTACCCCTTCGCACCTCTGTCTGGCCACGCAGTTATTCGAATCTCATCGGACGACAAGCTTAGTTTCGCCAGGCGGGAATACTGTCGAGAGCGTGCGACGAAGGCGAAACAACAACGAGACGTCCTTCGCAGGGAGAAGGACATGGAAGCCGTACCGGGTGCCCCAAAGCAAACGTATAACAACGCCGTTCTCAAATCAAGCGGAATAAACACCCTGGAGAATGCCTTTCCCGAGGAAGGAAAGACCTAAATACCGCGAAAATATTTCGTCAATCTTGCCGATGAATGCTCTGCGAACGCAAATGTTGTTCCGCGCGCGTCGCCCGAGCTAGTCTTATCCGGTTTTCACGAGTCGTTAGCGTCCACGAATGTTAGCTGAAATGTCACGGCCAGGTCGCGTTTTTCCAGTCGGACAAGTAAACCGCGGCCAATTGCAATCGCGCATTTACGCGCATGCGGCGAACTGCGTGCGATCGGCAACCTGTTTCAGCGACTCTCTTATTACCACGTCAAGAAACTGTCGCGTCGACTGGCGACAAGTTGTTTGTTCAAGTTGGCTTAAAATCACGAATTGGTCAGAGAGACAGAGAGAGTGAGAGTGAGAGTGAGAATGAGTGTGAGAGAGAGAGAGAGAGAGAGAGAGAGAGAGAGAGAGAGAGAGAGAGAGAGAGAGAGAGAGAGAAGTCGATTCTCGAACGCCTCGACGAATACCGATGCGGCCGACGAAATGGACCAGCCTGTACGCGCGCGCAACACCCCAACAGCGTATACGAAACGTGCACCTGCCAACACGGTCGCATAAACTCGACCCCGTATCGTACCGACATCCATACGAAATTCGCACCTTGCGCCGCTTGTCCGACCTGTTTTGTCAGCGAAAGAGATTCCGTGTACCCGCACGGAATAAACGCTCGCCGTCTCGCTTCCGCTCTCGCTGCTTCAACCCTCTATCATCCCCTCTGCCCATCTCTCGTTTCCTCTCTCCCTCCCATCTCTTTCTCTCGCTCTCTGTCTCTCCCGTTCTCTGTCTCGCTCGCTCTCGTTTCCTCGTCGGGTCTGTGCTTGGGTCCGCGTAATTATAACTTCGGTAGAATCTACAACGACGACGACGATGACGACGACGTCGTTGACGGCGACGGCGACGGCGACGGCGACGGCGACGGTGACGGCGACACCGTCGAACGTATTCTCGTTCTCGAGCTATTCACCCCTTTCGTAGGTGTGCTCGCGCACCGTGTCGGTCTAATTATTTCGTTTCCCGCCGAGGCCGGTGCCGAGCGAGAAACGACGAGGACGGAAAAGTGGCGGAAGAGAGGCGGAGGGTGCGGGTGGAGGACGCCGAGGGCGCTTCCTTGGGCTCTTTTAGCGGCGTCTTAATGCGCCTCGCAGCCTCTTTCAGCCCCGACGCGAATCGCTTCAAGTTGTCTACCCTTTGTTTCTACCTCTTTTGATCGCGATACCGCCCTCTCTCTTCGCGCCGTGATCCCGCCGGAAGATCGCTTGCTTACGCTTGCTAACGCCGAGTATTAAATTAAGGATGTTTTTCGTGTTCGATCGCGAGAACGAGAAAGACTCCGAGCGACACGGGGCGGATGACGTCGGGGAAGGCGCCGGCGGATGATGAAGTTCCTCGGCCGCGTAATTCGCGGAAAGGTGTAAACCGTGGAATTAGACCTCCTTCGCAGGGGGTGGAGAGAATTTTCACGCGCCATGTGACCGGGATATAAAACGCGAATCACGCGGTTGATGGCGATTGTTGGGAAATTCTTGGGAACCCTCGAAAGAAATTTCCGCCTTTGGAAACATTCCCCCAGCCTTCCCAGGCCCGCCTCGCGTTTGAGGCTTTATCTGAACAAAATATTACGTTTCTTCGCTTCTGGCAACACGCACGCACGCACGCACGCACGCACGCACGCACGCACGCACGCACGCACGCATATACAGGCTCGCGCCGTTGTCTGATAAAGTTGGCGAGCGCGCACAATCTTCCGAATGAGATTTGAGCGTGGCTGCGAAAGCAACGAACAGATATAAACGGATTTCGAGAAAAGGTAAAGAACGCGGCCACGACCGGATACTCGTTTGACCCCTCTGTTCGCTCGCTCGCTCACTCGCTCATTTAAGCAGCTAACTCGTGGAAATCGCTCGGTGCTTTATGCCGGCTCACGGATTTCGCGCAAAGGGAATTCGTAAGCGTCGAAATTACAGCCGGAATAATCCGTGAATTATTTAGGCCGACGAATCGAACGATATCGGAAGGGTGGAGCGAACGATGATGAGGCGCGGCGTTTGAAGCAGCCTCGCACGGAGAGGCTGCTCCAAATATAATTATCCACCTCACCTCATCGCAAGTGCCTGCTCGTTAATAATGTAAAAAGTGTATCTATTCTACGGCTCGTTACAAGTCTTCTAATTGCGAAACCGTTTTTCCTACCCCCGCCCTCGGTAAAAAAACGCATCAAGCACGCTCGACCGGGTTGCTGACGGTGTTGATGATTGAATTGCAGGTCGGCCAGGCACGGATTACCCGGTGCTGGGCAAGGTGCCCTACACGAATTTCTACTGCGACGACCAGTCCTTCCCCGGCTTCTTCGCCGACGTAGAGACGAGATGCCAGGCGTGGCATTATTGCGACATAGACGGCCGACAGGCAACGTTTCTCTGTCCGAACGGCACGCAATTCAGCCAAGCGGTCTTCGTCTGCGACTGGTGGTTCAACGTGAGGTGCGAGCTCAGCCCGAAGCTCTACGCCATCAACAGTCGACTTTACGGTACGCCCACCGAGAGCCCGACCAGACCCCACCGGCTGATCACGAAGGAGCTTCTGGAAAATATCTTCGTGCGTAGGAAATGAAGGGGGCGGGGAGATGGCACGCGATATATACGTCGTCCCGGGACGAAGAGAGAAGAAGAAGAGACCACTGCGAGGGAGAGCAAGATACGAAGAGAAGGGGGAGAAGGAGAAGAAGAGAGCGATCGTGGTTGCCTGATATGGAAAATACCACCCCCTCGCGCGATGCGGAAATCGCAAAAAGCGCCGTCGAGAGAGAAAACACGACGCGCAAACGGTGCTCCCGAAAAATACCGACGGCCACCAGCCAGACACACACACACACACACACACACGCACACACACGCACACACACACACACACACACACACACACACACACAACGTACGCGCGCGCTACACGCGACGCAGACCGCAACACGTTTTTCCCTTTTCGACAAGTCGCTATCAGTCATGCTTGTGCTCGTCGGCTGCTGAGAACCTCTCGCCAATCAGCCGCCAATCGCGATAGCTTAACTATTCCATCACCGACTGAGATGAGCTCGCGAGGCGCTGTCGCGATTTACGTCCGGCCCTGTCGCGACGGCGGAACTTTCAAAGGATACGGGGAGATCCTGCGCAGAACGAGGAAGAGAAAAGGCACGGGGGGGAGGGGGGGAGAGAGAGAGAGAGAGAGAGAGAGGACATCCGACGATTACTGTCTCGCGAACGGGAGACGAACGGTGAGAGATTATCCGGCGGACAATCGGCGGCTGCTGCGCGACTACCGGAAGGTCGAGTGGCGAACATCGCCGATACGTCGCGACGAGTCACTCCTCGAGAGCGCACTCGAGCCGCTGAATCGCGGAGGACGAACAGATGGCGGGAGCGGGGGCGCTCCGGGAGAGATTACCTGGCGCGGATAAATCTTTGCCCAATGAATACCGAAGCGCGATCAGTCGAAGACGAGAGAACATTCGCTCGCTCGGGAGCGAAGTAGAGGAATCGAGCGGCCGCTCGAGTCGGATGAGCACCGCTGCGTCAATAAAAGAGGAAGCGGAGGTGGAGCGCGCGCGACTTCCGTCTGCAGCAGCGCGGTCCGTCCTCCCTTCTGCCGGCAGCCGAGACCTGGAAAAGCGTCCATCCTGTAGCCCCGATGCGGTTCTTAATCGTTGATGAGATCGCGTTCAAGACGCGGCACCCTCTCGCTCGCTCACTCTTCGTCGGCGCTTCACGAGTGAACGTCGTCTCGCCTCCAGAGAATAAGAAGCTTCGGAAGTTGATCGTTACGGCGCAAGTGTGAGAGCCACCGGCCCGGCCGATACGTGCCACGGGCACACCTGTGCGAGGAGAGTCAACCGAGTGGCTCCTTAAGCGATCATCAAACCCGGGCACGACTGGTCGAACGACGACGACGAAGACTAAGGCGAAGACGACGCTATAATCTACTCGACGGACGTCGCAGCGCGGTAGTTTTATATTTATCGATCGCCCGGCGAAATTGGCGAAAGTATCGTTCGCGCGTTTCGCCGTGAGAACGATTCTGATCGCAAGGATCGCGATAAATCTAAAGGGTCGCATAAATCTCTATGCGCCGATCTGCGGCCGCGTCGACGTAGTCCGGCCAGACGCTGTTAAGATAATCCTGAAGCGCTCTCTCCAGTGATTGTTGACGTTACGTTTAAATACGCGTTCGGTTTCTTCGAAATGAAAACACCGTCCGCGACGGGCGATGTCATCGCGAATGAGCTCTTCAGCTCGAGGCCGACATGACGAGAGGAGAGACCCCGCCGCTCGACCAATGTTATACTCACGTCGCTTGAAAATGTAAGCTCTCGCCGCCGATGTGCTAACACGCTCGTGTTGCCCGAAGAGATTAACGCGCTGCTGCGATTCCGGAAGGCGAATTACAGAGAAGAGAGTCTAGAAACCAGGTCGCGAAACACGCTCGGCTCTTCGATTCCGCTCTTCCCCGCGACCGGTGAGATTCGCGCACCGATGGCACGGGAGCGGACAAAAGGGCCGGCTGGCGAGCGCGAGTAATTATCCGAGCGGAAAAATGAACTCTCGCGACAATGACGCGGCGCGCATAAAGGGCGAAAAAATGGCGCTCGCTGGCGGCGAGTCGCGACGCGTGAAAGTCGATGCCTCCGGAAATCAATATCTGATAATATGATTGTGCACGCGTGATGCCGGGGCGAAGTGTGACAACGGCGGGCTCACCGGCAATTAGTAATGGCGTGTCGTCCGATCGCGATATTGTTACGGCCGGTCGGCCGCGGCGTCGCGCGATCTGAAAAGCGATCGTCACGCGACGAGCTGTCGCCGCACATGCCAATAAACGAATACGTGCGCGGGTGAGCGCGACGATACGCGCCACGCCGCGCCGCGCCGCGTCGATTCCGCCGCGAGCGGACGGCCGTGATTTTCCGGCGGCAGAAGAAAAGCGGGGAAACTGGACGAACAAGAAAAGCGGCCAACGGCGGCGTCCTCGGACGCAGCGCACCAGCTCGTGGCGTTAATTAGCTACTTGTTGTGAAAGAGAGATGGAGGAGAGAAAGGGAGGGAGGGAGGGAGGGAGGGAGGGAGGGAGGGAGGAAGAAAGGGAGCGAGCGAACGGTTATACGCATCTGTAATTTCCCCGGTGTGATCTTGGAGCGAAGTCTCAGCGAAAACGAGCGAAAACTCACGGGAATTCGCGAGCGATTCGCGCGTCACTCTGCTTCTCGTGCGGAGCTTGATCGCTTCGGAGGAGATCTCGCGAGCTTACGAGCGACCTCCGCACCAACAGCGAACATGTGCCTTTACTGTGTAATATCTTCGCGCCTTGTACATAATAGAGATAGATCGTAGATGTACGCTGTAACACCAACGCCATCGCGCGAATCGATCGAACGCTCATCGTTTTGTGTGGCGTCACGCGCGCTCTCGAGGAGCGACTCCGTCGTCCGAAGCGGACGGGCGAACGTACGCGAGCGACTCGGGAGGTAACGCGATCATCAACTCGTAGACTGAATAATAGGAGGTCCCTTTTAATGGGGGCAAATATATATATATATATATATCGAGAATGAGAGAGCGTGCAATATTAAAAAGGAGTTCTTACGGATAGTTGGCTGGCTGTGAGCCTTCAGTGACATCCGACTGGAGAATGTAATCATCGCAGATTGAACTGACGCTGCGCGACGCTACGGAGAATGCCATTACTGAAATTTTTATTTAATATAAGGGAGCTCTCTCTCTCTCTCTCTCTCTCTCTCTCTCTTCTCTCGCTTGTACGAGGCAGGAAGTTACTACAAATTAGTTCGAAAACTTTTCGCTACGGTATATGTTTTATGAGAGATGCCGACCTTTACCGGCCAATTTGCTAATGAAGAACAGTTAACGGAGACAATTTCGGCGTGGCTGCAGATTACTCTTTAAGCGGGCGAGAGATTCGCGGGAAGCTGTCGTAGAAGCTCGTGTCAGAAGTTGCACCTGATATTCGATTATACATACGACCCCGTAAGATGGAAAATTCCAACTCGTTCCTCCCGTGCGCGCGTGTGCGTAACGCGATTAAGTACCGCTGGTTAATTAATCGACAGCGGCGTTCGCCCATCCTTGACTGTAATCGCGGTTTCAAGCATCGCGTTCGATTCGCGTTTAACTCGATTTCGGCGCCGCACGCCGACCGGTCGGCCCGGCCGGCGCGAAATTATTAACAAAAGAGCATGCGGCAACGATCCAATTTTCGGCACGAAATTTAGGCTCCGAGGCCGCTCTAAGCGTCCGATTCCGCCTCGCTGAGTCAGCAGATCGATCGTAAGAGCGAGCGCGCAAAAAAGCGGCGATACGCGCACAGTCGTGCGAGTTTCACGAATTCGCTTGGTGTTCGACATAATGTACATTAGGGAAATATATTTACGTTTTGAAAAATCCGAGAGAGGAAGTTTCGAATAAACCATTTGCCGACCAATCTCGTCGGGAGTATCGAACGAAAAGAACACGGCCTCAGAATTTGGCGAATTTGTCGCACAAACTGCAACCGAGTCGGATCGACAAGGAAAGTGCGAAAATTTCGCTCAAAGAATCAGGACGATTAGTTCGCCGCCCTGAAATCGAGCTCGTCTCGCTCGATTGAAGCCAGTTATTCTTTTTCCTGCTCGAGAGTTCCTGTTCCTTTCGAGAGATCTTTCTTTACTACAGCGCAGAGGCAAAGCATCACGCTAATGCTGCTTTGGCCAAAATCGCGATTGAAATAACTAGGAATATCGTGAGCATATTTTAGCGCATCATCGGGCTCATCAGCGGGCTGAAAAAAAGCACGCGAGTGGCAAACGATGACGCCAGCGATATAACACGATAGGTTATGAACGGCGATAGGCGTCCGAGTCGAGAGTCATACTTTTAGGTAACACGAGAAAATTGTTAAAAAAGTCGCGAGCAATATTGGTGGAGCGACAGTGCGGCAAAAGTGCAGTCACTGCGGTGGTCGCAACTGATTTGAGCCCGGGTGTGTGTGTGTGTGTGTATGTGTGTGTGTGTGTGTGTGTGTGTGTGTGTGTGTGTGTGTGCGCGCATGTACGCGCGGTACGGATGATTTTATATAAAATATCAGGTATCCGCGTTGCGTTAAATGAACCGCAAGTTGCATTCCGCGAAATAATTGGTTTCGCCAGCGCAGAATTTGTTTGCTTTTTTTCCCGACAGGCTGCAAGCTGAGTTAGCGCGAACGAGCGAACGCGCGCGCGATGGCGTGTGTTTTGAGATCGGTCTCTGGGGTTTTTATTTTAATTTTATTCATTCTCCCGATCGCTCTATTAGATTCCCCCTCGAGTTGCGCGCGGCTGGCCCTCTATTTTCGCGTGTATATCACGAATATCGCTCCGTCTTCGCGAGTTCCGCGCATTCGCGTGCAACATCCTTCCGCAAGCTGCTGATCACTCGCAGAACACACTCGTGATTGGTTTCCTACCGAAACGCGATCGGAAAAATAGAAGTTCACGGACAACCTTGCGCGTTCACATCTGACGTACGCTGACGAGGGAGAGTGCGGCGATGTCGAAAACACATTGAAAAACACACAAGCGCGAAACTTTACAAGCTTCGGCGCCGTTCCGTGCTTTGGTCGCGTGCATTCAAGCAGGCAGCCTCCGGCGTCAAGAAGAACGCACGCGAACCTCAAGAAGCCTCTTGAGCACGCAGCCTGCGCCTAAATGATCACGAGCGAGATGTCGCGCGTTGTGCGAAGTCGTTTGTTCAAAACGACCGTAAAGCCTCGCGCTCGCGCCCAGGGTGATATCCCCAGGGAGAACGCGCAGAGCGATTGTCGACGAAGGGTGGACGAGGGACGCCCCACGGTGGCTCGGGCCGCGCGCGAGGGAGTTCAACGAGAGCCGAAGGGGTCTAAGAATCCATCAACGAAACTGGTAATCAGCTGGGGCTAGCGCGAACCACTTTCAGGGATCCAATCTCGCCGGAGTTTTGCCCGCCCTCGCTCTCGTCCCCGCTCTTCTCCCCTCCACGCTCGTCTTTTCTTGCATTTTTCTTGCCTCCCTCATTCCGTGCGAGTGCGCTACGTGCGGCCGGTGCACCTATGTCGTCCATCTGGCCGCCGACCGATCTCCCCCCTCCTCCCTGCACGGGTCCGTCCAATTTTGCGCGGCCAACTCGTTGCCCGTCTAAAAACCGTGCCGAACGCTGCCCGCGAAATCCCGGCCGTCCTCTTTCGGGAGGACGGAGCGTGTCGAGAGGACGACACGCGGCGAACGAGCGGAGAATGTCGTGAGAATAACAATCGACGATTGCGGAGGACGCGGTTTCGACGCCGATGCACGATGGACGAACCATGGGCGGGTGAAACGGAGAGAGAGAGTTTTCGAGAAAAGGAGAGGGAGAGATCGAGGGAGAAAGAGAAAGCCGGGAGGAGATCTTCGCGGACAGCATCCGGCGAGGCAGCGATTTTCGAGAACGACGGCGACTCGAAATCCACGCCGCGAGGAAGACGCGTATATAAGCGAGCGTGCCTTTAATTGCGAGACTCTTTTGACGGCACTTTTAAGGCCGGATGCAAATGGATCGTAAAACTGGGCAGTCCGGAGGGCGGCCAACGAGGGGGAACAACCGGCTCATTTACGAGTGGAGGAAAGTTTTTAGGTCCCGCCGAGTCCGTGGAGAGTCCGCGCGGCGAATGAGGAGGGCCCGGTTTTATCGGTCTACGAGTTCGAAAGTAATTCTCTTACTTGACGGCGAGACCGACAGGCCTCGCGACTACGGGACTAACTTTGCCGAAAGAGAGGGAGAGAGAGAGAGAGAGAGAGAGAGAGAGAGAGAAAGAGAAAGAGAGAGAGAGAGAGAGAGAGAGAGACAGGAAGGGAGGGAAAGAGAAAGAGAGCGGTGTAGAGAGTTCCTCTCTCGTCTCGGCTCAGCTTCCTTACCGATTGTTTCCCCTCGGAGGTCATTTCGCTCGGCTCGACGTATGACGCCGGTTTTTATGTTCATTCCTCTCTTTTTTCGAGGAGGGTCGAGACAAAAAATTTCACCGCGTTCTACTCGAATTAATCGACTGTTCGCGCTGCTGTAATTCGCGAAAAAATGTACGCTGCCGAGAGATCACTTACACGTTAGGAAAATGAGCCGTCTTTCCCGTCATTCGTGCAACTCTCGCCGATTGAATTCTCGACGGATTCCATCGATTCGCTTCTGCGTTATAAAGCACTGCGGTGTGTCCACTGCATCCCATCCACGGCAAACAACGGAGGAACTCTCCCCATCCCCGGCTATAATCCTCGCAAAGCCGTGGCGAATTCGCCAAAAATAAATTTACATCTCGCTCCACGGCCGAATATATACTCTGGATTTGCAGTCCGCCCGCCGCCTCCCCCCTTAAGACACGTCTCGATAATCCCGTTAAAAATAGACGCGATTTTCCCCGTCGCTCGCGTCAGCTCGCGGAGGACTCCGTCCTCCTGCGGGGACGAGCGAACAAAAGTATACTCGCGCGCCCGCGTCCCGGATACATATCCGGTTATTTTCGCGCGCGCAGACAGACACGCAGACGAATTATTTTCGTTCGCATAAACAAAGCCGCGACTTGAAAGGGGAGTTTAAATTGTTTGCTAGTTTTACGCGCCCGCGGCGCTCTCGCCGTCCCGCTCGCTCGCTCCACCACCCTCTTCTTCCCCTCCATCTAACTCTCTCGATATTCCTCCTCTCGCCTCCCCCTCGCACTTTATCGCTCTCGCTCTCCTTCCCCCCTCCCCGGCCCATCCTCCCCACCCTTCTTCCCCTAGAGGGGCGCGTGTTGTTGCTGCTGTTGCCGCTGTCCATCAGGAAAGATCCCGGGATGCGAGCCTGCGCTTGAAGCCCATTGATTAACCGTTGTCTGCCGCATGCTGCGAGCGAGAGAGGAAGCGGAAGAGCGCTCTCGCGCTCGCGCGAGGCGAGGCGAGGCGAAGCGAGGATGAGAGGAGAGAGAGAGAGAGAGAGAGGCGCGCGTTCGTGCCCACGAGCAACGTTTATGAAAACTTTGTGCATCGACTGCACCGCAGCAACGAATAAAATAACGCCCTGGATTATTCCTCCCTCACCCGTTTCTCTCTCTCTCTCTCTCTCTCTCTCTCTCTCTGTCTCTCTCTCTCTCTCTGTCTCGCTCGCTCGTTCTTTGCCCACCCCCTGAGGGGCGCGACCCATCTCGCTTCCTCTTCCTCTTCCTCCTCCTACCTATCCTATCTCTCCGCGCCGTCCCGATCGGCCCCACGGAGTCCCTCGCTTAAATTATCAGCGTTTTCCATTTTGTATCGTCGATTACTTGCCCCGGAGCCCACTCACCGGCACCAGCGATAAGCAACGTCAAAGAGCTCCGAGCCGGCTCGGCAGTCAAACGCTACGCACTACGCGTTGTACGCTGCCGGCCCTCCCCGCTTATTATTAATAGAGCGTTTTCCGACTGGATGTTATTAATGTACCGCTGCTTTAGCGACGGAGAGGGATGGAGGGCGATGTCATCTTGTACCTGGGCGAATCGGGCGCGTGTTTCGCGGCCAGCGAGTGATAACGCTAAAAGATAAGTTCGATATTACCGAGGAGATCCTGAGAAAGACTTCCCCTCGATCCTCCCACGTCGTTCTCGCGTTATATCAGTCCTAAATGGGTCGCAGCTTCGCGGGGGTTTTTCTTCCCGTCAAAGTGGAGTGCAAAAGATTTCGAGTAACGCTTCGTTGCGAGTTTACATATTTCAAAGGTAGACCCTCGAAACATGCTGTGCGCGAGGGAGGGAGGGAGGGAGGGACAAGTGCAAACGCGCGAAAGCACGAGCAGATGAATACTTTTTCCGGATCAGGTGAAGAGAGAGAACGAGGGTTTTTTCACGGGAAAACTGCGTCCCCGGATATATTCAGGGGCTCTCCCGAGCTGTGACAGAGTATTTCGAATATGTACAGTATTATTTGTCACTGCTTGCAGTGACATTCTCGCGCGCATCGCGAAGGATTAAAGCGGCAATTGTTCGATCGCGTGTGTTACGCGCGACCTGATGCGACACGATGTTAACACGCTAAGCTTACGAGGGATTGCGAGCAAATGACATCGCGCGTTGATCGATTAGCGCGTGATGTACGTAACATCGTCGATTCCAACGGCTTCCAACAATTCGCCGTTGCATTCCTCATATCGAGCGTATCGCCACTGGCTGATAAAATGTTCGGACCGACTGTTATATATATATATATATATATATATATATATATACGCGCAACAGCAAGAGAGAAAGAGAATCATTTGCATCGCTCACCGGGCGAAGAGGCGCCATCAGAGGCGCGATCGGTTGAGTAACTGTCGACTTACCTGAAACAGAAAGACGAATAGCAACATTAAAATCATGTTTAATTCCAAATGTAAAAATTATATATTGCGTTAGCGGAAGAAAGGTCAGAAAGCACGAGGATGTTCGTTCTTGCGAAAATCATGCGCCATCGCGAATATTATTATTAAATCTTTCGCAATTACGCATACGCGAGAAGCCAGAAGGATGTCAACTCAAGCTGAGCGAGACCGAGCGAGAACGGAGCCGCCGCGAAATATAATTACGACATCGGCGAGCGACGGGCGGGACAAGAAGACGCGGCAAGAAGTACACCTGGCGAGACTCGCGAATTCCCGACGGAAATATCCGCCGCGAAGCGGAAGTTTCGCGACATCGAGCGGACGCGCGGATGATCGACGTGATTCCGCGCGTTGCAAAAAACGAGCTAGGAGCGTGGTGATGGTGGCAGAGGAGGGCGGGAAGGAGGGAGAGGTAGAAGAGGAGGTAAAAACACGGGGGACCGTCGACGCAGCAGCGGGGGACGCAACCCCGTAGGAGGGCCGTATGTTGAGCGGGCGGTGGAAAAAAAAGAAGGAAAAAGCACGAAAACGCACCAAGGCGCATCCTGCGATTTTTATTCTCGCTCCCCGCAACAACCCCTCCGACGACTCCCGTCTCTGCGCACCCTCCCGCGCGCGCTCTCTCCCATTTCGCTCGGTTTTTTAATTCGCGCGATATTTCCTGGTCGTTCGCATGTTAATTTTCGACGACCAATGACGCGGCAGGCCCGCGGGGCACAGACATCGATGATATTTCGCGTGTTTCGAGAGCAGGTCGAGAGCAAAATTCCCGATCGGCTGGACGCGCAACCAAACCCTCTCCTAGCCCCCAACCCCCCCCGCCGCGGCCGCCCCGGCCCGGTCCCGCGCGCCCGCCGCCGTATTGCCGCACCCCTTTTTCTCGTCGATATCGACACGAGCAAACACATTGTACCTTATCGCGGCAGATGCGTCGTTGAATACTGCACGATATGTGCCGCGAGCGACGAAGAGGGCGGGCGGGAGGGCTCAGGGGTGGAGACGCGACGTCCATCGACCAAGGGCTCGCAATAGACGCGGCGGGCGCGATCGCGATCGGACTTTTCCCGTCGCCGAGTGACACGCGAGATGAGCACGAGGAGACGACGCGAAATATTCCGGAGCTCTGGAACTAAAGGTCGTCATAAATGTTGCAAATGTCGCCCTGCCGAATACATCTCTCGGCTGATTACTCGTCGCGATAAACAATGACCTCGCGCGTTTATAGCTGCCGCGCGGCATAATAGTTTATGTGAACGGCGACATTTCATTATTCATCGCGCGGTTTAGCATATTCGCTCCCGCGAATACTGGCAATTAAATAATTGATTAGTTATTTATCGAACGTGTCGCGCTCTCCCGACGGCGCGCAGTGAAAGTCCGCGCGCGCGCGCGAGAAAACGCGCTTATCTTATCTTGCGCAGTTGCTTGCTTTTCCGCGCGATCAATTAATTCCCGCTTAATCATTACGAGATCGACGAGGCCCGGCGGAGTATCGGCGATCTTGCGAAATAGTTTCACTCTCGCGGTTATCGATTGGAATAAAGCAGAGGAATAGGCGCTCGCCGACTTTGAGAAAACCAGCCGAAGCGCATTATTAATTAATCGGCGGCGCGTCTGACACGCTTCCGCGTGTCGCTCGGTGCATTCCCATTCGGCGGGCATTATGCAATCTCTCGGACGTAACGGCTCGTAAACCACCATCAAACGACACTACGTCCGCGTGCTCGGGCATATGAGAATTTGAAGAAGCCGAAAGAAGCGAAAGAAACACGCGGATTGGACGCGTAACGCGGTGTTGCGCGAGCAACGGCGCTTAACGAGGCGGCGCTTAACAAGTCGGTCGCCACCGTTTCGCTAATATTCAACAGAGATCAGCAAAAGCTGGCCCGTCAGAGGAGAGCTCGGCTATCGCGGCGTGTCGCGAGCGCGAAGACGCGCGAGTTTCGCGTGTCCGAAACGGAAGTCTCTCGACTAAAATTACGACGGCGGTCACGGCGTCGCTTGACAATCGAAGTGAGAGCCAAGTGGCAATGCGACTCTGCCACCGTCGGAGATTTCGATGCCAGAGTACAATCGGCAGCGGTGGAAGCCTGGGCCGCCCAGGCGTCGCAGTCGCTCGAGTCGTGTAACAACTTACAACGCGATTCCCTTTGATTTGCGAGCGATCGCGCGGGGGCTAACACGCGTTCGTAGAACGCAGCAAGTTCGGCCGAGGGGAGAAGGTCGGCGTGGATTTTGCAAATTTCGCCCTCCCGACTATACATTCCGACAATCGGTTGCGCAAGGGACCTCGCGCGTGCGTGCGAGACAGCAGCGTGGCGAAATAACGAAAGTAGAAAAGAGAGACGCGCGCGCGGAGAGGGGTGAACCTGATTTAATTAAAAGTGAAAGAACTGCGAGGCGAATACACGGCGGCTGTTAACGCAGCCGCGAAGAATGCGCGCGAAGGTCTTTCGGGATTTTTCATCGCCCCACACGCAGCTCGATTTTTGGCGATAAAAGAGCGAGAGAGGGGGAGGGGACGGGAGAGGGAGAGTTTCCGCTCTGTAAGAGTTGAAGATCACTTTCAACGCAGCAAAATAAAGAAAAAATGTGACGGGTTTTTGGAGCGCGTTAAAGTATCCGTTTCGTGTATGAATTTCATATTCCTCGCTATTTTTCTTCCCTCTCTCTCTCTCTCTCTTTTTTTTGTTTAGAAGACGCGTGTGTGCGTAGCTCTCGCGAGAAGAGCCCTCCGAGATAGTTTATTGTGCTCGTTCCTGGCCGTATTTTTTTAACAGTTTCGCGCAACAAGCACGGATTCGTGCAACGAATGGTTGGTATCGATGCACGCCGCGCAAACACCCATTTCAAAGAATCCATGCCTGAGCGTGTTATAAATAATCCTTGTAGCTAAAAATCACCATGGTTTATGGTTAATCCGGCAGTATTTTCTCCCGCTGATATATCGCGCAGCGGAGCAGCGCGTGTGCGCACACAATGCGGCCGCACCGGACTGCACCCCCGCGAAATGGCCGCGCGCATACCTCCCGCATCCCCGCCATCGCCGTTTGATTATTCACAGTTATTTCCAATGGGGGCTTTGCCTTTCGATCTGACTTTCGAAATTTCATTTTTTCACGCGTCGCTGCTCGTCCGCCGTCCTTGCGTCATTTTCTCTTTTTTTCTTCGTCACTAGTCCGCGGTAACGACGCGGACTAGTGACCGCCGAAAAATGCCGAGAGTTTTCGTCGTTTTCGCCTTCGAGACGAGTCGAGAACTCGATCGCACCGCTACGGACGACGTTATTACACAAAGGCAATTAATTTACGATATTAATTGACAGTTAAGGCACTGATTTCGGCGCAACGACCTTGGCACGCTGAAGAAGCGCGAAATCCTTCGGTCTCGTCCGACGGGACGACGCGTATTTTTTCATCTCCTTAAAACGCACATCTCCGATGTGAACGCGAATCGCCAGGGTGAGCAAGCAGGGAAGAGAAAAATTCTCCGCTCTCCATTTGCAATTCGAATATAATTTATACGTAGCCCCGCGCATATACGTATATCAAGCGCGCCGGCGACGCGGCCTTGGCCGGGCGAGGACGGAGAAAAAGGAGGTTGCTGTCGCGCGCGATCTCGAGAGAGAGAGAGATATAGAGAGAGAGAGAGAGAGAGAGAGAAGAGAGAGAGAGAGAGCACCGGCTAGATGAAAGAGCGTTTGTCACTTGCGCGCGTACGGTCATCGAATCCCCGCGAGACGGGAAGAAGAGAAAGCCCGTCGGACGAGGTTCGGCTGACCGTATTCTCTTAGTAACATAAATTCGATCCAGCCGAATGTGCCATAAACAATCCGGAAAAGAAAGACGCGCGAAAGGAACGGAGCAACAACGACGAGTGCGCCGCGTACGTACGCAAATGCGCGGTGAAAGCGAGTAAAAGCCCGGCCGAGGAGCGCGCGCGTGCATCTTGCTTTACCGATTAACCAGGAAAATAACGGAAAGTAGAACGGGACGAGGCGAGGGTGATTTGCCTCGCGAGATCAGCGAGACAATACTTGCCTCCGGCGATCCGCGCAGAATTCTCAGGAACCGCGGCCAAATAGAGACGGGGAGATAACGAAGCGCGACACGCACAGGGGGACGCCGCGCCGCGGCGACGAATAGGAGAGAAACAAAGAAAGAGAAAGAAAAGAGAGAGAGAGAGAGAGAGACGAGAAAGAGACGCGAAGGCGCGAAAAGAGGAGGAGAAACGACCGGAACGACGGAATCGTTGTCGGCCGATGTTGCCGTTGCTGCTCTATCGGCTTAATCGCATTCAAACGCCTGTGAGCACGTCGGAGCTTCGGGCTTCCTCGCCGAACACGTGTTTCTCTGATTTCATCCGGTGTTACCCCGTTTCCATCCGCCGCCTAACCCTCTACCGCGCCACCTCCAGCCCGGCCGCCTGCCTAACGCGCGCGCGCGCGCGCGCGCTTCTCGCCGATGCGAACGCGTGCACGCTTCGCGGGAACGCATCGGATGCATCTCTCACGGTACACGTCCGCCTGCATTGCGCTCGCACACGGAGAAGAGAGGAGAGGAGACGGGAAAGCCTGTTCTGGACCGGTGGATACCTACTTGCCTGCTCACCAAAGGGTAACCAATCGTGACAACCCGCTCCGTACGCGCTCTCGCACACGACGATGCGACCGCACGCACGCGTGCACCTCCATTGCACGCGTTTTTCGCCCCTCTTCCTCTCCACACTTGCAACGGACCCTTCCATCGCGCCATTGACACCACGTCATAATACGGAATATGCTGTCGCCGCGAGCTAAGACCTGGGGATCGATGGCGAATCTTTCCCCCGAGTGAGCGTCAACTCGTGAAAAAGTGAGAGAGAGAGAGGGAGAGAGAGGGCTTTCAAGACAGAAGATGTTCGCCCTTGACGAATTCGTGGCGGAGGAAAAAACTCGCGAGAAGATCGCTCGTTCCGCCGAGCGCGAGAACCGTCGTAAACGGTTATTGCGACTCCCGCACGTTAACGTTAACGAGCCGCTCAGCTGTTGCGTGTCGCGGCTGCTGGTGCGGGCGGTTTCGGCTGTGCTTGAGCGGATGGCCGGAAGTAACGGCGCGACGGGACGCGCAGCGGACACGATAATCGATTGTAAGCGCACTGCGCCGACTGACGACGGCGATGACGACGACGGCGGCGAGCAGCAACTAGTAGGTTCGCTAATTAGATTAAGCTGCGAACGGAGATGTGGAGCGCGTTGGAAAGTAACGTGGCGGTCGAGAGGAGCCTGCCCTGCTCACGCGCGAATTAGGACACGACCGATCCTTCTCATCTTTCTCTCGTCCGCGTCGTCCTTCGAGTGTGTCGGCCCGAGCAAAGTTTCGCGATCGCTCGCGCGTTAGCGAACTAATTTGCGCTCGCGTAATCGGGCGAGATTGCGTCTCCGGCTCAGCGGCGGCGCGAGTCGGCGGGCGATAACGACTCCGTCTTGGCCGACCAATCAGTTAAGAGGGCATTCGTGTTAAAATCTGCATAACCAAGGTCCCACGCGAATAAACGCTCGCTACCGCCGCGTCCGAGACGCGCGTTGCGCCCATCTGCCTGGCGAGAAGAGAGAGAGAGAGGGAGAGAGAGAGAGAGAGAGAGAGAGAGAGAGAGAGAGAGAAAGAAAGAGAGAGAGAGAGAGAGAGAGAGAGAGAGAGAGAGAGAGTTTCGAAGCCGCGCGCGCGCGGATCTCTAAGTGCCGCTCCTTGGAGTCTACACGGCTACTTGGATATTCCGGAACTTCGGCCAGAAGGGAGAGAGATACGAAAGTCTATCGCCAGCGGGGCTAATACCGCAGCGAGTATTTGCGCAGACGGAGAAAGAAATTTAAGAGAGGATCGCTCCTCGAAGAACGCGTTCTCTCTCTCTCTCTCTCTCTCTCTCTCTCTCTCTCTCTCTCTCTCTCTCTCTCTCTCTGTCTACCTGCTCCTGCTCCTCTTTTCTTTACGCGAAGCATACAATAAAAAGTATAGACGAGAGCCAGGCCGGCGCATTGTTTGAATCCTGAAACGTCGCGCACTCGCGTTGCGAACACGCCTCTTCGCACGCTCGCGGTGCAATTTTTACGCTTCTCGCGAGTATCAACTTTCGTTCCTCCCATTGTCATTAGACTCTTCTCGGACGAGCGATCGGCCGACTGCGGACCGATTTCTCGTCTCGTATGATAGTAAGACGAACAATGACGGTCAAATGAAGTGGATTTTTGCAGAAAACCAATTAGCTCGAGAGCAAGCGACGCGTGATCCAAGTGCAATTCTCTTCGCGGCGCTCCGCTTTCGCCGAGTGAAACGCCGAGTCATTGTCTTGGAGCTGATTCTAATTCCCGCCCGTTTCTACCGACGTCGATCACCTGAGCGAGCCGAACTCTCAGGGCTGTGAAATTCAGGGTTGAGATTCCACACCGATGTTGCCGGAGAAACGTTAAGGAGGGCGTTAAAGGGACGCGCCCTCTTCGTCTTATGGGCTTCCTTCTCTCTCGTATATTCCCGCTGCAGCTGTTTGCCCCGCTTTTCCCGTCTTTCCCGGAGTATCCCCGCGCGCCCCTTCGCACGCTCGTTTGTACCGTTTGTCGCGGACTGCACCCCGGTAGATGCACCCTTTCACCGGTGCATTCGGCGACGATAAGCGCGGCGGACAGATCGCAGCGGTGCATCGGGCAGATACGCCATCAAATGTGCAACGGGGCCGGCGCTTTTTCCTAGCGGATAGTTATTATTTCGTTACACGGCACGCGCGATACACACGCCCCGCCGCAAAAGATTATTTTATCGCGCACTTCCACCTCGTTGCACCTGTCTGTGACCGATACGGCCGAACGGCGCGGAATATTAATTTCTTTTTTCGGCGCTCTAATTGATCACACACGCACGCTTACGCGGCCAAACGCCCGCCGCCGTTGCCGCCGTTGCCGCCGCTTTGCAGATCGCTCGAGAGCTGGAGCGGGACTCGCTCGGTGTGCTGATAGAAAAATAATGGCAGCTTAATCGCCCGCCACCTTGATGATTCGTTGATCAAAACGGACATCTCGATTTTTGCATCAACGGAATGCGGAACGATCACGCGCGAAAAGCGCGGACGCTCGACAGCAGAATGTAGCGAATAATTCACTAATGGCAAATCAAAAGAGAGACGCGTAATTTCGCGGAACGACCGATGGAAAATATTAAATATCGGGTTAACCCGGCTCTTACGCGACACTCGCGCGCTATCGATTTCAGCGACGACACGGTCTGTCGCGACACGCGCGAGGATCAGATAACTTTTATTACGCTTGCAGCTTGCCAGAGCTTGTCCCCTATCGCGGATCGCCCGAGTTGCTTATAATTTTAATGATCGTCAGCACGCGCCAGGGTGTCGGCGTGCCGGGTGTTCTCTCGCAACAACAATCGTGCGCACCGCAATAATGTCCGAAGCGAGGCGGAGGCATTGCTCCGAACTTGCGGAAACGAGATGTTTAACGAAGACGAAAAAGGACGGGAAAAAAGTATTGTTTTCCCGGACGCGCGCGGAGCGTCATAAATTTAATACCGAGTATTTTTCCTCCTCATATACATATTATATGCTTTCATCACATTGCAAGCACTCAGCCGCGTGTCGATGGAAAACATAAATCCATATTCAGCCAGATTACACGCGCGCCTCTCGTTTATACATTTGCAACTCGGAGAGGTATAATTCCGCATATTCCATCCTGTCTCCTCCATTAGGTCTCCTCTTTTTTCCATTTTTAATCCTACGCTTGGTAACATATTTACGCGGAGAACAAAATTAATGAGAGAGAGAAACCGAGAGAGAGAGAGAGAGAGAGAGAGAGAGAGAGAGAGAGAGAGAGAGAGAAGGGGGAGGATAAACAAGAAAAAAACTAAAATAAATCGCAAACAACGGCGAAGGAGGCGTGCTTTCGATCTGTTTCTTTCCCGTACGATCTAATAACAGAGCACACTGCGCAAGAGTTTTAACATTCTCCGGCTCGATAAACTCTCTTCCTCCCTCCCGCCCTCTCATTCGCTCTTATTTATCCCGCTTCGTAAATTGAATCCCTTCAAGGAGCTCTCGTCGCGGCAAAAATCCATAGATCCTACAGAACCCATCGACTTGCGCTACCCCGTTGCGACTCAACGTTTATTTGCGCGTTATTGCGCCTTGGCAAATATTTGCGCGCGATTCCTATCGTTTCGCGAAAATAGCACTCGCCTAACGAGATTCAGAGCGGACCGCGAATACGGCGCGTCGTGTTTTCTGAAATAAAAAAATAAAAAAAAAAAGCGTCGACTTTCCCCATCGATGTTATTTTTTTCTCCTTTTATTAAGTTAGTGTTATTTGGCCTTCATTTCACCGGCAATTTAGCCGTGGCGCATTTCACAATTTTCACTCTATACGCCTGGGCCTCACGCGCGCATCGGACTTCGGGAAAAACACGTTGCTCGCTCCGCGGCGCGCGCGCGCGCGTATTATTTTGACCGATAATTGGAGTCGGTCGCGCCGCGAGAAATATCCCCGCCTGCTTAATGCGGTGCGCATTTCCATGCAGCAAGCGAACAGATTGAAACGCGTGGTTTTCCGATCGTTCTCCAAAGTGTTCCCGCAAGGTTCGCCGCGGAGGAAGGCCGCGAGGCCAACGCGGGACGTCGCTCGGCTTCGATCTGGCGAAGTGGAATACGCGGAGTACGGCGAGGGAGGGTCGACCAAAATTACAGCGGTGCGTTTCGCCGTTTGCCGCGGACGTGCGCGTATACGTGTCCGCTTTCAATTGCGCGGATCGCGTGCTGAATGAAACGATAGCGAGCGGACATGAACGCGAGCGACAACGGGACGGCGAAATTAAAAAGGAAACACAATAAGCATGCGACGCACTCTCTCTCTCTCTCTCTCTCTCTATGCCGCGCAATGTGCGGACGCACTGTTGTATGTGAACTTTTCTCGGAATACGCGGGATACACAAACGTGAGAGCGCACGGGGAAACGACGGAGGCGCAATTCTTGGATCGGATCTAGCCGCGTCGGACGCGGCTAGATCCTGAATTGCCGAGCGGCGGCGGCGGCGGCGACTTGGCGAGAATGGCTCGCACATGTAGGGATGCAACGATTTCTCAAAATATCGATAACGATAATATCGATAATTTTGAAAAATATCAATATTTGTATCGATATTCATATAGAAAAAAATGTATACATATAGAGATATGCACGAAAAATTTGAAAAGATCTTTTAAAAATGTTTATCTTCATATAATATATCGTCGTATTTTTATTAGAAGACACATAATGAGCCGCAGTCGTTTGCCGGAGATCACCACATACGCGGAGGAGGAGATCTATTACGGTTCAACGATTGAGGTGGAACTTATAAAAGTGAGCGAATTCACTAGACATCGAGCAATTACATAATATATGGTTCTAGTGAATTCACTCACTTTTGTAATTTTCATCTCGGTCGTAGAACCGTAATAGGTCGCCAGAGATGTGAACTGAAAGATACGAAAATCAGTAAAATTCATATCGATATGTCGACTTTATCGGAGACAAAAAAATATCGATTATATACTCGATACATTCGAAATTGGTCTCCCGATATATCGATATTTCGATACTATCGACTTATCGTTGCATCCCTGCTCGCACGGGAGAGATCCGAGGCGCATCGGCTACGGGCGATGCACCCCGCTGGCTCGATGATACCGCTGATGGGAGCTGAGCCGTCGCGGTCGATAAGTCTCAGCGACTGTGAAGCTGCCGAGAGGCGCAATGTTTAATAGAAACGCGTACATCTCCACGTCGATTCGTTGCCGAGGGTGGATTTACAGTCGATCGTACAGTCGCGACGTCATCCGCGCGTCGTAACGGCCTCGCTTGGTATCGTTGTTAAAGCGTGGGTTTATTTTCACAGCGCTCTGAAGCGGCTCTCTCTCTCTCTCTCTCTCTCTCTCTCTCTCTCTCTCTCTCTCTCTCTCGAACGGGAAACGAAACGGGACGAGTATTCGCGGCCGGTGGGAAAGCCTGGCGGCACTCGTTCGCTGCAAACTGTTTGAGCGATTTTTTAATGAACCAGGCACTTCACTCGCTGATTAACTTTCACTTGGTCCTGTTGAGCGCTCAAGATTCACAGGAGACACGGGGAGAGGGCTGGAGCTCCTCGTCGGGAGTTTCGAATCGTCGCGGAAATGTGGCTGCGCGCTCACTTCTGTCGGCGGCAAAATATTCCTCGATATATATTTTAATATATATTTCAATGTATCAAAATGGATGCACGAGAGATGCACGAGAGACGAGCACGACACGCGTTTCTCCGGCTGGATAAGCACGCGAAATAATTGGCCGCGGCGCGCGCGAGCGGAAATGCAACGTTTATCTTTACGTTGCCGTCGACAAACCGGCCGCAAGCCGGCAAGTTGATTCCGCGGGATATCGCTGGCTCTCGCGGGTGCACACGACGCTGAGAGGCGAGCCTCTCTCTGTTCGTCCCTGTTGCGTGCGAAGGGGCGGGCGCGGCCGTCCCTCAGTCGAAGGGTGACGGACGGTTAATTAGAGGGTGGCGGTCCAAGGTCCGCGGCAGATAGCCGGGGCTTCGGCGGCCGCGGGGGAAGTTTAGCGCGATGATTATCGCCGGATAAACGCAGCATTTGTAAATGAGACCCACTCCCGCCCGCGGAGGCTGGAACTTGCGGCGCGCGAGAGCTCGAAAGACGGCGGAGAACTCGCGCCGCGACTTAAGCGCCAGCCTCTTTTCCTCTCACCCCCGGGGCCGCGGCGGGGTCAACGACATTATCGGAGGGTTACGACTCATCACCCCGGATTCGAGAAAATGAGATCTCAGAAACATTGAGCCACGCAGTCGCGCCGCGAATTTCAATTTCCCCGGATTACTCTCCTCTTTTTCCCCTCCCCGCACCCCTTCTTTCGTCTTTTTTTTCTCCCCTTCTTTACCGCGGATTACTTTCCAGTATTTCCTCGTAGTTGGAATAACTTTGCCGCGCTCCTTCGAGCGCCTCCGCACCCGCGAAGGAGGGAGGGAAGGAGGGATCCCGCGGGGGAGAGGCGCGAGGCCTCTCGTGCAAACCTCCCAGCAGAAAGGTCGCATTCACCACCCGCTGTGTATTACGTAACCGCGCGAGTCCATATTCACTTATCGACTGATTCAACAGCGTGTAATCGCGGTTTAGCGTGACCGACGGCGCGCCAAGAATAACACCTCGGCCTCTCACTCGGCGCGCGTAGGTCTGGCTGAGAGCGTCCGCAACCACTGCCGACGACGGCTCGCTCGCGCTGTGCGCGGAAAAATCAGAGCTTCAAGGAATTCCCACGTGCTGCCGGCTCGGCTCCTTTGTCGCTGAATAAACGCTACGGGAAGTGTATCGCAGGAATTCCTTTTCTCCGACAAAGGAGAAGGAGGAGGACGAAGGCGGAGGCGGAGGCGGAAGCGGAAGAAGAGGAAGAACAAGTTCACGTCGCTGAGAGAGTCGCTCCATCGAGCTTCGACTCCGGCGCGCCTCCGCTCTCCGCTCTCCGCTCTCCGCTCTCGTTGCTGTAAATGGTTCTCGTTGTTGTCGAGGAGGGAAGAAGACGCGCGCAAGGCGACGGAAAACGAGCGTCGGGGGCGGAGCAGAGGGCGCGGGAACACGGGGAATCCCGGCAGCGTTATAGAGGCTCGGTGTCGGCAGGACGGCCAGGACGAGGTTTGTCGGCAAGTTAGCCGACTGTCTCGGGTCATGAGGTCGCAGCCGCCGTCTCGAAGGGGTGACAGACGGTTAATTAGAGACACCACCGTGTGTCTCGGGCTGGCGGAATTCCGTGGGGATTTCGGTCGGGATGCGTGTGACCGTCTTCCTCTCGCTCGCTCTCCTCTCTGCTCTCCCTTTCCGTCGCCCGTCTAATGTAATCTTAATGCGAATAAATACCCTCGGCGCAGTTTCGTCGACCGCGAGACGCGGGTGCGGCGCGTTTAATTCGCGGACACGTAACGCGAACAAATGCCGCTTGGCTCGGCGAGCTAAGACGGCGACCGCAGCGCGGCCGCAGGAGCCGCGCGCCAGCGGCGGCAGCCTGGGCCCGAGGACGACGACGGCGACGGCGACGTGAGAGAATGTCGCCAATGCGTCATCATCTCGCGTCCCCCGCCGCCACCACCGCCGCCGCCGTCTTTCGCGAGGAGCTCGCCTCGCCGGCCGCGTAAATCCTTTCCAGGACGTAGGTTCCGAAAGAGGCACATCGTTTGCGTTTGTCAATTTGCTTTCGAGACAAATCGTTCCTGCCGCGTTCACGACGCGATTCTAGACGCATTACGCGCGAATTAGATTTCCCCGTCGCCATTCCCATTGTGCACCGGCTGTGCGGTGGGTGTGTGTACCTTTTTAGGACAAGAGGTAATTGCGCGCACGGCGAACGGCTGACATCCGTGCCTCCCCCCCCTCCTGCCGTCCCGCTTCTTGTCGCGAGACAGCCACCTTCTTGTCGCGAGAGCGGAAGAGCGCACGCTTCCACTTCAATAAACTGAGTCTACGTGAATGGCGCAAGCATTCTGACCGTCTGTTTACGGAAGAATTCGCGCTGCGTCTCGTCTGTCGCATTATCTGCGCGCGCGGTGTCTCCGTTCTTGTAAAACGTCAAAGAGGTCGACGAGAGAATCTCGTCAAGGGTCTCGAACGAGCGTCGTCAGCGCTCGTCCCCTCGCAATTTCTCGATGTCGCTCGGTCGATCTCGTCGATCGCGAGACACGGGAAGAAACGGAAATGATACGCGCGATTATTAACGCGAAGGGCGCGTCGGAAACGCCGCGGCAGTTTCCGCGCGCGCGGATCGCGTCTAAATGACGCATTCTAAATCCACGACTTACGACGGCGCTTCGCTCTGACATTTAGCGTTTGATATTTCATACAGACTCGACTCGTTCGCTCTCTCTCTCTCTCTCTCTCTCTCTCACAGCTTGCAGGCCAAATATCACGTATTTATTCGTCGTCGCTTTTCTCTTCGTCTCTGCGACGGAATAATAATAACCTCCTCGCTAAGATGGATCGCGCTCGGTCCTCGACGGCGACAAGTGTACTTTCTCGCGACGACGACGGAGACGGGCGCGAGCCGTGCTTAATAAACGCTAATCCGCGCGACCGCTGAAATATCGGAAGGATACATTCGTTTTAACGACGGGGAACATTACGAGAGACGCGCTCTGACAACACGTCAGAACGTCGAAATGACGCTCGTTATGACGTCGACCGGCCACCACCGCCGGTGCTGTCTGCTCTGGATAACCGGAGCGAGCAAGAGAGCGAGAGAGCGAGCGAGAGAGAGAGAGAGAGAGAGAGACAGAGAAAGAGCGAGAGAGGGGTGGAGAAGAGAGGAGTGCGACGCGTACGTCGCTCTTCATATATTTTTCTCGCCGGGCGGGCGCGCGGCTTCTAATGGAGAGCATTAATAATTGCCGCGAGTTTCTAAAGCGGATTTGCCTTTCCCGGACGATTCGGCGCTCACGTGTGGTAAATGGGGGAGGAGCAGCGGCGATCGGATGCTCGAAATATTCCGGCGGAATATCTGGCGTCGATAGCGTTGGACCGATCGCCGCGGTGGCAGCGGCGGTGGTGTATGATGGCGGCGGCGGTGTACCAGCCCGCCGTTCAGCTATCCCGAAAATCCAGGAATACGGGAAAATAAATCGTTACCCACGCCTGACACGATACACACGCGCGCGCGCAAGCTTGCCGATTTTAAATAATTTATTCCACCTACGCCGCCGGCGTATTAACGCGATCCGGACATTTTAATCCGGCTCGCGGCCGCTTTTAATGAAAATTTTCCGGCTGCGCCGCCGGATGATGGAAGGAAACTTTCGGGAATTCGCGGCCGCGAGGAATCGCAAGCGCGTGTGTATACATGCAACGGCGGCGGCGGCGGCTGCTGCAAATTGCAAATTGTGCTAAGCGCAGCGCGAAACACGAACTCGTGCTCGGCGATTAGCAAATTCGACGTGCGATCCTTTTTCTCGCTCCTTTTATTAGCCGCTCCTCTCTTTATCTTTATTAACTGTATCGGGAACGGGGCGTAATTAGTAGGGAAGCGAGCGCGGCGAGAGATGACGATGTAGGAAGGGCTTTATTTTCGCAACTACGGATGTGGGAATCGATGAATCGTGCCCGCAATGAAGCCGCCGTTATCGGCCGCGCTCGCCCAGATCCGCTGTTTATCGTACATTTAACGGATAAACAATGAATTGGAGCAAATACACGGGACAGAGGGTAGCGCGGCGCGGCGCGGCGCGGCGCGCGGCCGGGCGACGGTGACGACGGGTGCGCATATAGAGAACTAGGGGGATGAGGTGATCGCCGGATCGGGAGAGGAGAGGAGAGAAGAGGAGAGAGCGAGCGAGCGCGGGGCGCGGGAACGGCGTTAAATAAAGAGCGAAGCCGCGAACGAGGAGGGACAGAGAGTTAGAACCACGCGCGCGCGCGATATCGCACCGCGCCGCATCGCGTCGCGAAATCGTGGCTGTACAGCAAATCCCATGCATATTTAATCAGTCAGAATTATGGCTCGTCATGTAGCAGTTTTAACGGATCATCCGTTGCTACGCGATCGCCCGCTTTTCGCTTTTTCAGACGCGCACGGGCGCGTCCATCGCCACAGAATCCGGGAGTGAGCGCGCGCGCACGCGAGAGAGAGAGAGAGAGAGAGAGAGAGAGAATGAGGGAGAGAGGGAGGAATAGAACGTTCCGGGAAAATCCGTAAAAGCGCAAACGAAGCGCTCGCAGGCGGAAGTCGCGAAAAAGTACGGATGAACGGCGAACGGTTACAAAAGATCCCGAATTGCTCGATTTTCGTCGGAAAACGCTGCGCTGTCTCGGGCTCCGAGACTTTCAGGAGGAAGCACCGTGCTTCGTGCGTTTGCCAGCACGCAAAACATACAGTTTCATCGAACGGCCACGGCGAGTAGATTAAGACAGCCGCGAGGAGTCTTGGCGCGGAAAGAGGGCCGAGCGGATTCGTTCGCGCGCTCGCAGACGCGTAAAAATACGCGCGGTAAGCCTTTCGCTACGGGCGGTTTCTCCGCCGTGGCAGTCCCGCTGAACGAGCCAAAAGTGCGCACGGTGCTCGAACAATCAGCGGCCGCGTTTGCGCCTCACCGCAACCTGAATTGTTTTGACGGGGTTTTTTGAAGAAAAAACTTCAATAAACACACGGCATTTATAATTTTAAACATGCTTACTTTTAATTGTACTTTAGAACCAATAACATTACAGAATAATAACTTTCAATAATAACATTTAATAATAGTACTGCGTATGATATTGTTCGAAGCACGGTGTGACGCATAAGCCGACATCGCAAACTTGGCACTGGTATCGCGCGATTCACTCCTCTTATCATTTTTAGCATATACCACACACTTTTGTAGTGGGTTCTTCTTCAGTATTGTCTTTTCACTTACGTACAGTGAAGGGAAGCGCCTTCCACTAAGACGAACTGGATCGGATTATCCTGATTTATTCGCGATATTACTGTTATTTCCGTGTAAATAATCATTTAAAAGTTGCCGAATTAACTCTAGATGAAATTTTGCCATTGATATTTGTTTGGTAGTTTTTAATTTATATAAGCAATAGGCGTTCCAAACGCATATATCTATCAGGTGAAAAAAGTATTTCTTGTACCACTTCAAATTTTTACGTTGTGAATGAACGGTGCTGATAACCATGTCTGTTTTGTCCACAGTTCCCATCAATCGATTGTAATCGACAACACACTTTGGTTTTCTCATCATTTCTTGCGTGCGATAATGACGTTTCGTGTCAGAAAATTCTTCCGTGTGGAAAGTGGACAACGTGTACACTTCCCTCTTATCACACCATTTCATTGCTAATGAAAGATTTGAGGAGCGAAAACTCGCTTCACCAGGCTTTAATTTATTATGGATAATTGGCATGCCCTTTCGTCTTTTCCTAACTGTACCACAAGCATTTGTTCCATTTTTATGTAAAAGAATAAATAGGGCTGGACTTGTGTACCAATTATCCACGTACAATGTATGGCCTTTATTTAAATAAGGCTTTAATAATTGCATGACTATAGTCCCTGATTTGCCAATAACTTCACTTTCGTAGTTTACAGTAGTCAATGCTCCACTATAAACAATAAAATTCTGTACAAATCCAGTTTTGGTATCACATAAAATGAACGATTTGATCCCGAACCTGTTTCGTTTAGAGGGAATGTATTGTTTAAACGACAATCTTCCTTTATACAGGAGTAAACTTTCATCAATACACAAGTTTTCGAAAGGATAAAATACCTTCCGTAAACTTTGTCTAAGCATATCGCAAATTTCCTGTATTTTATATAATTTGTCAGTATCTGCAGTCACTTTATTCGTATTAAAATGTAAGATTTTTAGCAAATATAAAAATCGATCTCTAGTCATCACTTGTCCAAAAATTTTGCTCTTCAATAATTCATCGTTAGACCAGTATTCACTATATGACAATTTTTTATTTCGCGACATTAATAATTTGATCGCGAGAAAGCAATAAATTTCTGGAAGGGCAGTGTCTCGGCAATTTATCATATTAACATCCTTATCAACGCTATTCCGATAATCGTTTGTCGTACCAACAATAAAATTTACAAAGTTTTCGGAACAGAATAATTTAAAAAAATCTAAAATTGATGCCGAATAATTAATTGATGTTTTTATTCCCGAATGAATGTCATGAAATTTATGAATATTTGGCTGGAATAATTTGGTGGTCCATGTAATTTCACTAGTATCTTCTCCACATTCAGTCGAATTGCCTTCTTCGGATTCGGACGTGTCGAATATGATTTCTCGAATTCTTTTATTTATATTTATTTATATTATGTCTTTCTTGTGCCAAATTTAAATTTATCTGCTCATCTTCTGACAGCTTCGAATAATTTCGATTTATATTAATGCGTCTTTTTCTATTATTTCTCATCATTTTAGAGGTGGGATAAAATCTGTTTAAAAATAATTAGTCTAAATAAAGGAAAACGAATTTAAAAAATAAAATAAAGTATACTTTTGTGTCTGTTGATGGGAAAAAAGTAAATTATTTTTCATTCAATAAGCACCAACTTTATGCGCTGCTAACATTCGGACAAACGTCTCGAGACTGATTTGGGTTTTGTTTCGGAGTGTTATATTATTGAGGTCTTTCGTTCGTGAAAAACAAATGATAAAAACAAAGTACTGATGCTGGAAGTCCACAGTAAGATACTCGATGTCGAATTCCAGTCGCTGATTGTATGTATGTATGTATAATACACATCTTATGCAGAGCGACTACAATCGCCCGTAGTACGTCAGTGGCATTTTATGGAAAGCGACTATAGTCGCCCGTAGTAGCGAAAGGGTTAAACAGCAGTCGTCCGGGTGTCGGAGTGCCGTCGTCGTCGTCGTCGTCGTCGTCGTCGTCGTCGTCGTCGTCGTCGTCGTCGTTGTCGTCGTCGTCGTCGTCGTCGTCGTCGTCGTCGTCGTCGTTGTCGTCGTCGTCGTCGTCGTCGTTGTCGTCGTCGTCGTCGTCGTCGTCGTCGTCGTCGTCGTCGTCGTCGTCGTCGTCGTTGTCATCGTCGTCGTCGTTCGTTATATTACACCGCGCATCAGCTCGTGATACGCCTCTCCTCTTATTCAACCCTTATCCTCAGCCAGCCTGACGTCCCTCCGTGTGTCCGCACGGCCCACGCGAAATGACGATGTGTTTCCTCACGTACTTAATTTCGTGGTCAAGCGCGCGCAAAACCGGGACGAATATATGACCGCGCTTTCGTAACCCCGCGCGACCGTAAACCCGCGCGGGCGGGGGTGCACACCCCCAACTGAGTCTCGTTGGCTCTTTTCCTCTCTTCGCTCCGTGCCGGCGCTACTCCCACGGCGCTACTCTTTCTCTCGGCGAGTCTTTTAATTTCCATTTTTAATTAGTAAATCCAGCGGACCGTTTATCCCGGCCGCTTCCGCCGCTAGCCTTTCTCCACCCCCCCGTGCGCCCATCGCCCTGGCCGGCGCTTCGTCGTGGCCGCTTGAAAACGAGAATATCGCGCGAGCTCGGCGACGACGGCTTCGAAAAACATGCTGCTTGTATCGGCATCCGCGTATCATTTCATCGGAAATGAAAAAAAAATATGTACACGTATACGTGCGCGCGTGCGTGTGTGTGTGTGTGTGTGTGTGTGTGTGTGTGAACGTCTACGCACATTGAAACTGCGAGTCGTGCGCGAAAGCGCGGGCCCTGGTAAAACATGATTTTGCTCGGCGCGATGTCTCCGGTAAACGCGGCAGAAACTGCCGGATTTTTCCAGCAGATTTTCCCAATCCCACCCGGCATTCTCATAAAGTCCCGCCGGTATCCCGGCTTAAAACGTGTTTTTCGCGGAAATATGGACAGCCGAGAGTGCGAAATATTTCGAGAAATTGATTACTCTCTCGTGCCTGCGGACGTTTTCGAGAAGATCCCTCCCTCCGTCGGCCGTGCGCTGTTGATCTTTTTCCACTTTGCCCTGATCACGGGGAAATTTCGAGATAAAAAGGGGGAAAAGACTGCGCAGCTTTAAAGTATTGTTTCGCGCTATTGGCTTCGTCTCGAGTGCAAGTTTCGCAGGTCGCACGTCGAGGGCGATTTGCGAGAGAGGAAAGATCCTTTATCGCTGAACACGCGGTATTAAAATTTCCTCGGGAATATCGGCTCTCGGCGATGATGCTTGCCGCGGTTGATTACGCCGTCATTCAGGCCTGCGTCGTAACACAACGTCAGGTCTACGCACGATGCGCGCACATTGACTGACGTACCAGAGTATCAAGCTCCCCCCCCTCTCTCTCTCTCTCTCGCTCTCTCTCTTTCTGCGAGAGCTCAAATCTTTCCGATGAATTATCCACACGGAGCAACCGCGGCTTTCAGCTCATCGGGATCTTTCCGGAAGATATTAATACGTAACGCAAACGTACGGCGTCAAAGACGTCGATCTCGCGATCTCTCCACGCGTCCGCCGCTTGGACGTGAATTTCCCCGAGTAAACGCGCGAAATCTTTACAGTTCGCCGCGACATATCGAAAAATTAAGCGGACAAACTTGACGGAGAATCAACGTCAATCAAAGTGAAATGGCAGCCGTCTCGCGCAAGCGATCGTTACTCCCGATATTTCTGGAGCCAAGTCCCGCTGGAATTCCTCCCGACCAAGTCTGCGGAGTAAATAACCGAATTCATCGAGGAACATTCGTGCTCGTTGCCATGGTCGACGGATGCGCCCGGTGCAAGCTCCTCCTCGAGAAGCATCTCGCGAATAACGCTCGACGCCGACGTCGTGTGCGCGCGCGCGAGGAACAAAAATGATTCGGTGGCGGTGTAAATCTCGCCGGCGCGACGCGACGCGACGGCTGGCTACGAAAATGTATCGGCGGTGTTTTCCCACGGCCCGTGCAATCTCGCCCGCGACGAGGCTAAGTGCGCGACGAAGGAAGCTGTAAGCCGATGGTTGCCGACCGCCGGCACGTACGGCCAAAGATTTTTCCCGCACGTAGCATTCCGCGACGTCTCGCCGTCGTGCATTCCGCGATTGCTCGCGCGCCGTAAGTCCATCGCCGACGAATCGGACGCACTCGACCGAGTAACAAAGCGGTTAACGCGACCCGATGAAATCGTTGCGTTGCCGCGGCCCGAAATCTGCTCGAAAGAACCGTCTCTCGCTTGCAGTTCCCCTTTCGCCTTTTCTCCCTTCTCCCCTATCCCCTCTTCAATCTCTCTCTCTCTCTCTCTCTCTCTCTCCCTCTCTCTCTCTCTCTTTCGCGTGTTATCACGCAATTTCGAGCACGACAGCTCGCAATTCCGACACCGAAGCCTCGCTTCGCCTTTCGAGAGGCCGGGTAACTTCTTCTCGATACCTGCGACCGGATCCGCGCTCCGGTGTCAAGGAAAAAGTTCCGCGCCGCGCCCGTCGAATAACTCCGCGAGCTTGCCAAGTTAAAGAAGGGGCACGCTCCGCCGGCGCATCCGACGAAATCGCTGAAACTTTTAATTGGCACATGGAGAGGCCAACGGGAGAGAAGCGGCGGTAGCAAAGAGTGGAGAAAGCGAGAGAGAGAAAGAGAGAGAGAGAGAGAGAGAGGGGGGGAGGGGGAAGAGAGCAAACCAACAGCGATCAGCCGATAAACCGATCCGCGATAAACGCATGTGCGTCGCGCGACTTTGATCGTCGCGCGGAATCGAGAGCGACTTCAGCCGAGGCGAAAACGCGGGCGAGACGAGCACGTAACGAGCGGCCACGGGCGCCATGTGTGTATTGCGCGCGCGTTCACTTTCGTACAGGCTCGACGACGATGACTTTCGTGCGCCGTCGTCCGTTCGTTCGTTCGTTCGTTCTTTCGTTCGTTCGTTCGTTCGTTCATTCGTTCGGCGATTGCACAAGAGCGACACGGGCGATGGTTGCGCGCCGGCGCGACGCGCGGCGCGAGCAAAAAGTCGATCGGCCGTAACGCGTGCGAATATTTTCGCGCTTTCGCGGTAACGAGAGCGAGACACGAAAGAGTCTCGCGCGTTACGTCAGCTGGAAACACGCGTCCGGGACGCGACCACGCGGACACCTGGACTCGATTACGTCCTTCTCCTCCTCCTGCTGTTCCTCCTCCCCGAGAGGCCGAGTGCGCGAAATTTCGCGCGGACTTTCAAATGCCCGGTTTCTTTCTCATTTGTATGTGCGACGGTAGATCCACTTTCCTCGGCCCCTCCGGGAAAATTCCAGCGCGGGGTGCGATGAGATGATCGAATTATCTCGCGCGATGCCGCCGGTGTCTCGCACGGACAGCTAGGAAGAGAAACGCGACGCGACGCGATCGGTCCGCTGTTGGACCGCTGTTACTCTCGCCGCGGGTTCTTACGTAAAGACGAGTCAGTAATTCCAGGATAAACGTACGACACGTATGATACGAGGTAACGCCACGCGCGGCGCGATAAAAGCCGCTCGTGACTTCTCGATTGCGCAGGCTCTCTCGCGTGTCGCTCGGCGCTCGGGACACGTGCTTCGGGCCCAGATGAGAAGAGAGCGCTCAAGAGTGAATTCGACGCGAGCAGGACGATCTGGAGAAACCGACAACACACGCCGCGGCTCGAGCGCGCGAATTAGGAAACCTTAGATCGCCTTAGTCCGAGAGTGAGAGGCGGAAGGAGAGCGATATAGTTACTCGTAGTTACATTCGCATCGAACGTGCGCGCGGAGCTCTCGCATCGGAGATCGGACAGCCCGTACCGCGGCGATTAAATTAGATCCCGGAGTAGCTGCGAGTGGCGTGTTCCTTAAGGCTGTTGTCTACCAGCCGAGTAGCCGAGAGCCAAACTTCGTTCAACCGCACGGATGAAGTACCGTTGATTAGACCCGCCGGGTATATACGCCGGGGCTTATGCGCGCGGCGCATAAGTAAATTTCAACTTAAACACATATCGCTACGCAACGGCAGATGTAAACGGATACGCATTCGCCGGCGCGGGCGGGCAGGGCTTCTCGGAGTCTGAGAAAGCGCGTGTAACAACGTCGCGATTGTCGTTTACTTCGTCTCGAGAAAATTGCTTTTTCCAATCTGCTTCTTCCAATTTTTCGCTCCTCCTCGACTTTCTCGCTGAAACTCGGCTGAAAATCGGAGACACACACGCGGCACGTGGCTGCGAGAATATCTCGCTGCGACAAAATTCTGCCAAAACGGCCCTTTTAACAACGACATTAATTGAAAATCGAGAAAACTCAATCCCAAAGGACGACCTGCCGGTTCTCGTGAATCTGCGAGATCCTCGAGGTCAAACCAAGCGAAGAGCACGGGGGGCATTGTTCGGCGGCGAGGAGCTCGATTCTTCCGCAGAGTCATGGTCGACTCGGATTATGCAAGTTCTCGTCCGGATGGATATATGTAGTCGCGCTTCCTCAACAGAATATTTAAAACAAAGAATAAACGCGTCTTGTCGACCAACACGCGCACATCTCGTTGCCTCGACGACTCCGTTGCTCAACAACGCCGCTGCTCGCGCCAGCGCCGTCATTGTGTTTCTGTTGCTCCTTCCCTCAACAGGCTCTGGACCGTTTCGAGTAATGTCGCGTAGTTCGTCTTTTTGAATGTGGCCTGAATCTTCTCATAAATCTAAGGAGCGTAAGAGTTCTCCTTCCCGGGATCGTTTAGTGGGTCTTGAGGACAAACTAGCGCGCCTAATCGACACCTAATCGACGCCTCATCGGCGCCTAATCGACCAGAGTGCAAAGAGGACAAGACGTCCCTGTGTCCCCCTGTTCCGTCGCCTCTGTTCTCATCGCCGAGTCGTCCGACGTCTTCAGAATTTCCCGCTGAACCACGGTCGGATAATTTTTTGGTGCCGGAGACTGAGTCCATCCCGGTAGACCCTGTCCCGGATGTCTCTTGCGTGGCAGCGCCTGCAAGTCAGGAAGGGGCCAGTCCGGTGAGACATTCATCAGGTGTGTACGTACTTTCTGGACTTTCCGCCTATATTTGGAGAATATAGGCGGAAAAATCGACACAACCTTTTACAGCCGTCGAATAAGTTCGTCGGTGTGCAGATTCGCCAGAGAGAGGTATAATGTCACCTTTGCCCATCCTCTTATCCCGGAGGTTATGCCTTCCGGATGCCTCGCAGTCGCTTGTTTTTTCTGTCCAACGATGCTCTCACTAGAGAGTTGTTCGCTGCCAAGCTTGATGAAAGTGGAGGTGCCGCAATGGAACAATCATGTTCTCGACTCATGGCGCGACCTTATACGCAAGGGCCTCCCCCTCCCCCCCGCTGAGCAGCGTGATCTCCTGCTCAAAAAATATTCCCCCTCGGAACCCTTCAGTTTTCTCTCTGCTCCGAAGCTGAATCCGGAGTTCTTCGATCAGGATTGCGGAGCAATTCCTTTATCAAGAGAGATGAATATTCCAGCAGAGACCAGAATCAGGTTGGTATGACCTTGTATGCTCTTGGAGCAACAATTTCGGACCTACTCCAACCTGAGTTGCAAGGTTCGCTGGTCCCTGCTGCACACACGCTGCAGTACTGAAGATCACGGAGGGAGCAAAGATCTTAGCCGATCTTTTTTATCATCTTTCGCGCTGCCCCAGCGTGCCCAAATTTTACCTACTCTTAATCCGCTCGCCAAGAACAGCGGACTCTCTCCCTCCAAACGATCTCCGTTTCGGTACGGCTTTTGGCGAGGAACCGAAGAAAGCTTCTTCCTTTGGGCGTTTGAGCAAGGACTTCGTCCGCACGCCACCAGCTCCTCGCTAACCGAGTACAACAGCTCATGAAGCAGCCACTACGCTCGGCTTCTACCTCCAAGTCGGGAAACTTCCGAGCCCCTGCGCATCCACAAGCCTCGACGACGCGGGAAGCAGGGGCATCGAATTACATTCGTCGGACAGCAGTGCGCTCCCGATCTCGATCGAGGAGACGTTAGCGGATAATCAGGTACCTATAGCCGGTAGGCTGACAATTTTTCTCTCCAGGTGGCATGATATTTGACCCGAAGATCTTACACGCACCCTTCGGATATCGACTACCTTTCATCCACTAGCCACCTTGTCAGGATAGAGAGCCACCGTGGTACGCTTGTCCAGGAAAGAACAAGAGGAGTTTGCCAGGAAATTGCTCGCTTCTGTCTAAACGGTGCAATCGAACGGTGCAGTCTGACTGTTCAGGTCAATTTTTGTCCTCCTTTGTAATAGAAAAGTCATCAGGAGCCTGGCGATTTATTCTTAATTTAAAGCGCTTGAATAAGTTTATTTTTGCACCTCATCTTAAACTTGAGGATTGGAAGATGGCTGTTCGCCTTCTCTCGCCAGACGACTCTCTCGCTTCTATTGACTTGGTGGATGCATATCTGCTCATACCTATCCATCCTGAGGATCGAAAATACTTTCGTTTTCATGATAAACTCTTCCAATTTACGGCTTTACCTCTTGGACTTGCCTCGGCTCCTCAGCAGAGGCAACTACTGGTAGGAGCAACACAATGACACAATGACGGCACTGGCGCGAGCAGCGGCATTGTTGACGGAGTCGTCAAGGCAACGAGATGTGCGCGTGTTGGTCGACAAGACGCGTTTATTTTTTGTTTTAAATATTCTGTTGGGGAAGCGCGACTACATATATCCATCCGGACGAGAAAGCATAATAAAAATCGAACTTCACTTTGAGTTCGTTCAATTTCCTAAGTCTATCTGGAAGGTGTGTGTCGCGCCGCGCGGCGAATCGAGCGAAACGAGCGCGGGATCGAGATCGAGCGCGGGATAACGGATTTGTTCGCGAGGTCGCGCCGCGGGGGTTGCTACGGCGGTTTTCACGGAAGCGCGTATAAGCGAGAGAGAGAGAGGACTCGCGAAGAACGGTCGGTGTTGCTGACAGCCCGGCGGCAATTTAGTCGATCAAACTTCTCACCGCAGGGTTGTCGAAGGTAGAGAAGGTAGATTGCTCGCCGGGCCGTGAGTGTAGGTGAGTGCGGGTACCTACGAGGCGAACCTACGCTTGCCGAGCGAGGCAAGTTCCTTTCCCACGAGATATATACGCGCGCTATACATGCGCCATATACGCGTCTCGTCGTGTTTCGTTTGCACGAGAGAGCGGCATGCGGCGGCTTACGGAGGACAGATTAATTAAGGTCGCGCGCGCGCGCGCGCGTGCCTTTTTCGCCACGAAATCTGCCGAAACCTCTGCCGAGCCCGAGCGCGGACGACGAGTACTATCGGCGGCTGTGCGCGGCTGATAGTAATCCTCCCTTTCCTGATTTCGAAGCCGACACGTTGAGCGAGATTTGCGCCGCGTACGCGTGAGACTCGTGTCGCGTGACCGGCCGATTTCTTCGCCGCTCGAAAGTGCTCGCGATTCCCGCCGTTCCCGCCGAGCGGCTTCGGCGATGTCCCCTGAGCCCTCCCCGCCCCCCCGCGCGGTGCCCACAGCTCGTTGACCTCACGTGGTGTTGCGCGAGCGTCAGGACCTTCATCGCCGCGACGGAGGTGGTTTCTAATAATCCACGCGACCGGCGCTGCTGCATTATTCATTCTTTTTCATTGCGTCTCCAAAGGCCGCTTGCTGCTCTTGTTGGTCAAGAGACACGCTCTAGATTCTTCCTTCTCCGGCCTCTCCCCCAGCCCCAGCACTCCCCCGCGCGCGTCTGTCCGCAGTTATCTCTCGCCTCGCGTTTTATGCTTTCTCCGCGCACCCCGCAAATAAATTTACCACCAATCGACCGAAATCGCGTTTGCGACCACTCGTTCGCCCGGCCTTCTCTCCCTTCCGCCGCGCATCCACTCGCAGTATTCTTTGCCGCACGTTTCCGCCGTTGAATCCGAAGGAGAAGGAAAGAGAGGGAGAGAGAGAGAGAGAGAGAGAGAGAGGAAGAGAGAAGTCTTTCGAAGCGCTTTCGAAAGTGAACCACTCTCGATCGCTCGCTGCATCATGCCTCTGACACGTTTCTTATTACGCTCATTATCACGTTTAGCGGAATATTGCGTCTCTCCGCCGGGAATGAGCGGTCGTGCCTCCTAAAGCGAGACGAAAAATCCCACTCTGAGATATCTCCTTTCATTAATAGCGCGCTTTTAACTCGGCCGTTTAATCAGCGCCGATTACACGCTGATTCGCGGCCTCCTGACTCGCGCTTTTACTTTCGCCTCTTTTCGTGTATCTTTTCAACCGCCTTCGGAGGGCTTGCCTCGCCCTAAGGCGATGATAAAAACACTCTTCCTTCCCTCTTTGTCTCCCCCTCTCCTCCCTCTCTCTCTCTCTCTCTCTCTCTCTCTCTCTCTCTCTCTTCCCCTGTCCCTCACCTATCTGGTCGGCCGGTCGCGTTCGTGCAGCAGGCCACTTTAATCGGTCGCTCGTGCAGGTCGACTCTCGGATCGGCGTGTCTCTCTCGCCGACGATGCCTCGTAAATAGAACGCCGTCACTTTCCACGGATCGGCCTGCCGCCGCCGCCGTCGCCTTTGCATCGTTGCTCGCGCAGCCAAGCAACGTGCACATCCGATCGACCGACCGGCCGTATATGCACCGATCTCGATGCGCGCGTGCACCACATTCACCGCGCGCCGCCGGGCGCGCCTCCGCGTGTTGCACGCGCATAACTACACTTACGGCTTCTCGCTCTAATAGGGGGAGGAAACCGATAGCGGTGCACGGTCGGTTGCATTATGATCTATAAGGAGAATGTTCGCCGGACGTGGAGAGGAGAAACGCGAGACGAGACCACAACGAGCCGCGGCTCGAGGCGCGCGTACCGCGCGCGGTAACGTAAGAATAATATATCCCTGTAAAAGCACACGGAGAACGCTATTCGTCATGGCACAGAATGCGACGGGAGGTACGCATAGCGTGCTTGCGGGGCTGCTCGATCCGTCCCGGATCGAAGCCCAGCGGCGAGAAAGAGGTCGCAGCGCGATATTCGCGCCTCGGTGAGTCTGTGCGAACGCGGGCACAATTTTGCGCGAGGATCACCAAAGATCGGGGAAATTTGCTCATCTCCGAGATGAAAAATGAATCGTCAAGAGCTTCGGTATTGTACACGAACACTCGTTGCGACACACTCGCTATAAACGATAGGAGTCGCGCGAGAGCTATTCTTCATCGATTATATGCCGCATCGTAATATAGCGTTCTTCAGGTAATGCCGTCACAAAGTGTCCGTGCTCGCTCTCCTTCTCTCTGTCCCTCTCTGTGCTACTCGAGATGTTAAATCCGTCTCGCTTTGCGGATACAGTCTCGCGCGGTCAGTGAGACCGCGGGTTTCGGAGAGCGTGCTTTGACACGACGGGATATTAAAGATGGGAACAACGAGGCTATGGTTTACGCAGGTATATCGCGCAGCGCGTGCTCTTTCGCTTTTCGCTGCGTCGCTGGGATACCGCCATGAAAATTAACGTGACATAAAAATTAATGCGAACCGCTCTCTCGACCTCTCGATCTCCCGTCCTCCCGCTCGCTGCCGAACATGTCGTAATTGAAACGATGGAACGCGCTTCGAGCGGGTAAAAAATATATTAAAATTCGAATGGCATATTACGAGTGAAATTTCATTTCCGACGGAATGCATGTAATGCATTTTCACGCACCGGCCGCTCTAAAAGTCGTCTCATCGCGCGCCATTAAAAATCAGCGCCGGGCGTCCGGCAATGCGGAGTTTCCACCCCTTCGAGAGCGCAGAATTTCGCTCGCAGAATGAAACATCCTGTGCGTACCGTTGTTTGTTTACCCGCGTATTGTTTACAACAAATACGCGGATTATGGAAACAATACGAGATCGCGGGAGAATTCGCGGAGATGTCTCGTTATCGTACGGTAAAAAAAAGAATATATTTCGGCTCGTTCGCCCGCCCTATTATCCTTTCGGCATTCACGTCGAAAAGGAAAAAAACAAAAAAAAACGAACCAACGACTCATCAAACATGTTAGGAGCGAAACAAAGCGAGGAGTGAGTGCTATCGAATGTTGCGTACCAGACAAGTTATTATTGAATAAAATCTCGCTGCGCGAGAATCACACACACACACACACACACACACACACACACACACACACACGTGCGCGCACGCACGAATGGTGTGCGATGTACCGCGCTCGCGCTCGCGCAGCGAAAAACAGGGGACGACGTAATTTATCTGATGATTGGTCGGTCGGAGGGTCAGACAATACGGCCCAATTTTCTTCCCCGCGAGTCAACTATGAAATGCGTAGACGCAGCTGGATAACGACGAAGCCGCGTACGTGTGCGGCGAGGAGATGAGAGCGCGGAGCGCTAGGGATCCAACGAGCAGAAACAAAAAACAAGAAAAAAACGGGAATTTCCCAGAGCCGGCGAATCGAAGTGGGGCGCAGAGGGTGGTTCGGAGTGGTAGCGCCCCCCGCACGCGCGCGTCACAGCCGAGGCGGAATAATAAAAATCGGAAACGGGATGAAGCACGCGCGGAATTTTCTCGCGAGCGTGCGCGCCCATTCGCTCTCTCTCTCTCTCTCTCTCTCTCTCTCTCTCTCTCTCTCTCTCTCGCACTCTTGCTCTCGGGCTCGCGTGCGCGCACACGCGCGCGCGCGCAAATTTATGTACGCTCACGCACATCCCCTCGTCGTCGATTCGCGGTGATTCGCCCCTCCGGCCAGGAAGCGGGAATCAAAGCCGTCTGCGGCGCGTTGTCGCAGCGCTAAAAGTCGAATAAAAGCGAGCATCGCGGCGCGCAAAAGGCCGTTATGAGCGTCGCTCGTCGGCGCGCTTTTAACCGCGCGCAAACGATATACACGCCGGGGAAGGATTTCGCTAACGTCCGGTAACGGGCTCGGAGTTTTACGCGACCCGACGTCGCGATGTAAAACACGACTACCGTCGCGTCGTCGCCGTCGACCAGTTCGAAGCGCTAATCTACGCGGTAAACGGGTACACACCAACCACCATGCGCCATCAACGGCGGAAGCTCACCCGTGTGCTGGCCGTGTAACGGCGCGCGTAAATACGCGGTTACGCTCCGCTGCGTCTCGATGGACTGACTGCTCGCTCGCTCGCCCGCGGCATAACAAAATAGGCAGGCGGCGGACTGCAATTTTCTCTTTCCCTAAAGAGCCGCGCGAGAAAGACCGTCTTTCATCGCGCGCGCGCGCTGTGACGTCAATTCCGCCCTACCAAGACGTGGCTGATAATAATAAATTAATCGCTCTTACTTAATGGAAAATGAGATACAAACGGGACGGAGAGAGGCGAAATAATGAATAGCCTGCTGTGAATGCGGACCGCTGTCACCACGACAGACGAAGTCTAATTGACGGCAAGACACGCTTCCCCTCGTGAAATATTTCGGCCGATCGACTTCGCGATGCGCTTTATGCCCGCCGATAATTCATTCATAATGATACAACGCTGAGGCATTGAATGAGGATGGCGTGTTCATTTATGCAAAGCGACGACGTGCGAGCGACGTTAATTTCGCAGACACCGTGACTCGACGATGATCGATCTTCCCGTTCCTGAATCATACAAGAGAGCGCGCGAGCCGTTACGTGTCTCGTCGAAGCATCGTCGTTGTGTCGTCGCGTCAAGTCGCGCCGAGTTCCCAGTCATTTTCCGGTTTCCGCCCTCCCTCCCCCCGCTCATCGTTGCTACTCTCTCGGCTCTTCTCGACTCTAATCGCGTCTCTGAAATTTTTCGCTCGCGTCACTCCAAGGTGAAGGAGCTGCGCGTTCGAAACAACGTGTGCTGCCTGATAAATGTGGCTTGCCGGCGCTCTAATTTTCCGCTGTAAATTTTCCTTCACGCCGCCATTAACGCTCCTTACTTTCTCGCGTTCTGGCGAATCCTCGAAGCGCGCGCGCGCGCGATAAATCCACTCGTCTTCTCGTGAGTCTTTTATTTCCCGCACGCACGGACAATCATGCTCGCGCGCGATCGTGCACTCGATATTCGAAAAGCCGCGTTATGACCTTCCACGACGCGCGTTCACGCTCACGCAACGGATGGCCGGCTCCTCCCCCCGTCATCCCTTGATCATCGGATAACTCGCGAAATGCGCGCTAAACACGGACTATCGCGGCGCCTTACCGGCAATAATCGACCGACGAGGTCGATTCACGTGTCACCCCGTTATCTCGAACGCGATGTTACGTGGCCGCGACTGCCGCGGTCGAACATCGAGAGCCCGGCGGGAGGGGGGGGGGCAGGCTCGTAAGGGGCGAGAGAAGCGCCGATTGACGCGCCTCGCGTCACGCGAGCACGCTATTAATCAAAGTCGCGGCGCGCCTCTTCCGTCTTCTCTTCCGACGCAAGAAATCGCGGTCGGCGACGCTGCGCGCGGGCCCGCCGATAACATTCTAAGACAGTACACGATGTTGCGTAAACATAACGTAACGTGAAAATCGACGGGGCTGACGGGAGGGGGAGGGGAGGCATCGCGGTCAAGAGAGACGACGAAGAAGCGTGCTTTCGCGGCTTTTAATAGTCAGCCGCTTTTTTCCACCGCTCTAAGGCAGTAAAACGCCCGGCACGAGGAGATGAGAGGAACGGAAAGGAGAGACAGGGACGAGGGGACAAAACAAGACCGGCTGGTCACAGCGATCTTTTATGCATCGCGTTTATGCGTCGGCCGGTCCAAGGTGCGCGCGGAGCTTCGACGGCGGGAGGGAGGGCTCGGAACGCTATAATTCACGTCGTTCAAAGTACCGAGATTTGCCGGGGATTGTAAACAAAAATACAGCCTTGGCACCTGCAGCCGCCCGAGGCGGGGGCGCAGACAGGTGTACGGGTGTGAAGGAACGATTTCTCTCCACGGACACGCGCGCGTATGAAGGACGCCGGCGGCGGCGACAACGACGACGACGACGACGACGACGACGACGACGACGACGATGACGATGACAAGGGAGAGACGGTCGGGATGCGCTTTGCGCGGAATTGCACGGGGAGCGCCTCCACCATTAACTTTGATGCGCTTATAAAACGCGGTAGGTTTGAGCCGCGCGAAGCGCGCCGGCAGGACGGAACGCAGGGCGAGCGTGTGCGGGTGTGTGTGTGTGCATGTGCGTGTATATGTATGTGCATGTGCGAGCGAGCGAGCACGGCACGGAGGTATAGAGTTTCCAAATTTAATAGCCCTGTGTCGAGCAGGACGCAGGAATGAGGAATGGATACACACCAGGTACGGTGGATGGCTCTCGACTATAAATACGGGAGCTGGTTTGATTATATGGAGCCCCATGTCAAACCAACCACCCACCCACGCCCATTTCCGCTTCTCTCGCCCCCCCCCTCTCTCACTCTCTCCCTCTTTCTCTGTCGCTCCGTCGCTCTCACTCTCTCGCGCTGCGTCCTCCCGTGCGTCCGTATGTGTATGCACATGCACGGCTATATGGCTGCGTTTTATCCCTCCTGCCGTGCCCTCTCCGCGTCATGCGTTTTATCCCGAGATGAGACTGTCGTCGTATCGAAGTTCCATCGTTTTTGCGCGCCATGCGCCGTGTTGCCTCCGCGAGATATATGCAAAATAAGCGTCGACGTGACGCATCGACTTCGAAGTGCCGAGAGCACGTAACAATTAACGCGATCGATCTTTGACTACGGAAAATTCGCACCCCCGAGGTATCCTGCGTCGCGCTTTCTCTCCTCTCAACGGAAAGAGAGAGAGAGAGAGAGAGAGAGAGAGAGAGAGAAAGAGGAGAGTGGGCAGAGATCGTCAGCGAAATTCGCGTCTGTCTCTCGCACTGCCACGATTTTCGTTTATTAATACCGCGCACATTAATGCACGTCGAAATCGCACAACATTAATATTCAATCCTGCGGCGTGTAATACTGTCGAGATTTTAATTGAGGAAACGCGCGAAATAATTGCCCGGCAAATCCCGACGCGAAATGTTTGACGGCAGCGCACGCGGGACCGCATCAGTGAAAAAAGACGAGCGCGGGCGGGCGGGTGTGAGCGTCGTTATGGCGAACATTTGCAGCCACTTGCGGCGGCGCAGATACGCACCGTTTCTCGCGCTGTGTTGTGTCGCGGCGAAGAGCGGAGAGTAAAGTGCGCGATTACACGATTCGCGACTGCCGCGGAGGCCGGAAAAGGGGCCGGCGGCTGGCGAGCAATTTCGTGCGCCAAACGTCTGCGAGTTTCCCTCCTCCTATCTGGCCTATTCCGCGAGTTCCACTCGCGCGATTATCTGTGCTGTTACCGGCGCGCGATGCGCACTCCACGCGACAGCATCGTCCTAATTTTCAGGGGTTGTGCGCGCTTTTAAACAATTGCAAGTGCGAATTTCCCTGGGAATGCGCGAGCGACGGAAAAACAGGAGAAGAACCATCATTCGACTATTAAATTCACTAACGAGCGAGTATCGATCTTTCGAGTCGGGTTGGGTCGGGTCAGGGCGGGGCGGAGCGGGGCGGAGCGGGGGAAGCGAAATTATTTACAAATAAAAATAAATAGCAATTCCAGAAGTTCGAGAGATAACGAAAGGATCCGGGGAATAGGGAGCCAATGAGAACAAGTGCATCAACGCGAACGCTCCGAAGCAATCCCAGGCGCGCGGAGCTGCTTGTGTGAAAGAAACGTAACAATGCGGAAACGAGACGGCACGAGCGAAGGGAAGAAAAGAGCGAGAGCGTTTTCAAAAGGAGTGCAAGAATAATTCGCCCCGACTTTACTACTCGTATGTATTAAACCTAAACAGCAAAATCGTCTCAGCGGATTCTACCTTCGGGTGGGAGTCGGGGGGGCGGGCGGAAAGCCGGAGAGAGACGGGGAGAAAGACGCACAGCCCCGCCAATTTATGCCCCATAATTTTCATGCTGGGACAAGCCCGTCGCTCCGTTCGCCGGGCGCATCGCCGCTGCGACTCCTGGAGCTCGATCTCGGCGGAATCGTTGCGCTGAAAGCTCGCCGTGGCCGACGGCGAAATTAGAAAACAGCGGACGCTTGAACCGTCGGCCGAGGGTGCGTGCGCGGGGCTGCTTGTGGCAGACAGGTTCGCGGCGGAAACGCGCGGCATTGAATGCACCGCCGACGACGACGACGACGACGACGACCCGGGTGAACGGTAGACCAACGCGGAGCAGCGAGCCGCGCGGCGATGACGCGGCGGGCGCGCGTGTTCCCATAGAAATAAACCCTATACCGCTGTTAATGATCCGCTATTATTGTTCCCATTTTCGCGGCGTACTCCCGCGACTGTCGTCCAATCAGCACCGGCTTTATTGGCTTTTAATTGATTACAAATGACGGTTTGATTGGGCCGCTCGCTCGCGCCTTTCTCCTTCCTAATAGCAGCGCGAGCTTTTCGAAAATCGATCGTCATCGAACATGCTTACGATTCAACCCCGGCAAAGCCCTCTGCCTCGTTCCCGCTCCTCCAACGCCCCCCTCCCCACTCCCAAACCCATCGTCGCTATCTTCTCTGTCTTGGACGGGGACGTGGAGAAGAGTCAGGTCGGTGGAAGCAGCGTCGCGTTTCGCGCGATCCGACCGCGCGCGCGCGTTTTCCGCGCCATTGGACTCCACTGTAAAATCGAGCTTCAAAGCGAGTGTAAAAGCGTCCGTTCGCTCGCGTCCGCGCGCGTTAATACCGTCTCTTTAATTCGGCCGTACAATTTAATCTCGCACCGCGGATTTCGAGGATCGCTGTTTGAAATAGCTCGCGCCGAGAATTCCATTCGTTGCGCGCGCGCTTTCAGAGAATGATAATTCCAGCGAGAAAAATGCATAAGAGTCTCCCATTGTATCCGATATATTATATCGCGCGTGGGCGCGGCGGGCTCTCATACTGCCGAGCGGATATCGAGTATCGCTCGACACACACACACACACACACATGTACATGTATGTATATATATATATATACATATATATATATGTATATCCTCTCGGCTTTACCATTCGCTAATTACGATTTAACCCTTTGCCTCGTAGTGAGTCGCACCGCCGTGCGCCGTTCACAAAGCCGAAATTTACAATTCCGTTAATGCGACGCATTAAATCGAAATCAATTATTCGGCTCGCGCGCTCTGTCGCGTTTAGATTTAATAATCGCGCGATCGCGTTCTTCGCGACGCCGCATCGCGACCGCGCGCGCTCTCTCTCTCTCTCGCCGCCGCTTCTCGCGGAATCGCGAGACTAAAAAGTCGCGCCGGACTAATCGAGTTTCACGAGAGGAAAGAACGACGGAGCGTGGCCGCTCGCGCACGCGAATGAAGCGGACGATCGGCGTGGGCGGCCGTGATCCTTACACAAGAGTCGTGAAAGGCGACGCGCGAGTCGATAGGCCGAGGAGAACGCGCGCGAAAAAGGATGATTACAGAGCGCGACAGCTGATCGGACTTTCGTACAACGACGAGAAGCGGGCAGCTCCATCCACGCGTCTCGATTCATGCGCGCGAAAAAAATCTTGCGATTTTTCTGCCGACGCGACACGCAGATTCGTCTTAATCTAACTCGGCACGACCGCACGAGTCGCCGCCGTGGAAATGGAGGACGCACGTGACTCCAGCGAAAGTAGAATTTCGTGCGCGCGAGGATGTGTTCGTGACGGGATAGAGGGACCTAATCGAAATTCCACGGCGAGATACATCCGCGGAGAAAGTGCCATGACCAATGAGAGGCGGTAGGTGCTGTTGCTGGCGCGCGTATTTCGCCGATATGTTTGCGCACGAATGAAGCCAGGAACTACGAGTAATATGTGCACAGGGGGGGGGGGAGGGGAGAGATGAGGCTAATGCAGGGGAACACGCGTGTCTTTTCAGGAAATTGCGGCGATTGCGGCTACCATCGCGCGCGCGCGCTCGCTCGCTGCGGATCCGCGTGCCGAATAAGTCTCTCTCTCTCTCTCTCTCTCTCTCTCTCTCCCTCTCTCCCTCGATGCGCTCGACGGTTGCGGAAACTGACGGTATCAGATTGTCACTGGTAATGAACACGGACCAGGCAGAGCGCAGCTTCTGGTCCGGACGCACTTTATCCGCATATTATTAATTCGCCTCGTTCTTCTAATGCTCTCTCTCTCCCCCCTCCCCCCTCTCTCTCTCTCTCTCGTCACGAGCTTCTGAAATCGGCCGTTTCCAACTCACGTATGCGAAACCGGAATACCCTTTGGAATTCGTGAGCCGGTTGAGTGACAAAAAGAAACGGCGGAAAACGCTACAAGGTTTTCCGTTGATGCTCGATCGAAATGCTACAGAAAGGAACGAGCAAGTATCAGCGCGCGTATGCGCTGCAAGACTATTAAATTAATCTTTCCAATCAGCAGCGTGTCAAGTAACCTTTTTCACACGTCCACGTGTGCATCAAGTTCTGAGGAATTGGATATCAAAAGATGGAGAAATATGTCTACAAAGATTTGTGCGTCTGTGTTTTACCGTAGCCATTTAATTTATGACATCAAGATTCTCAACCGAGAAATAAACCCGGCTGCTTTCTCAGAGTGGAAGAGTATTTTAATCCAAGTGTCCTTTTCGCGACTATCACAGTCCGGTGAGGATCCTCGCGTAATCCTTTTAATAACCAAACTCGCCCCGTCCCCCCTGCACCGCTAAATTTACGCGTCTCGCAGACGCAATTAAAAAATTAACTTCGCACAAGACGGGCAAACGAGACGAACGAGGAATTCGCCCCTTAAGAATCCGGCCGGGCAAGATAAATGGACTCTATTTTGTCAAGGCGGCCTTACGACGTGTCACGTGGCTTTTCCGCTCGCGCAACCTTAATCCTCTTATTCATCGTTCCCGGGCGTTTTCCTAAAAGCGTGTAAAGCGTGTAAACCTGCGCCGCGAAGCAATAAGTGTCGCGTTACCGAACGATAGAACGAATTATCGGAGCGGGGAGTCGGAGTCGCGGTCGCTTTCGAAATCCGCGTCTGCGACGATCGAATAGTAAGAGCCGATAGAATTTCACTTAAGCCCGGAGAAACTGAGAACGCGGAAAATGCAGCGACGCGAATTGCGCGCGGGCGCGGGCGCGCACGCGAGATCAGAACCGCGAAGAGACAGCCGATTGTGTGCGTCGGAATTACACGATTCGCCGAGTCGAGTCGAGTCGAGTCGAGTCGAGTCGGAGTCGAGTGCAAATTTAATCTCCGCGATTTAACCTTTCGCTCGCGGCGCGCGTCGTGCGCCGCCGTCTATATTTCGAGATTACCGTTCAATAAAATAAGAGTCTTCTATAATTGCGACGCGCGCCGGGAAACTTTGTTTCAACTGCGAGTAAAACTGCGGCTGAAAGCCGCAGACGACGACGCAGCGAGTCCGCGCGACGAGGGGGAGTCTGGAGAGCGATTTTCGCTCTCCGCTCCTGTTCTTTGTAAACAATTTACACGAAGTCACGTCGCGATCGAAAATTTCTGTCGCTCGTGTAATATGCTGTAACGCGTCCGCGGCATGAGGAACGATCAATCTGCGGATAATTGACAGTGCAAAGACGGGGCCTGTACAAGCGTACGTGAAATACACATGCGACTGTGAGTTGTCATCGCCGACAACAGGTGCGATATTTTATTCTCATTGTCGCGTCACCGTCATAACGAGGTAATCGGGGATCGGTCGATTTCTGCTTTCGACAGCAATTACTACGGAGCGTACACGTCCGCTAAGCGTCTGTGAAATTCCCGTTATATAATACTTCTGATCGATTAGCAGAATTTCAAACAATATCACCGACGCGAGCGTCCTGCACGCCGCGAGCTTCATCGATTAAACTGGAAGAGCGCGTCACCAGCTATCGATTTCAAAATTCCAATATCGCACAACTCCGGCTCATCCTGCGCTCCTCTTCTTCCCTCTCCTCTCTCGCTCTTCCTCCGTTCATCTCCCGTCAGCTTTGCCCGTCTTCGTCCGCGTTACGTTTCTATACCTCGAATTTCCCTCTTTCTCCGCGCGCAGCACAGAGAGCTATTTCTCCCGCGGACGAGAATGAACGGCCGCCATTTCGCGGCGATGCTGGTGGTGCCAGAGTTGAAACGAGAGGCGAGACGCTGAGCGTCGTTCCAAAGAGGGATGGAGAGCCAAAGGATGGAAAACCGGGGTGCCAGGGGGGGGTGAGAGAGAGAGAGAGAGAGAGAGACATTGAGCAGGAGATACGGGGGATTTAAACGCCAAATTCAGGACCGAGCCACCACCCACTTCCTCCCTCCTGCCCCTCTCGAGCTCCCCTCTCGACGAGTTTTACGTCACTCGATATATGCACGCGAGTTTATACCGGCGAGCCGGTAATTCCGGCACGGGGCAAGAGTTTCATGTGAGCTACTCCCTGGGACCCAGGGAAGGGTAGCGAGGAGACGCAGCCGAGCACAACGCGCCGGCCAGAGGGAGATAGCGAGAGGGGGGAAAGCGCAACGAGAGAGAAGAGAGAGAGAAGAGAGAGTGAAAAGGGGGCGAGGTTGACGGGAGGGAGAGAGAGAGAGAGAGAGAGGAGCGCGGGGGATGACGGAGGCGAGAGAGTGCGAGGTATCTGCCTTAGGAATTTCTGAAACGTCACTCGCGCGCGTAACTCCGCGGCCGTTTCGAAGGAAATTTAAGTTTCATGGGATCGAGGTGGTACCTGCCTGCGAGCGAGCTGGTATACGTAAACGGTCGTTCGTATGCGCGCCGAACGAGCAGACGGATGTGCATGTATGCGGTGTGGAGCTACATACGTCCGTCCGTCCGTCCGTCCGTCTGTACGTTCCTAGTTGCGAGAGAGCCCCGGCTGAGGCCCGGAAGAGGAGGAGGTGGCGGCGGTGGAGGTGCAGCAGCAGCAGTAGCAGCAGCAGTAGCAGCAGCAGTAGCAGCAGCAGCAGCAGCGGCGGCAGCAGCAGAGTAAGAAGAGGAGGAAGAGGAGGAGGAGGTGGAAGAGGAGGAGGAGGAGGAGGAAGCGGTTTGCGCGCCGCGTCGCGCACGACACGCGGTTATTAAAAATGAGTGGCCGCGTAAGCGTGAGCGCGCACGGCGCAAAAATTGTACGCGCACTCCATTTGAATAATGCCCGGCTCGGAATCGCGCCGAGACAGAATGAGTTAAACCGCGCGGGCGTGTTTCTTTCTCTTTCTTTCTCTTGCCGGTGTTCTCTCGCGGGTTCGCGCTACTTACTCGGCGAGATCGAGTAAATAGTCGGTCGCGCGCGGTGTGGGCGGCGAAACTACGAAAATAAGGATCGAGAGAGAGAGAGAGAGAGAGAGCGAGAACGCGAGGGAGGCATGCTTTAGTTTGCATTTTGCGTCGCGCGGATCTCTTGTCTCGCTCGCTCGCTAGCGGACGAGGAAATTACGATCCACCTCCATTCTGGCGGCGTCGCGGCGCTGAAATTGTGTCTTGGAATAAGTTATCACGGTGACTCCAATTTCTGCGTCGCTGAATTATCTTGCCGAGCGCGAACCGCCTCGATATAACTCTCGCTCTCGCGGATCGATCACTCGCGCGTCATCTCAAGCACGGCGCGCAATCAGAAGGAACCGAAACTAACGTGTATCGCGCTCGCGAAAATACGGAAGTGATCGACTCGGCGAACGCAGCAAAGAGCCGCACCGCGCTCTTTGTCACTTCTGGATGCGACGTGAGTCGGACTCGACGTGAAATATACGCGAAACGTCGTAAACGCGCGCGAGTCGAACGACGAAGACAACAAGTACCGTCGCGATATTCCCCGATGCTGGAAAAACAACGAAACGCGAATTCCTTCATCGCGATCCGTCATCTCCCGCTGCAATCGCGCGAAGCGGGCGAACGAGCGTCCGGGGAACACGAGCGGAATTAAAATGCGATCAACGAAATCGGCTTCATTCAAATGGCAGCAGCAAATTAGTTACCGCACGTTGCATGTTACTGGCAGAAAGAACACGCGCGCAACGACCGTGTAAACAAATGTTATGCAAAAATGTTAGGCGAGTGGAGCAATGCCGCGCCGGTCGGCCGGTCGGGCAGAGGAGGAGGGGCGGCGGGAATGTCGAATCGCGGCAATACGCATGGACAATCCTCCGGCCGCATCGGTCCATCTGTGTGTGTGTGTGTGTGTGTGTTTATCCGACGAGTGATTACATGCATGCGTCTCGCACCACGGCGGGGGAAAAGCTCATCTACGCGTGTATGCGCGCGTACACGCGCGTATACCGCTCGCATGCGCGCTCACGCGCGAGAGCCGCTCCGCTGATAAAACTTTCAATTGCATTTCTCTCGCGAAAACGTGATAATTTTCATACGGCGGTGCTCTCGCCACCTTCGCTCGCGGCCAACTCGATGGTTATTACACGCGCTTGTCGTTCGCGTTTGTACAAGGAAAAAGAATAAAAAATGCAAGAGCGAGCGAGCGAGCGAGAGGGAGAGACACGAAGGAAAGAGGGAAAAAAATATCGCGCTGCTGAAAGGTCTGTCGCAAAAGCGGCAGCTCATAGCGTAACTTTTAATTACATTTATCTACCGGAGATGACGCGTTCCGCCCTTTTTATTCCGCGGTTACTCTCGCCGGCCGAGCCTGAGAGTGCTCCGACACTCAATTACAAAGATACACGCGCCCATCCGCCTCTCTCGCGGCTCGCTCTCCTCTTCTCCCCCCCCCTCTCTCTCTCTCTCTCTCTATATATATATATATATACATATATATGCCTCCATCCATCTATCGCCGGCCTTTTACACGTGTGTAAACGCGGCCACTTGAAAGCCGCGTACTGTTTTACGCGCGAATCGCTCGGCGAAATCGTGCGTACGCGCATCCATCATGTCGAATTTGGCACTGTTTTGCGGATGGAGCACGTAGCGTATCTTGCCTCTCTGCTGGGATGAAAATTTATCGACTACTTCTCCCCGCGAATACTCGAGATCCGCGAGATACGAGAATATTAACACATCGTAAGCCTCGAATTCGTAAATTCCGGTTCAAATCAGGCTGGCTCTCTCGGCGAATCCAGCGCGAATTCGGAGCCGGCCGAATGTCGGTCAAGCGCGCGAGCGAGATTAATCGCATGCCTCTCTCTCTCTCTCTCTCTCTCCCTCCCTTTTTCCTTCCCGTTTCCTCGTCCACCCTTGACACTCGGATCCGCGGCGATTCTTCGCAACGTTTCCGGCAAACGGCTCGAAAACGGCTAATTGACAGTCTGAACCTACTACGCGCGCGCGCGCGCGTACGTGACGGAGTAGCGCGAATGAACGCGAGAAAGAGGGAACAGCCGTGACAGCCGCGAGCGAGAGAGGAAGGGAAACAACCCTCGTGCGCGTAGAACACGTCCGTTCGCGGTCTCGTTATTACGTTTCGCGGTTGTCCGTGCTGGTTCGGCGATGACAAAACATCGACATAATGCGCTCACGAGCACGCGCGCGCGCGCGCGCAGCCTGGCTGGCAGGCAGGTGCACGCGTGCGTGCACGCCGCGGAAATTGGTCTGTCAATAGCGTCGCCCTTTTGAACGCTGACAAAACACAGCTTAGCCAGCGGGATTAAATGTCGCGTCAGTCGCGCGATCCAAATTTTCTATTGGCCACCTCCGTCGACTTGAAAAGCTTTTGTCGCCGGAGAGTCCGGTGGGGGGGGGGGGGAGAGGGCTGCCAATTAACCGGATCTCAATGATACACCGCTGTTTTCGAGGGCTCTGCTGTTGCGTACTGTTGTCGCCGCTTTTCTCGCGTGCAAACAGAGCTCGCGAATTCGCCGATATTATACCAGGTATGTAAATATGAAATCGGAATTTTTGTATAGAAAATACACGTTTATTGTATGAAAATGATAAAAAATATTTTATTCGAAGTATTGCCCATCGCTAGCTATACATTTTTCCCACCTGTCTGACAATTTGTGGATGCCACGGCAAAAAAACTGTTGCTCTTTTGAGGCAAACCAGTCATCGAGCCCTTTTCGTACATTTTCGTAAGAAGTGAAGCGTTGCTCAGCAAGTGCGCGTCCCATCGATGCAAATAAATAGTAATCGGACGGAGCCAAGTCTGGTGAGTAAGCCGCATGCGGCAGTATTTCCCAACTAAACGCCTCAATCGTTTCCTTCACCAGTTTTGCTGTGTGTGATGGTGCATTATCATGAAACAAAATCACTTTGTTGCCTTTTTTGATATTCTGGTCGTTTTTCGCGCAAAACTTGATTCAAATCGATCATTTGTTGTCGGTAGCGTTCAGTATGAACGGTTTCGCCAGCTTTTAGCAGCTCATAATAGATCACACCCTTCTGATCCCACCAAACACAGAGCATTGTCTTCCGTCCATAGCGATTTGGCCTTGCAGTCGATGTCGATGGTTCGCCTGGAATTACCTGGATGATCTTTTACGTTTAGGATTCTCAAAATATATCCACTTTTCATCGCCAGTCACAATTCGATGGAGAAATGACTTTCTTTTGTACCTGGCGAGCAGCATTTCGCAAGTGGTTTTTCGGTTTTCCTGCTGTCTTTCATTCAGTTCATGTGGAACCCATTTTCCCATCTTCTGGATCTTTCCCATGGTTTTCGCAAACGTACGGAGACGGCTTCTCGTGTCACATTTAATTGATCCGCGATTTGTTGTTGCGTTTGAGCGTCATCCTCATCCAACAATGCTTGCAATTCGCTGTCTTCAAAGTTTTTCGGTGGTCTTCCACGTTCTTCGTTTCTCACGTCAAAATCGCCACGTTCGAATTTTTTAAACCACTCAAAGCACTGTGATTTACCAAGAGCATGCTCAGCCGTAAGCTTCGACAAGCATTCGATGCGATTCTGCGGCAGCTTTCTTCAAATGCTAACAGAAAATCAATGCTGTCCGCAAATCGTAGCTTCCAGACACAAAATTCGACATGTTCAATGCTATTACAAACTATGCTGTTGTATGAAACTTGTATTGTTGTGAGTTGAAAATCTTTGTCAGATGTCAAGAAATGGAAATGGCGCCAATGACGCGGTTTGACGGTAACTACATTGACAGCTAGATGACAGGGTCATCTATGGACAAATTCCGGTTTCATATTTACAAACCTGGTAAAGCACCGAACGTGCTGTTTACGCCACTTGCGCGTTCTTGGCAATTCGCCGTTTCATTGGTTGACGGATGCGTTCGCAGGTTTGTTACATGTGGGGCGAGAATCACTTGTCACCGGTGATGATGATCATTTACATCTCGCCTCTGTGGTGCGATTCTGTAACTCGTTATTGGAGTTAACGAAACTGACGTTAATTCTAACTCGAGAGAACACGAACGTTCTCCCGAGGAATTGCAATGCGACATAAATCGGTAATAGTGACAGCAGTTGATTGATAACACAACGCGAGCGCGGTGAAGTGGTTTCGCGGTGTCTCTCATCGAAAAATTTCACGTCGCAGTCTGTATCCGAATTGGTAAAAGGTGAGGTGCAAGAAAGCACCACGACTGCCGGAGACACCTTTATTAAACGTCACTCCGTTTCCCCAGATTAAACGAATGATGACCGTGTATACGAAAACTTACGAATTAATAGCAACCTCGGGGCAAATTAATAAATAGCGACCGCAGCACCTGCGTCGGGTCTGGCGTTGTCGGCCGTTGAAATTTTGATCAAGCGACTTATGGCGTGCCCGGGCCGTTATGGAACATCGAAGGCACCGCTTAATCCTAAGAAGCGTCATAAGCGGATTGGCTCGTGCCGGTTGGAAAGAGAAAACGAAATTTCCGACTACATCGACCTCGCTCTTTCAACAGCTGAGCGCCGCTGTCGGCGCGGCGGGCTTGAAGCGCGCGTGAAATACCTCTCGGCGAGCAGGCTAACTGTCAGGAATAATACGGCGAGAAGAAAGCGGCTGGCGCCGCCCGCCGCGTTTCAAACGTATTTCCGTAATCAATATAATTTCGCGAGACGAGTTTCTTCTCATCGCCGCGGACGATAAGAGATTCCCGTCACACGTTGTCACGATATCTCTGCCGGTCAGAAAGGAAACGTAAATCGCCGGGAAAAAGCAACGGCTTTTTCGTCGCGAGTCACCCGCGACGAGACGGAAATCACGTGCGAGTCGCCGACGACGGATGTTAATCGCAAACGCAGGGACGGAGCGAGAGAGAAAGAAAGAGACGCGAGGCAGCCGTCGAGTAACGACGCGATTAAAATTCCACCCGCGCGGCAAAAACCGCACGAGGTGCGAAAATCGTGCAGCTTGTCGCCAAAGGGTGGCCCCGTACGTATAATTAAGACCTTTTCACTCCAGTTCCAGTTTCCCGTTGCATCTCGCACCACCGTACCGCATCACCGCGGCTCGCCGATGTGCGAGACGCGAGCTGGAGATGAAGACAAATCTGACCGGAATAAACACTTCGGTAATGGACTTTCTATCCGTCTATGCGCGCCCCTTTTTTTCGCCAGGATTTTGTAGGTCAGTATCACTCTGACCGCGACGCTACGTGTGCGTCCCGGCGTCTCGAAAGCACCAAAGCGAGACCACCACCGTCGGGGAATTTCATTTCGCGAAGAGAGAGAGAGAGAGAGAGAGAGAGAGAGAGAGAGAGATTCGCGCTCGTAACGAGCGGCTTGCGACAATCGCCGTCGTCCTTAAATTTTCATCGGTAAACGCCGCAAAAGATGACGCGCAATCTGGCGCTTTCGGCTGGGATAAATGCGCGAAAATGCACACAACAGTAAATATTAAAAAATTATTAATGTAAAAAATACAGTAGACACGAGACTGCGACGAGACGACGAGTCCGTCGTCTCAACGGTTGATTTTGCCACCATTGTCGACTTCCCCGACAAAACGAGCCCTTGCCCAACCCATAGCAATGACGACGATGACGACAATGATGATTTCGACAGATCACGAGAGATCACGAGAGATGAACATTGCGGCTGTCCGACATGAATCGGCGCAGCCGGCGATTATGAACGCTGACGCGATCCGCGCGGCGGGACTCATGTAAATTTCAGCAAGATTTTCGAGCGAATATTTCGCGCCGTCGCGCTGCGCCGGGATAATTCGCTGATAGCTAATGGCCGTCCCCGCCCGGACCCGGCCGGAGAGAGCGCGGTGCGCGTGCAACGCGAATTTTATCCCGTATACCTGCATATTGCCGCGCAGCGCGGCGAAACGCGCGAGTGCGTCTCGTGCGCGGGCGCGGCGAGAGGAAAAAGGAGAGAAATTAACAAATAGCGCCTCGTCGTCGCGGAAAGCGAGCATCGAGCACGACGTCAAGTCGGACCGTTACCGTGTCGTCTGTTCGTCGTAACGCGACACTCCCTCGTCTTGCTCGTCAAAAACGCAGCACACCGATGCCGCGCACGACAGCGAGTGGTTTGATGCGGTTTAATTAAAACGCCGAATAACAACGCTGACCGGAGGAAGATGGCCGCGACGCGACGGGACGCTACGGATTGAAGCAATTTTTCGAGGTGGACGTAACGAATGACCGACTTAATGTACATACGGGGGGTCGCTTTGCGAAAGCCTCGCTTCGACGGGACGTACGCAATATTGATCGTCAAACACGGCAAAAGTGAAGTAAACAGATAAATGAAAATGAGGGACAATTGCTCGATCAACCGAACGGCGGGGCTCGCTATTAAATGACATTCAGCCGACGATATATCGCGCACAGTATAGCCCCTCCTCCCTCTCTATCTCTCTCTCTCTCTCTCTCTCTCTTTTTCTCTCACACGCTCCCTCCCTCCAGCATCCTCTCTCCTTCCCTCGCGCATAGCGAGCACCGCGGATTCTCGTTTCCGCGATGACGCGTGTACGGAGAACGGTTCCCCGGGTGGAACCCAGGACGGGCGGGTGGGTCATGTGTCTAGCGTGCAATTTGCATGCTATCGCTTTCTTCCTCTCGCGCGACGCGCGCAAAGGTCGCCCCTAAATATCCCCGTAGCACGCAACTCGGCACCCCCGGAGTACACCCCCCCCCCCGTTTCGAGAAACACCGCGTACATGCACCTGTATACATGCGCGCGCGACCCGATGTGTTTCGCTGCAACTTCTCTGCCGCTTCTCGCTTCGGCAAAATACTCGCGCGACTCTCGGTTTTGCGTCGCTCCGGGCTCTTTTTACGCAGGAGGGAGAAAGAGGTAGAATCGTCGGAAAAATAAAGAGCGGCTCCCTCGTTTCCGCGTGAAAAAGGGGTCTCTCGAGCGCGGGAGCGCCGATCGTTATCGTCGCGCGCTCGGAAAATTCAGAAGTCGCGCGCGAATTAGCATGGCATTCAATTAGAGAAAAAGAAGGGAAAAGAGAGAGAGAGAGAGAGAGAGAGAGAGAGAGAGGAGGAGAGAGAAAGAGAGTCCTACTCTCCTACCTTGCCTCTCTTCACGTGATGACTCGAGGGGAAAATTCGATAAGAATCCGACATCTTCGCCGTCGTCGGCGGTTGAAACGCGACTTACGGCTGCTCGACGGACGCGTTTTCCAAGGCGACTCGAAAGCGCGACGTCTATTGTCTTCGGCCGAGCGTCGGAGAGCGTCGCGTGCGGAACGTGTCAAAAGTCTGCGACGCGCGCGTCTCGCGTCGAACTTGTTCCTCCTCCACCTCCTCCTCGGCGGAGTAGAAAGCGAGCGATTCGGTAGTTGATTACACGACGGACGCGTCGGACTCGAGATCCTATCCTTGAAACCGAAATAATTGGAACTGGAGAGCCGGCGCAGTGAAAGCAGTGCGAGATGAATATGTAATGAACGCGCGCTCACGGTTGACGTTTGTCTATAGAAATCGCGCTCGCGATCGATCGGTTCTCGGCCAAATCTCACGGCGCGGCGGCGGGCCGAGTCTCGGTGTCGAGCAGTATGATGTATTCTTCCGATAAATCTCGCGTTTCCCCGAGAGGATTACACGCGTTTCCTCTCGCGCGAGCAACGTCATGGGCGCTTGTTAACGGTGCTTTAATGCGACCGCGCATTATCGCGCATTGGCGAACGCAGATCGAAGCTCAACAAATCCGCGAACGCGGTGTAACGGCGAATGTTCGCGGGAAAAACGAGCGAGATGGAAAGAGAGGGAATGATCTGGACCGCGTCCAAACGTAATCAGAAACTATCGTCGTCGTCGGCTGGGCTCGCGTCGCGCGCTCGCCAAAGTACCGCGCGCCAAAAGTACGAAGCGATCGTCCAGAGCCGAGGGAGCTCATATCGACCGGCCGTTTTCCGTCGCGCGGAAACCGACGGCCAACGGCTCTCCGCCGTTCCTGCGAGATGCAGCGCGAACGGCTCCGCCGTGATTCTCCACGTTGCGACACGGATGCAGATTACGTGACAGTGAACGAGAGCAATCGTACAAAATGAACTGCCACTCGAGATATAAATCGGAGCGCGCAGGATTGCGGCGGAGCGTCGAGCCAGGATTACAATCGCACTCGGCGCGGATCTGTTTTGGCACCTCGGGCGATTGCCTTCCCAGGCTTTCTAGCCGGATCGACCTTGAACTTGGCGTGCTCTTCGTCCAAGTGTCGAACGATCGTGAACGTGAGCTCGAAGTCGCCCACGACGAACGCCCAATCGCGACTGTCGAGCCAGCCAAATCGCGGTCGCGGGCCGGCCTTCGCCGAAAATGACAGTCCGCGCAATCCTCGGAATTCGCTGATGAAATCTCGAGAATGCTCTGGTCATATTCAGAACAATATTGCGCGTGACGAAGACGAGAATAATTCGAGCTCATGGAGAGTTGAAGGCAAAGGAAGGGAGGCACAGACAGAGAGACAGAGAGAGAGAGGAAAGAACTCGGAGACGTCGACAAAGACGTCGCAATGCGCGCGACAAACTGATCGCGAAGCTCTTTTATTTAACGGAAACGTTTGATTAACGTTCGAAGGAGGAAACCAAGTTTCGCGCTCGAACTAGCGCGAGTTGCGCGTATGCCCTCCTCTTTCTCTCTCCCGCTCCATTTCTCTGTCTAAAACAAGGGGGGGTGGTTAGCGCGACGTGTGCCAACGCGCGTTAACAATGCGCGGGATATTAAGTGGAAAGGAGCTTTTAATATGCAACGTCGTGTCTTTTATGAAACGAGAGAAAGTCGGTAAAATATTTTCCTCGCGCAGATCAGGTGGAAACAACACCGGAGTGACGCGACGCGGCGGAGCACAACGGAGGTTAAAATTTGATGCAACCTCGCCTAGGTTACACGTGAGAAGTCGAGCGCTTTCGAAACAAAAGCGCCGCTCTGTGACGTAAGCAATTGCGAGCGAGCAAGCGCGTGCCGCGCTGACTTCGCGAACCTCCTTGCCCCTCCCCCCTCGCGGATGCATTGTACAGCGTTGATGAGGTGAATTGTAATAATCATGCAACAGTTGTATATACAAAGCCACTCTGAGAATAACAGCCGCAGGTAAAAATAACGAGCGAGAGCGAGAGAGAGAGAGAGAGAGAGAGCCGAGAAAGAGAAGAGAAAGAGAAAGAGAAGCCGAGCGAGAGAAAGAAACGAGCCGTGAAATCTCGAAACCGCCGTTCCTGAAGAAGAAAAAAAATCCCGCGCTATCAAGGTGTGATCGCGTTCCGAGTGGAAGCATTCGAGAAACTCGCTCGCTCCCTGTTTCTCTCTTTTTTTTTCAGTTTCTATGTGAAACATAAACCTCGTCGGATCGGGTGTACCGCGCGATGATAACGCATGATTAGGCAGCGCGCTGTGTAAGTAGCGAGGCTCTCGCGTAATAACGCGAGAACCGGCGTTGCGCGCCGCGTACTCGTCGTACACGCCCTTTCGCAGAGGCGACTAGGTCGCCAGCTGGTAAACCGGCAACTTGCAAGTATCGTCGTCGTCGACGTCGTCGGGGAGAGACGACACGAGACTGCCTCGCGCTTTTCCCCTTCGTCCTTCGTCGCGCTCGCTCTCTCGCATGGCGTTTCAAAACGGAAGAGACAAAGAGCTCGAAGTCGCGAAACAATGAGGCCTGATATCGCTCGGTTGAACTAGCTCTCTTCTCTTTCTCTCTCTCTCTCTCTCTCTCTCTCTCTCTCTCTCTCTCTCTCTCTCTCTCTCTCTCTCTCTCTCTCTCTCTCTCTCTCTCGCGTTTTCACGCTACCAGTGTCGCCGTCGCCGTCGCCATCGTCAACGACGACGACGACGACTACTACGACTACAACGACGTCCCCGTGTTGTTGTGCGTACATCGGGACGTTTATCTAACGGCGTACAATTATCGTCCCTGAAGAACTCAGCCACACCAGACAGTCTCTTTTTCCCGCCTTATAGAATCCACGTTTTAGCGCTCAGGGGGCGACGCGAGCACTCGCTCGCTCGTGACCGGGATGTAATTAATCCTCGACGCGTTAGCCACGAGCGCTGAAGATGAATGCGCGGAAAGATGTCGCGCGCGTCTTCTTATGAAGACGCCGCGAGAGGACGAGTGGAATTTCGCTCTTGTTTACGCGATATAAAAGCGCGACATAATGCAGATCCGCCAGGCTCCTCCGCCTTGCTCCCGTCGAGTTTTCGGTATTTTAGATTCTCTCTCGCACGCGCGCGCCTTAGGCGGCCGACAAAACTTTCACGGGCGCGACGACGTCGACAACGACGTGGCGGAAACTACCGAAATTCCGACGGATTATATAAGGTCGCCTTAATTGTTCGAGTGCGTGTGCTCGTTATGTGCCAGAGATGTGCGAGAAACCGCTTCCGTGTTGGTGAAAAACGTACGGACGTTTGCGAAGGGACGATTAAATTCGGCCGGCCGCGGCCGAACGCTTTTCGTTACGAATGGAAATTCCTGTTTAATTTGAGCAAGAGCCGCGGCTGAAAAAATAACGCCGATAACGGCCGTATCACGGCGGTCCGCCGACATAATTGTCGTGCGCGGAGCTGTTGCCCTCATCTCCGTCGAAAGCTCGCTCCATCTACCCTTCCCCCCACGTCCCTGCCGCTTTTCTCATTTCCCGGCTAATTTTGCGTCCGCGCCATCGTTACATGTCGATAGGAGCGAAGTCGCGCCGAGCGCTACGCGAATTATGACACATTCGCGAAACGGCGCGCCAATTACGAGACGCGAGGCATCTCCCGCGCATTCGGTTTTTAATGATCTGCTGCGAAAGAATGGGATCTCTTTCTCCACGCAAAAAGTTCAAGTGTTGCATTCACACAGACAGACTACTCTCGCGCGCCTTCTTAAACCGCGCTCTTAGACATTCTTATTCCCCCAAACGTCGTATCCCTCTCTCTCTCTCTCTCTCTCTCTCTCTCTCTCTCTGTCTCTCTCTCTCTCTCTCTCTCTCTCTCTCTCTCTCTCTCTCTCTCTCTCTCTCTCTCTCTCTCTCTCTCTCTCTCTCTCTCTCTCTCTCTCTGTCTCTCCTCTCCTCTCTCCTCTCTCTCTCTCACTCTCTCTCCCTCTCCCCCTCCCCTCCCTCTCCACTCTCTATATACCCCCCTCTCTCTACCTCTCCCTCTCCCTCCGTCCCTCCCTCCCCTCCCTCTCCCTCTCCCCTTTCTCTCCCTCCCCTACCTCCTCTATTCCCCTCCCGCTCTCTCTCTCCATCCCCCTCTCCCCCTCTCTCTCCCACCCCTCTCTCCCCTCTCCCTCCCACCCCTCTCTCCCCCTCTCCCTCTCTCCCCTCTCTCCCTCCCTCCCTCCCTCCCTCTCTTTCTCCGGACTGGATACAACGGTTGCGCAAATCTAACCGCAAGATCTAAACGCTCCGAGGCGCATGAGGATATCCCGCGAGATAATCTCGACCACTCTCTCTTTCTCTACGGTACAAAAATCCCCGGATCGTTCCGACTCGTTCGAAGATCGTCGCGAATTCAGGAGCCCGCGCTCCCTCCTCTCGCGACAGTTTTTTGGTGCGTAATCGTAATTGAGATCCACTTCAGAAAAAAAAAGAAAAAAAAAAGAAAAAAGAAAAAGGGAATGGCTGTCGCGGGGAGGGTAATCAGCTTGATCAGAAGCAGACAATTACGCGTAATTATAGCGGCGCCGTGCAATTTCTCTTTCGATCCGACGCGGCGCTCTTTACGAAGTAACGCGCCGTTTAATGCCCGAGGAGCGCGAGTTAACGCGCGAGCGATAAAACCGAAGTTGAACGGCGCGCGCAGCTACGCCCAGACAAGAATAAGAGACGAGCCTCTTCTTCCTCTCTCCTCTCCTCAAGGCGCCATCCTGTGCGTCCCGGACGTTATCTTAATATTTTGTGCAAGAGGCAATGAAACTTAAACGGTCGCGGTAGACTCGGCGGTGTACTTTACGAGAGATAGCGCGGGAGGAACTTGGCTCTCCTTCACGCACACCGCTCATGTGCGCTTCCTCTCCCCCCCCTCCCCCCAGCCGATGAAATACGGCGGAACGATACTAAATCTCACGCGCGTTTGGGGTAATTAGTATTTGCTCATTCTGATGTCGCGCCCAGTCAGCCAGGACTCGCGGCGTCTCACGTCGATCTCGTTTCGGCGCGAGAGCAATAAAGCGATAAAGATTCTCGACGGAGAATCGGCCTCATTCTCCGGCGGGAGTCCCGCGAGCTCCGCGAATTGGACTTTGACGCGGAACCTGTCGGGTACCGTTTCGTCATCGTGGACGGAAGAGACACGGCTGAAGTGGCCGACGAAACTTCGCGCGAGACACTCGCCGTGACCCGCAAAAAAATGGAACGTCAAGATTGTCATCGTCGAACGGCCCAGCGCGCTCGTCTCATCGCATTTATAAACACGTTAATTATGACGATCGATGCGAAGGAGAATCGCAAATATGTTTAGCGCGCGTAGTTGGAGCGATCAGACAGCAAGTTTCGCGCGCGCCGAAGGGCACTTCATCGCTCTCTCTCTCTCTCTCTCTCTCTCTCTCTCTCTCTCTCTCTCTCTCTCTCTCTCTCTCTCCTCTCTCTCTCTCTCTCTCTCTCTCTCGATTAACGATCCGATCGTTTTCGAGATTTCGGCTCAAGTCGTCTCGCCCGCGCGCGCTCTCGCTTCGCTCGCGAGTCGGTCACTGTCTCGAACGTGAAACGACCGCTGTCTTTCCTTCTTCCTTCCCACCACGGGCGAAAGGCGAAGGCAGGCAGCGACGGGCAAAAGCAAAAGTCAACGTACGTACGTACGCTCAGTTCCGCTCCGGGACGGCGAAGGTACTACCGACGGCGTGGCATCGAAAGGAGTCAGTTTCCGCGTGGTCTTCGGCGCGTCAGTCACGCCAGGTGCTATTTTGCCCGCCGCTACCTGCTCGCCGCGCGTGTCCATCCTTGCGAGAATAAACACGGGCGCAAGGTGCAAGGTGTGACGTATTATAAACGAGAAAGGGGGGAGAAAGAGATGCGGCCGCTGTTCCGCAATGTTCCGCGCGGCCAAGTCGCGGTACTCTCGCTGGGTGAGTAGTACGAGAATCCGCGAGAATTCGCGCGCGACGCTTCTCCGACGGCGTTATTAGTTGTTGCGGCAAGTTGCGAATCGGCGAATTCACGCTCCGATAGGCAGCCCAAGTCCAACTACGCGACTCGATTTTCGCGGCGAAGCGACGCGACGCCGCCAAAGACGTGACGTGAAAATCGAGCCGACAACGCGCGGCTCCTCTATCGAGGAGAAAACTCACGGATACGCGGCGATTGTACGTACATATAATCGATCGGCGGCGACCCTCCCGACGAATCACATCGCGACCAAGTTACAAGGGAGAATCTGGGGAGAAGTCTGATCGTTAACCCCCTTCACATGAGACGAAATTTGGAAAATTTCCTGATCGCTCGGCAAGGTTCACCTTCGATGCTAATCACGTTGCGAGCACGAGAAATCGCGGAAAATGTTTTGCGGGAGCACCGTCGAAGCTCGCGTGTGTCTCGCTTGTCGATGTCGCTGCCATTATAACGATCGTCAAGAGATGCATTCTCGATGCGGAATGCACGCCCGCCTGGTGTAAAGCGCATCCCACGGCGGTGTAAACACGCGCGCGCTCCCCGACACGTGCCGAGGTCCCCGGGGAATCTCTCCGGAGAATCGAGGGTAACTGGTTAGCACCGACTACGGTCTATATATCCGTTTCTCCGCAGCTCGGAGAGCCGCAAACACGGCGGAACCGTATCTCCGGTTGACGTCAGGCGTATCGTCCCCTCACCACCGTCGCCGTCGCCGTCGCCGTCGCCGACGCTGCTGCTGCTGTTGCTGCTGCTGCCGATGACGACGACGACGACGACGACGACGACGACGACGACGACGACGACATCGGTGGCGGTGGCGGCAGCGGCAGCGGCAGCGTCGGAACACCACGGGGAAATCAAGCGTTCTCCGCTTTTATTTGCATAAAATGATGGGACTGACCACGTCACGTTCGAAACGTCGGCCTCGCTGATTTTCCCTGCGAATTTCATTATTCCCCAGCACACCTCGCCCGTACGATCGTACGACCGTCCGCCGTCCGTCCGCTTACTGCCCGTGTCGCGGCACTTCGATTCCGCGGGAACAACACGCGGCGACGATCATTAAGCCGGATGCAAATGGGAAAACGCGCCAAGAAATTCCCGCCGCGAACCTCTCTCTCTCTCTCTCTTTCTCTCTCGTCGTCTCTGTCTGTTCTCTCTTGTCGAGTGTTCTCCCGAGCCACGAGGAGAAAAAATGTCGACGTACGACCGAGAGGAAAGTCGCAGTCGCGACAACATTCTCGTCATTTTCCCGGACACGTCGCGAAGCTGACGGCGATTATTTCCCACGTCCCAGTCGAAGAGAAGAAGTTTAGCAGACCTTCGGGGAACCCGAGCATCGCTGCAACTCGCGGATATTGCTCCAACGCACGGTCGAATCAAACGAGCGTTCCGGAGCGTGGCAAGGATGTCAAGGCAACCGGTTTACGGCCGTATGCGTTTTTTCGCTCGCCGTTCGCTCCGCGCGCGATTCGCGCCAATTTCGTGTGAATCTCGCGCGTTCCCGTTTTTCTACCTCTTTCTCGTCCGAGCGACGCGACGTCTCGCGAAATGCAAAACAGCCGAATCGCGGATTCATTCGCCGCGCGCGCTCGGATATTTTTAATTCGCGCACGCGCGCGCGCGCAGGTGGTACGCGAGAATGGAGGAAAAAATCGCTTTTGCAGTGATTGTAATCGTGACAGTGGCGAGCGGAGCGGAGCGGAGCGGAGCGGAGCGATACGTACGTACGTACGTACGTGCCTGTACAAACATTATCGGGCCGATGGCTCGGAATCCGGCCGGCACTATCATCCGGTTGCTATCCCAACCGAGCAGCACTTAATCCCGGCAAATATAGTCGGAATTCCGCAGCATTGTTGCGCGCATACGACGAGCAGATTTGAATATTACCGTTGCGCATCGTCATACTAATCGCCGCTCTCTGTCGCTCGGCTATACTGCGATTAATTATCGGCTGAGCGCGCGTAATCCACACAGATCGCGATCGCGAGCGCGAGCGAGAGAAACTTGGGACAAAATCAATTTTCGTCGGGATCTTCCAAATCCTTTCTGCTAGAAGCGTTATTCGCTAATCGTCGCTCCCGACGACCATATTTCCGCTCCCGACGATCGGGAACGTCATCGTGTAAATCCCACTAAATATTAACGTCGCGCGGACGCGCGCAGCTCTGGACTGGATTTTAGCGTAATGGCTGAATCCCATTTCTCCCTCCCATTTCTTTTTTCGCTTTCCGCTGTCGAAAATCGAAACTTTTCAGTTTCGCTCTGATCGAGTCATGTCGAGCAAGAGAAAGGAAAAGTAAGGCAGACAGACAGACACACACACACACACACAGAGAGAGAGAGAGAGAGAGAGAGAGAGAGAGAAGGGGGGGAGAGAAGGAGACAGAAAAAGAGAGGAAAGACGGTCGGAGAGAGTAGCCGGACAAGTCCTTGATACGAATACAGAATGCACTCGAGAGATAATCTCCGGCGCCGATCAGCGTCTTGGAGAAGCAGCCGCGAATTAAACGGCGGAGGTACGCGACTGCCAGCTCTGACAGTTAATCTTGGAAACTCGCCAGTGCCAAGGGGTAATAAATCTGTCAGTCGGGCGACCAAAATTAAGTGGCTAAAATATTTACGCGCGCGCGGTCTGCACGGGAGATGTAATCAGCGGAATTTATGAGGTCTCGCGGATACGCTCGCGTGATCGGGACGGATTAGAGATCGACTCGCATCGATCGACACTCGTTGCGACCGAATCCCTTTGACTACCGCATTACACACGCTATCTTTAAAGCAGCGGTAGCCCGCTGCTTCTTTGCGAAAATCAGACGACGACGACGACGACGACGACGACGATAACGTCGCCGGCGGCGGATCAGCGATGAATTTTTCAGCGCGCTTAAACCAGAGATCCCCGGCTCGTCGAGCACCGTCGTCGTCGACGCGCAGGTTCGCCAGGGTACTACACGTGGGTGGCTCCCCCGCTCGCGCACATCGATATCGATGGGCCCAGGAGCGTATCCATTAAATCCTCCGATGCCGAAGGCAGCAATGCTCCCCGTTGTAAATGCGATACGTGAGCCAAAGATCCTTACGATCGCCCGTACGAGCGGCAAACGCTGACAAAGGTCTTCAGAAAGCTCCCCGCGAGCCCGCGTTCGTTTCTACCTTTGCTGCACGAACGACCACCCCTTGTCGTCCCCCGATAGTCATCGTCGTCGTCGTCGTCCGACGATACGCGCGCACACACACACAACGCACGAATACGTCCACGCGACTGGTCGTGAAACTCGGCGCGCGAGCGGGCGAGACGGTATTTCATCGTGTTACGTGCTCGCCGGGCTTCGATCGTTTTTCTTCTTACAACGGAATCGGTTTCCGCCGACGAGGCGGCCATAAAATTTAACGATGTTAATTCGGGGCCCACCCCGGAATTCGTACCGCCGCGAAACAACCACGAGCGCCGGGCTACGTCGAATATTCGGTCGAGGCTGTAACGTCGAGAGTCTCACTCCCGCCCTCGTTCGCCCGCTAATTCGTCGGCGGAGCTTTGTCGGTGTTTTATAGCGCACCGCGGTCTCAAAGTCAAATATTAGCCCGAGGCTTTCGCTTGAAAGAAGCGAAAGAATATCGTACCGCAAGCCATTGCGCTTCAAGAACGCTGTTCAAATTTCTCGTAAGAAATCATCCCCTTATTAAAAGGATCTTCTCTCTCTCTCTCTCTCTCTCTCTCTCTCTCTCTCTGTGTTTTTTTAAATCAGCGTTGAAACTGGCGGGGAGAACTGCTTTGAGAATTGAGAGAAATTAAGCAGCACTTAAAGTACTTTGGAATATAACAAAATATAATGCAACGGACGATTTTTTACAACAGACGAGAACGGGAGACGGAAATGTACGCGCGCCGGGAAATGTGAGCGTAGAAAGTGGTGCACACGGCCGAAGATTTCGCTCGCGCAATATTCCGTATGCAACGTGTGGGTGTTTACGCGAGTCACCTCAAAGCAAGGACTCTCGTCCTTGCGCGTACGTTGTCGCCGCCCGCGCTCCACTCGCAACTTCCCCGGCGATTTTCAGCGCATCGCGGGCTACTTAAAATACGTATGCATACGCCAGGTACGTCCGCCGGCCCGGCACGGCGTGCCGAACCGGTCGAAGACGCGGCGGATTGAATAATCACCGGACTCAGACGCGGCGAACACACGCGACGGCTCCTTCCGACTTGGCGCACCTGCCGCCGTCACCGACGCGTTTGACATCGCGTTCCCAACGGACCCACACACACACACACACACATTCACAGCCGGCTACAAATGGCTTTCACACTCCCGGACTTGCTCAGGAACGAATTGAAGAGATCCGGATGACGAATCCGACGAAAGTTTATTAGTTACCACGGGGTCCGGCTTGAATCCCCCCCCCCCCCCGCGTGACAAGTAGTAATTTATATTCGCAACAAGTTTCGTTACCACGCCGGTAACGAAATATAGAGCACATGCGCGCGACGCGTCTCGCGGGCTTTCGGCCATGCGCTAACAAGGTTACTTGTGCTCGCAGAATTGCGCTGAAATACGTTAATGACGTGGCGGAAAAAAAAAAGGAAGAGAAAGACGGCGAAAGGAGGGAAGGAGGAAGAAAGAAGAGTCGGAGGCAGCCTGCAGCGCGCGCGCGCGGCCTCTCTTTTCCGTCGACGTCGCGACGCAATTCGCAACGCGTGCACGCACGTACGCATGCGATGCAAGCGTGTCAATTGCGCTCGCGCGAATCCACGTGGGAAAGCCGGAGGTGCGCGTCATCTCCGAGCGTGTGCGCGCACATGGGAAATCCTCGTTAACGCGGCGCGATCGCTGTTGCGTCGCGATCATTTCCATGCTCGTCGCTCATTGTCCGTCACACGAGCGCGGTAAGACTTACACAAGCGAGCTGTTCCGTCTTCATCAATCTTACCGTTCGTGCCGAATCACCGTAATCTCCGTTCCGTCCCGTCGCGTTCGAAGGAGATGCAGCGGGAGAAACAGAGCGAACCCCGCTCCGGCGTTTAACCGATCGGACACAGATATCGCCGAGCAAAATACCGTGAATTCGAGAAGGAGGAAGAAAGTACCGTATCAATCGGTCTAAAAAGACCAATATCGCGCAGACAATTACGTCATGCTAAAATTGCAACGGGACTATGCGAGCGCGCGCGTCGATGCGCCCGTTACATTCTTCAGGAATTTCGCCGTGATTTTCCAGCGAGCTCCCGCAACGCGCGCGCGAGTTGTCGACTCGATAAAATAATAAACGCAATGTGTCAGAATGGACGATGGGAATACATGTCAAGCGTTTCGGCGAGCTTCAAAATTGCGCGACTCGCTCTCTCTCTCTCTCTCTCTCTCTCTCTCTCTCTCTCTCTCTCTCTCTCTCTCTCTCTCTCTCTCTCTCTCTCTCCCTCTCTCTCCCTCTCTCTCCCTCTCTCTCTCTCTCTCTCTCTCTCTCTCGTTTCGCAAGACGCGGACTTCTCCTCTTTCCCTCTTCCCACCTCCGCCGTTAGCGTCGCTGCAGCTCGCGTTTCTGCGCGTATAAGGTTTCGCGTGGCAATCGCGGGTCGTATTATTATCCGTACACAAGTTCGCTTTTTCCACGCAAGTGTATGGTACATATTCACCCCTCTCTCTCTCTCCCTCCTCTTCGCCCTTTCCTCTCCCTCCTCCGAGCAGTGCGTTCGCGTTCGTGGGAGAAACGTCTCCTTCAGCGACCGCATTTTCTGCATGGCAACGCGGGCCCACGCGCGCGTTGTGATTTCTATTCGCCGCATTTTATTTCTGTTTTTCCATTTCTCTGCCCGGCGCTCTCGCGATCTCCAGCTCGCCCCCCTTCTCGCGTTTCCCCCGTGAAATCTTTCTCTCTCTTCTCTCGCTCTTTCCATTGTGTGTCGGACTCGTAATACAAACTGATACCCGGCTGCTTTCACCCGCTCGTCGCGCCGCGCTGACTCGAGCCGGTAATATAACCCGCCGCGCTGATATTCGTTGTAATTAAATGCACTCCAATTCGCTATTTCGCTATTCTGTTATGCTACGGCGTTAACGCGCCGAATTTACATAACACCCGTTGCAGAAAGGGACGCGAGACGTTACGACGTCACGAGCGAGCGAACGCGGCAAAGAAGAGCACCACGTTCGGCACAGCGGAATATCAGACGGCGAAAACGCCCGCCGCTCCGTTCGACGGGGCTAGAAATTTTGCGCCGTTGCGACGTAGCCTCCTCCGTCCACACCTCCTGCCTCACCTCTCTCCACTCTTTTTAGAATCGGCTATATACTTAATAGAAATTCCCTCGGTTTTCCCGACGCGGTGGAATGAAAACGCGGCGTCGGCGGCGGCGGCGGCGGCAGCGGCGGCGGCGGATACCGGAGGAACGGGCGGCGGCGGCCGACGGTGCGCATTCGATAATACAATTTACGGTCGCGAACGATGGCGTATAAATTTTTATGGTGATCAGGTAGGAGCAGCGTTTGATATAGCCATGCAGACCGGCATCCAGGATGCTCGGTCGGGATGCAACGTGAATTGTGTGCGAAGGGCGACACTGAGGACGGAGTGGCGGGGGCGATAGTGGTAATGGTAGTAGTGCTAGTGCCAGTGGTGGTAGTAGGTACTCAATGACGACGTCGGTGATGGACGTGGCTTGAATCGAACGAACAATCTCCGGGAGCGGTTCTATGGGCTCGTACAGAGTGACGTCAGCCCGGCTTAATCACTCCTCGCGGACTAGGCGCGAAAATGAAATTTAACCTGGCGTCGATCGAATTACGTGACGCTTCGTGGGAGATTGGTCGGTCCCAGTTTTGTCGCGGGAGTGCCTCTCAGAGAGAGACGGAGAACGGGGACGGAGGGAGGAGGAGGAGGAGAGACAGAGTCGCAGTGGGCGACTTTGAACATTCGCGAATCTGGCCGCAATTGTTCGACTGTAAAGACCCGTCAGTTTTGCAAAGGGAAAAAAGAGGAAATAAAATAGAGACAGGGAGCCCTATGATAACGCGTTATCGGGTTCAAAAGTATCGAGGATGACACACCCGTGTCTCTCGGCTTTGAAAGCTCTCGCGCGGCGATTCTCTCTCACTCGGCTTTTCCGCTTCTTCGAAAACGTATACGCGGCAAAAAGTGGGCGTTTCGCTGTTTTGACAGCTAAAAGCTCGACGAGAAATAGTTTGAGAACAATGCCGCGGCGCGCTGCTCACTCGCGTGACATTTCGGCGGATATTGCCGCGGCCCCGGAGATTTAACCGCGGAGGAATAGCTAAGAGAAAACAATCTGTAGCTCGTTTCGCATTCCCACGTCGGTAGGGAACGAATCGAACCGCGAAAGTGGCTCGCCGCTTGCAAATTTCGTGCATTCCTGCTTCGTCGGGACTGCGTTTCTCTTACAACTTCCTGCAGGAAGTATTAGTCGATTGAGAAGCCAGCTTCGTGCGCGCTCGCGCAGCCCGCCGACTACGTTTGCTGCTCGCTCGTTAATAAATAGAATTCCTCGACAGCGAGCGAGCAAACGATCGATATCTATAAAGGTGGAAACCGGGAGCGATAGTTATCGACGGACGTTTTCCAGCCCGCGGAAACATTGCCGTGCTATTAGTCAACGGTAAAATGGCCCACTGATCACGGGCGATCGTAAAAATCGTTGTCAGTGCAAACGTAATATATTATACACCGGCGTGCGGCGATACCGATGACTCTGCCGTCATCCCATCGACTCTGATTTTTTTTTAAACGCTTCACATAATATCGCTATTAAATTTACGAGTGTAAAAAAGGCGCCACGCATCGATTCTCTTGTCTCCCCTCCGATCTGTCGCGCGAGGTGAACTAATGAGAGAAAGAGTGAGAGAGTGAGAGAGAGAGGGAGAGAGAGAGAGAGAGGGAGAGAGAGAGAGAGAGAGAGAGAGAGAAAGAGAGGAGAAAGAGAAGAAAGTGATTTCGGAAACAAGGAAAGTTTTCGCTTGTCAAAGATCGCCAGCACCGCACGATCCGCAAATCCGCGAACATCTGCAGCACGCGACTCTCAAAGACGGCGTTCCGCTTGAAAATGACAGTCATACTTCGGAAGTGACGCACGCGCGCGCGGTGTTTACGTTGATCCGAGCGATTGGGATTTTTCCGAGGCCTAACGTCGTCCGACTGTCGAGGCGATCGATTCAATTAATATTGCGCGGCTACATTATTTACGGCCAGCGCGAGATCGCCGCTCGCTCGAAAGTTAAAGCTCGATGATCCGTAGTGTCAGCGGCGGTCCTGCCAGTCATCAACGACGGAAAGGATTAAACTCGTTTCACCGCATACCATCGGCCAGCGATCGGTATTAATCAAGCGAGGTTCCCGCAGGACCACGTCAGTTAATTAGGTATCTTGCGAGAGCACTGGGCGCCGAGCGATAACGCTATTTTCATCATTCTTTTTTGTCCACCCTCCCCTGCCCTAATCCTTCCCCGCCGGTCGTTGGAACTCGCCGGAAGAGAGCTTAAAGCCAGCCATCGTCGGGAGCCGGCAGGAAATTGTTGACATCATATTTATTATGACGAACGGCAAACGCGCGCGCGCTCGCGTTACTCTCCGATTATTACTCTAGACGAAAGCGTCGCAATAACGAACCGTCGCCGTTCGCCGAGTAAAAGCTACACTCGCAACACCGTGCGGCGCGCGGTGAGAGTGCGCGATATTGATATCCGTACAAATATATTTTCCCCGACATCCAAGTAACTCTATCAAAGTTTATTTAGTACTCGCCGACGTAGTCGGTATACCTCTCATCTCTCTCTCTCATCTCTCTCTCTCTCTCTCTCTCTCTCTCTTTCTCTCTCGTTTCCTTCCTTCCCGGTGCATTGCTCCTTCTAAGCGCCCCTTGCGTCGACGTTACGCCGCGCGTAACGTCCGCTTCTCGATAATATTTATAGAAATCGGAAGACTGTGCAAAGGGCGTGCTCCAAGGATGTAAGATAACACGCTCTCTTGAGAATTTAAGGGGAGTGAGCTAAGATTTCAGAGACCAGGAATTATATGACGCTCCGAGGCGAATGGCGAAACAAGGGAGAGACCGTTCTCTCTCATGAAAGAGACATAAAGATGTTTAAAGTTCGAGACAAGCGGCTCAACAACCGTCGAGATGTATAAATATCCAGAGTGACGAAACTGCGAAATCTGAAGCGGCAGTCTGCTCGCGTCCCTCTTCTTCTCTCTCGGCGCGATCGCGTGCCGCGAACGCGCGCGCGCGCGCGCGCGCGCGACGCGAGCAACTCGATGCGATAATGAGCAAGTAATTGTCGCGCGAGTGATTATCCGGCGGCTCGTCGCGAGTCGACGCTAAAAGCGCGATCTCATTCCGCGCGGACGAGCACCGATTACAGGACGCTTTCGTTAAGAGTCGCGCGGAAAAAGCCACCCGCGGGGGATGGCGGGGGGAAAAGAGCGCAGCTGTCATATTCGCGAGCGCGGTGCCAGTGGTATGTGAGAATTTAATCTTTGCGTCCGTCTGAGAGGCGCATCGCGCGCAATCACCGCTGACGTTCGTCGCGAGTTTCTGTCTCGCGTGTTCGTGTCGCATGAAGCGAAACCATTTCAAACAAACGCATGTGCGCGCGCGCACGCACACACACACACACACGTTGCCCACGCGCGCGCGCGCGTTGCTTCCGAAGGCGATACACGGCGATACACGGCGGGAGTTTACTTTCTAATGCAGCACTTTTTAACGCGCTGTTCCGCGTAACACAGAGAGGTGTTCCGCGAAATTTTCACTGGGAAGTAATTCCGAGTTCGCTCGGCCGCGCGCGCACGCGGAATGCTAGTTATTCACATCAAGAGGCAATATTTTAATTGCGTTATTAAATTAATCCACGATGGTTGCCGACGATATATGTAATCCGCGGCAGACTAAATAACAGACTTCGTGCCGCGTCCGGCAATCTCGCGTAGGAGATATTCAGATAACGGCCGACGACACGTCCGAGAAGACGGAGAAATATGGGGAAGCGCGGAACATTTAACAACCTAACCTTGCGACAGCATCTTCGCGCAGAATGGACGAAGAATATCATATGAATATTAATCGTCGCGCTCGCGCTGTGTAACACGCGCGCACCCCGGAAGCACGGCGCTCTCGCGTTCGCCATGATCTGCACGTCGCCGGAAGAAAAAAAAGGGCGCCCCCGTTTTGCCGCATACTGCGTTTTTGCACTTTCGTCCGGCGCACCGCTTCCGCGTGTGAAAGTGCAACGAATCCCCGTGATGGATATTTGTTCCGATTTTAGGTATCGCCGGGCAATACGTTTTTCCGCCACCGGACAGTGCGCGCTTTTACATGCCCCGACAGCTTTTCAAATACGTTTATTTCGCCGGGACGTCGCGCACGCCGGGCGAGCGGCCACCGCCGCGCTCGTGCCTCGCCTTTTTAACCGGTTTAATTAATTGCGTGAACGTTTTTCGTCGCATCGGAAATCAGAATTAATTATTTCGGAACAATTTAAATATGAATCGCGTGACTTTTCGACAGTCGCTCGGCGTAAATACAAATTTTCCGCCGACGAATGAGCGCGAGACTGGAAGAGGAGCAGGAGGAGGAGAAGGAGGAGGAGGAGGAGGAGGCACCTTCGCACGATATTTTCAAGAGGCGCGAGCGGACTGGCGCGAGCAAAAAATTCGCGTTAAAAACTCGACAAATTTGTCCATGCGTTCGACGTTTATTAGGATATTAATTTTCGACTCTTTCCCACTCGCTCTTTCGCAAATACATCCCTCCCTCTCGCGAAAAATTTACGATCCCGTAGACTCACATTGCGAAAGAATAATCCTGGGACACGCGAGACGGCTCGCGTGCGCGATAAAACACGTCATCATCTCCGCGTCTTCGCAGTCGCTCTTGTCAGGAAGCGCACTCAAATTTCGCGATACAATCCTTCATCAACAGCGCATCTACCCATCCCCTTCCCGGGGAACATCCTTCGGGATTTTCCGCGAGTCTGTTATAAACGCAGCCGGGCAAACTGTTCTCCCCCGTTCCTTACGCGCACTCCCTCCCTCCTGTCTGCCGCACGTTCTCTTTCGGACCCAACCAGTCGACGAAATTAAAGTTTACCGGGGATTCGATATGAATTCGGTACGCGTGTGCGCTCCGCAAGCGAGCGGTGCAGCGGATACGAGAAGAGGACCAGGGCCCGGCGGTGCTTCGAGCTCCGTGCATAATATTTCGGATAAAGGATATCGCGTGTCATAAAGCGCGCTGTAGTCGTCAAACAGGGTGATGACGTCGGGCGCCTCGTCGCAAAGCGCGGGCGGGAAACAAGGTAAGAGTAGGTGAAGAAGAAAAAGAGCGAAGAGGACGAGGAACATGACATGGGAAAAGAATAAGAGGCGGCGACGGAGGACGAGCGGGCTGCAATGTGGCGACATATATATGTGTGGGGGCGCGCGCGCATGTGTGTGTGTGGTGATGGCGTTCGCCGCAACGAATTCATAACTTTGTAGCGTAGAAAATTTTACCGCGGCTCGTAAAGGAGGCGCGCTCGCTCGCTATATAGCGGTGCCGGCGGCCAATCGGCAGCGGGCAAATAGGGGCGAGGACAAGCGCATCGTTCCGATGCGAGCGCGTATTTACGGCGGATATGGCGGCGGCGGCGGCGGCGGCGGCGGCGACGGTGGCAGGACGATGGATCCTGCGATGATCGAGAGCCCCTGAAGCCGGTATATCTCGTTCTGCGAGAGGGAAGGGGGTTACGATCCGCCGCAAGACGCGCGCACCCCGATGAATTGCGACGAAACAATTTTCGCCGCGCACGCCGATTTACGCGAGTAAACGCGAGCCCGGCGAGAAAGTGGAAGAGGAGCGGGAGAGGAGAGGGAGCGATCGGGAAATCGGCTGAAAAATAACGGCACGTGAAGGAATTGCCGACGCGCGCAAAACATGTTTCTCTCGTTCGCGTGGATATCCAAGAGAAGGAACGACGAACGGGACGCGTCTTTCATTTTCGCCCGCGACTTTCTGCCAAGAAGATATTCGTAAACTTAACTTTTACGACGTTTCAAAAGGGAGGGAAATAATCGATTTAAGTACGGACGTAAAGTCGACGAAGGAGAGAGCGCGAGCCGAGGAGAAATGTAAGCAATCTCTTGTGCTAAGAGACAGTTTGTCCCACGCGAAAAATAAAGTCCGAGCAGCAGAGGAGGGTCGAACCATTATGGAAATTCGCGAAAACAAGTACGATACCTGTTGCTCGTGCACGTACGAACAACCTGGAGAAAGGTTGTAAGAACGAGGAACGTATCGTTTGCGCCTACTAACCGAGGAGGCGCAAACGATGTCCTCCTCTTCGGGGACGGCGCGGCGAAGGACGGACGCAGATCGCGCAGATGCGCGAGGCCGTTTCTCTTTTAGAATTGCAAATCAACGGCTCGGATGTCGGAATCGACATATTTCGGATTTCGGAGCCGTCGAACGCCCAGCAAGTGTTGAAACCGCGAGTCGAGAAACAGCCGCGTTTCCTAATCGGCGCGACGAAACTAGGAGATTCTTGAATCGCTAAGTTTGCAGATCGTCTCGCAACCTTAAAAGTCGTCGACTCACACAAGACGATTGCGTCCTCGATCAGAACTTGGAATACCGAGCGTGTGCTGAGAGCACGTGGCCCGGCCGTTTCTCGAAACGCGAGAATAACTCGCCGAGAATAATTGACCCGTGGAAAAAATCCGCGAGCGTCTAATTGGCGAGTCTGCCACCTTGTTTGTTCAATCCCGATCTGGTTAGCAGCCGCGTCAACATATTCTCGCGCGGCTCGTAAAAGACGCGAATATACCGCGTGTGCTCGGCCCGACCGAGAAACGCTCGTAAATGTCCATCGCAACAGCTCGAAATTATAGTAATCCGCTGATATACGAGGCGTTCCTGTAACGATCTCTAAACGGAACCGTAGACGTCCATATTGAACGCAGTGGAAACACACCGGTTTTACGTTTCGCTAATGCCCAGGGGTCGCGCGCGATCTGTTTTTCAATCGGGCCGGCCAGCTGGGCACCGGCGAACCCGTTATTATGCGAGCGCGTCACCGCGCACAACGTCCACGTTGTTGTGTTTTTATAAAATCGCGCCGGCGCGATTTCGCGAATTGGCGGGAGCTCTTCGAGCAGCGCGAATTCCGAAACCGCAATCATCGTGCGCGTTCAACATGCCTTTTTTGCGCCCACGCGCAAACGACAGCGAACGCCCATCGATCCGCTGAGGAAAACGGCTTACAAGCGGAGGGACGTCCTGTGGAATGTGACGTTAACGCCACAGTCCCGGTTTCTATTCCCGCAACTGGCTCCGCCCGTTCCATTTCCGCGTTCGCGTTTCGGTCTATCGAGCGATTTCGCCGAGAGTCCGCCGAGATATAATAGCGCGAAAGAGCGAGAATCTTTCTTTTACGTACAATAACGTGGCGCGGACGCGGACGCGCGCGCGCGCGCGCGCGCGCTCAAGGCGCCTCCCCGAGAAAAAATTTAATAACGAGATTGTTACTAGGACATTCACTTTGGCAATATCCTCGTACAGACGTTATTACCCGACAGCTTCCGACGCGTCTCGCGTCTTACATTCCCCAGACTCGCGAGATTCATCGCGATCCTTCGATCGCGCGCGTCGATCTCGATCGTCCCTCGGGGGAGTAACGCGACACGCGATGCATGAGTACGCGCGCGCGCGAGCATAAACGGAAACCAAACGTTGAATTCGGTTAATGTCCTGCGGACAAGCGAGCAGATGAGGTTGCCCTGACGTTGATAGGTTCGAGGGTGTACGGTGGAAGGCAGGGTGGCAGCAGGGCGAGCGAGAGCGGAGAGAAGACCGGAGCGCGAGGGTGAGGAACGAGGGAGAGGACAGGGTGGGTTTACAGGCGGGGGACTGTAAAGTGGTAACCACAGAGCTCGGTACGGGAGCCATCGGGAGCAGATTGCAACTCTCCACCTGCATCAACCATCTCCTCTCCTCCTATATCGCCGCTATCCGTATTCCACTCTGTTCCTCTCCCTCCCCACCCCTTTTCTCTCTCTCTCTCTCTCTCGTATCCCACTCGTTGTTCCTCTACCCAGCACCCTGACCCGTTTCCCTCACCTTTCCCTCTCTTCCCTCCTTGCCGCACACGCTCGCGTCGTGTATGCGCCCTGACACCACCGTCTGCTGCACCACCTCCGACCGCGCCGTGCACGAACGACCCTGCTTACCTCGCGGGCACAAAATACCTGACAGCCCCATTGCCAGTCCTATTAACAGGTGTTAGAGCGCGCAATTAACTCGGAATCCCGGGGCCGCTTTCGGCCCGGGGATCGATCAGACGCCCGGTTGTTTGTCTTTCCGGGACGACGCCGGCGAAAAAGGAGAATCGCGTAGCGGGCGAAAGCGGAGCCAACTTGCCCGCCGCCGGCCCGCCGACCCGCGGCCGATCTAGCACCGAAATCTCATCACCTCGGCGGTTTTTGGCAGAACGCCCGGATTAATCGCGCGTAATTTGCGCCGGACAAACGGAGAACGACGCGGCGACGGCAGCGCGAATTATCGTCCGCGACGATAAGTCCGTCTGCGTGGAACCAGGCGTACTTCGCGAGAACACGCGTCGCAATCGGAGAAAATAAAAGCGACCAAGGCGGGTGAATCGAATTTCATCCGATTTTATCGCGACGACGACGCGCGTCCCGCCGCGCGTGACACTCCTGATTTTAATTCGCGTGAGTCTACGAGAGAGAATAAAAGAAAAGGAAGAGACAATCCCGCCACTTTTCGTCGAGCGCAAGCAGCGTGTAACGGGAACAGCCGACGACAAAGCGACGTCTCGTTTCTTGCATCGCACGAGACTATACTTTTTAAGCGACGGTCCTACCGAGTTTGTTATCCACTCTCCGCCATCTCCATCCATCTCGTCACCGCCCCCTCCTCCGGCCGCGCTGCGTCGCACAACATACCATCGATTCCTCGATCGCTATATCACCGAGTGCATCGACGAGTTGCATTGCGACGCGGCGCACGTATGCGCCACGGATTTCACATCTCTTGCAATTCGCACGCAAATACAAGAACAGGTGGAAGATGGAGAATGAGCGAGGACAGAGGAGCGAGGAGGAGTAGTATCGCGCGACAGGCACAAGCGAATGAATAGCGCCCGGCGTTTTCCAACCTGTAGCCCGCGAAATATATCATGTCTCTCTCTCTCTCTCTCTCTCTCTCTCTCTCTCTCTCTCTCTCTCTCTCTCACGCGCGCGCGCGAGTAAATTTTTATCCTCAACGCGAACGAATATACGGCGCGGCGCACAGCGCCGCGCCGGGTAAATCTATTAATATTCGGCCGCACTCCCGGGGACGATAGGAACGACCAAATTGTCTCTCCCAGCGTGATTTTTCTCACCAAGTACGGCCGAGCCGGGGACCTCAAAGGCGAATGTTGAATCATAGTCCGATATCTTGTCGTGGCGTTCTCATCTCAGGCGAGCGCAGACCTCCCCGAGTTGCTCCAAATTACTCTCCTCCCCCAAATTTGCAAAGGTTTTTGAATCCAATTTACATCTTTAATTCCCCTCGCGGTTAACGATACGCGATCCGATATACCGCCGCCGTCTCTCACCGATGAGCGTCATTCATCGCGATGACTACAGTCATCCGTATTTCCGTCAATTTCCGGCGCACCCGACGGATCCATCCCAGACGGATCCCTCCTCCCTCTCTCACCCTCGTCTACCCGAGGCGCGCTGTAAAAGGGAAAAGGGATAAACAGCCCGCGCCGCAGTTGGCCCCCTCTAGCCGGCTTTACGACTGGCACTCAACGCGTTCGAAACAGGCGTCTCTCTCCCTGGATGCACGCCCGTAAAACTTAATTGCCGCTGCAATCCGTATATATCGACAAAAGCTGGCGGCTGCCCCGGTGTCATGTACCGCTTCTATGTACGTATATACGAATCCATCGTGGCGGCGTGTGTACACCGCATACGTATATATCTCCTCTCTCTCTCTCTCGTCGCCCCAGCCCTCCTCCCCCCGTTCGCGTTCTTACCCCCTTTATTTCGACCTCCCTCCCCTCTTCCTTCCTTCCTTTCTTCCTTCCTTCCTCGCTCCCTTTCTCTCTTTCGGTACGCATCAACCCCTTCTTTATTCGTCACTCACTTCGCGACCTCACCCACCCCGCCGCAGTCGTTCGCACCCTCTCATCTCGCCGATCTCTTAGTCGTTTCCATGTTTCTCTATCTGCGCTGAGACCCTGCTTAACTTTAGATGAGGACCGACGAGGGTCCCTATTCGAGCAGCAACGTGATTATTCGTTTCTGCTTTGTACCCGCGAATATTGCAAAATTACTTGGCTGCTCTTTATGACAAGGTGTTCTTAAGATTCTTATTATTCGCGTCGCATTTTCGAATCGAGATCACGGAATCGAAACGTCATTTCGCTAGCGCGAAATTGTTAAGTATAGGGAGAATCGCGATGAGAAACCCGTCGAAAATACCGACGAATAATCGTCTCGTGATTTCTCTTTAATGACGTGCCTGGAAGTAAATAGAAAATGTATTGTACTGATCCATGACGATCAATGGGTGTGGAGAATTTCCACAGACTTCCATGGCCGTCATTTCACATCGTACTTCAACCGTGACGCAGACGGTGGATCGACGGACGCATTATTATATCTCAAATGCACTAGAATCCGTCGACGGCATTTGATTGACGACGAGACATATTGGAGTGCGCGTTATGCTATAGAGATTCCTCTTGACGGCTTCGAAAAGCGAGGAGAGCGAGAGAGAGATAGAGTAGAGGTAGATGGAGGGGAAGAGAGAGAGAGAGAGAGAGAGAGAGAGAGAGAGAGAGAGAGAGAGAGAGAGAGAGAGAGAGAGAGAGAGAGAGAGAGAGAGAGAGAGAAGAACGAGAAAGTGGATGAAGCAGCGAGATGAACGGAAAATGGAAAGGAGAGGCTATAAGCAAATAGAACGAATCAAAGGATAAGATGAAAGAACACGCTCCGGTCGCGTCGACGAGAATCGACGCGTCTTAATAACTGACGATAAGAAAAAAACAAAAAAAAAAGAAAACTCCGTCAGTGAATAAATTCATTGCGATGGCCACTCGCAACCCCTAAAAAAACACTTCAAAGGCGAGGGTCAAACGGCGAGCGAGACTTCAAGCCGAGCAGACTCTCGAAAGGCTTTACGAGTCCTCACGTACGGGAAGTAGAGAGAAGCTGACCGCCGAGACACTTGAATTCTAACAAGCAAGCGCGCGCATCTTCAGATCTCGCGCCTATAAATCCCGCATGCGAGATGCACGACAGAGGGGGGGAGAGAGAGAGAGAGAGAGAGAGAGAGAGAGAGAGAGAGAGAGAGAGAGAGAGAGAGAGAGAGAGAGAGAGAGAGAGAGAGAGAGAGAGAAAGAAGATTCTCGGACTCATAAAAACTCGCTCAGGATGTTCTCCGGTCGCTAGCCGTGAGGGATAATGCGCTTGTTCGCCGGCAAACGGAAGAAGTTGACAACAAAAGGCGAAACAGTGCGGGGGACAGAATGCGCGTTCGATTGCCACGGGAGAGTCTTGTCCTGCTCCTTCCTTCCACCCCCGAGCAATTATGCATAATAGGGGTAACAGCTGGCCCGTAGCCACATCTACCTGTTGCACGAGGAGAGCGCCGAATCGCTCGTCGGCGCGAAACTACGGCACCGTTCAAGAGGTCGTTCCCGAGGGTAGAGGTAGGACATTGTGAAAGAAAGAGGCCACGCGTCGATTTAGGGGTGGATTTCCGGCATCCCGGATGGGGAGACGCGCGAACTTACGTCGGTGGCGACGGTGACGGGAGAGTCGCCGGGGGGGAAGAGGAGGTCGTCCCCGAGATCGGATTTCAGTTTCGCTTGCTCGGGGTCGTGAAGGTCTATCGAGCGGAGGGTACAGCGTCTTATGTGTGTGCGGTAGCAACACCAGGATAAATACATCCTGCCCGAGAAAGAGAGAAAAGTAGCTCTCTCTAAAAGAGAACCCTCGTTTAACGAATTAACGCGTTTAATGGCGCGAACGCTCGGAAATTTCAATTAACTCTTAACGAAGAACAACAAAGGATCTTACAAGAGCTTAGAGTTACGAGAAATAGATGCGAGCTTAATATGCTACATATGTTCGTTCCACTATTTGGTTGCTTTCCTCCCCCCTCCCCCCCCCAATGTTACGCGTAACTCGTCGAGTACACGGTTGAGTGCGCTTTACATGTGTACCGATGGACGCGCTTATTATGAGCACGCTAATGACAGACTCGTATCTCGTACATGAGAAACGCGGAGGTCTAATTTGTAAGAAAATACAGGTTGCGTGAAAAGTTCTCGCGGAGCGAAACTGAAATAAAGAATACCAAATTCTACAAATGATTTTATTCTTCAATATAGTCTTCATTAACTTCGATACACTTGGCCCAATGGCTCTCCAATAATTTTATTCCATCGCGGAAGTGTGTTTCTGGAAGATCTGCGAAATATGCCTCTACGGTTGCTATAGCTTCTTCATTCGACAAAAAATGCTTTCCACGGAGGAATTATTTCAGGTTTCGGAACAGATAGAAGTCGCTGGGTGTCAAATCTGGCGAATACGGTGGATGATCAAGCAATTCGTACTTCAATTCATTGAATTTAGACATTGACAAAGCACTTTTGTGAGCAGGTGCGTTATCTTGGTGAAAAATGATTGGTTTGTGCTGCAAACCAGGTCTTTTCTCACGAATTTTTGCGTCCAATTGATCCAGAAGGTTACAATAATATTCAGAGTAAATTGTTTTACCTTTTTCCAGATAGTCAATTAACAAGATCCCTTTAGCATCCCAAAAAACTGATGCCAAAACCTTTTTTGCCGATATTTCATGCTTTGTTTGCATTGGAGCTGAACATCCAGTTTCAGTCCACTGTAAACGTTTCTGTTTCAATTTAGGATCATGGTGATAGATCCAAGTCTCATCCATAGTTATAAAACGACGCACAAAATCGGTTTTATTCTTCTTAAAACGATCCAAATGACGCTGAGAAATTTGCTTTCGAGCGAGTTTTTGTTGAATTGCTAACGTATGCGGCACCACTTTTCCAAACACCTTTTTCATTTGTAATTCTTTATTATAAAAATATGCCGTACCCGTTCATCTGAAATGCCTATGGTATGAGCAATTTCACGCGTAGTCACACTTGGATCTTCAGAAACAATAACATGTATTTGCTCAATGATTTCTGGTGTTGATGCGCTTGTTGGACGTCCACCGCGTGGATCATCTTCAATGCTTGTACGACCACGTTGAAACTCAAGTGCCCATTTACAATTGCATTGTTTTTGAAGGAGCAGATTCCCCTAACACATTTACCATCTCGGAATGAATTTCCATTGCCTTTAAGCCTTTTTTAACAAACAACTCAATCACTGCACGCTGTTTCAAATTTTCCATTGCAAACAAATATACTGACACGTCAACTCCTTCAATTGGCTTGTAAACACAGAAAGAATTGACAGATGGAAATGAAACCTAACCTAGGTTCGTGTGAAGAGTGATTCTATGTAACCGACTACAATTTACAATTCTACCGTTTACTTATAGATGCCGCTCCGCGAACTTTTCACGCAACCTGTAAGTACGTCTGCGCGTAGTTTTCACAGATAATCCGTGTGCTTTGCAAAAACGCATACGAGGAAATTGATAGAGTTACTTAATCGCTACTCGTTACTCGAGGTTTAAAAACAATCAACATTGGCATCAGAGAGAAGTTTTAGAGAGTTATCAAGTTTCAATCAAGACTATGAACGCTGGAGAATCTTAAAATGTGTCAAGGTTCGCTTTGGCAATCAAGTCCTCACTTTGTTCAGTCGGTAGCAAAAAGGTAGCGAGAAACCGAGATAATCACCCGAATCGAAATTTTAGTTCTACATCAACCCTCCAAATTTTGTCAAACTTGAAAAATAAATGCAAAACTGCGAAATGTAACACTATAGACGCTCTTGTCTTACCTTGATAAAAAAATACAGACACTTGCTATTTTCTACATACCCGTATTTGTACAGAAAATTAATTCGTAAAAATATAATTTGTGAAGAAAACTCCATCCGTAAAAAAAGTTAATTCATTCCTCAAAGAAGTAATCCATAAAAACTTAAAATGGAAAAAAAGAAAAAAAAAATCTCTATTAATTTAATAATCATTTAACTCTTTCAAAAAAGGTATTAATTGATTGATTATTTAACGATTGTTAATTAACGATTGTCTAATCTTGTATTTGATATCAAAAATTTAAAGATATTAGAAAGTGATTCAATTGTACGAATAGAGCATGTGAGATAAGCAAGTATTAAATAATCAAGTAAAAATTAGGTGGGTAAAAGAGTGAAACAAATAACGCTTAATCTCATCTCTTCCTAATTTCTTTTTTTTTTTCTTTCTTTTTTTAACATTGGAAGATTTGATGAGATTTAAAGCTCTTAAAAGAGCTGATTAGAAGCTGTAAAGGAAAAGATAACAGTTACAGTGGCGTGCAAAAGTTTCGAGCCATAGTGTCTTTTTAAGATACATGACAATATATTGATTTGCTCTAAAAATTAATTATATAAAATAATTGACATAACATCTTACAAATGATAGTACAGTTACAAAATTTTGAAATTACATAGTTTCTGTTTATTTAGTCACATAATATTTACATGTGTTCAAAAGTATTGAGCCGTATTCTTGTTGTGACTTTATGAGCCCGGTTTGTTTACGGTTCTTATGAAACTTCTTCGTAAATATTTGCTTTAACTAAGGTTCAGTCTATTAATTCGTAAAAATATAATTTGTGAAGAAATGCCGAAACATATAAGCCTTCAGTTAGGCGAAGCCGTGATTAATCTTTCTCAACAAGGAAAGGTTTCTCGCGAAATTGCTAATTACTTATTAATTGATAAAAGTACCGTAAATATGATTATTGCTAAACATTTTCTGTTATTATTTTTCAATAATATATTTTCCTTATGCATAAGAAAACTTTTTGGCGCAATACTTTTGCACTGTTTGTAATAAGACATTGTATAAAAATTAAGTATTTAGAATTATCAAGAGTTTGTAAAGTTTATATAATTGTAGGATAAATAAATACATTTTGTTTATATATATATATATATATGTGTAAAGTTTCCAGTGCTCATTATGAAATGAATATATAATAATAATTGTATGGCTCAAAACTTTTGCACGCCACTGTACATGTCCAATAATGTTACATGTTTATACGAACAGATTTAAACTTAGATTCCGCGCAATAACAAGATCAAAAACGGAAATGAAAACAGATGCATCGATAAATGTAAATAAAGTCCTACTCGCGATCTAAAAAGACCATTATTAGACGTAAAAATCAACACTCGTGAAGTTTATATTAGATTTCCAGGTCGGTATTTATAGCTGTTAATTATTTAGAATCTTTCATTGAGTGCATTATTATGGATTCATAATCATAATATATGCAACGTCGTAGGTCATTAGTGGCTATTTGAATCAATAGCTTTTATATAAAATAATAGCTTTTATATAAAATAATTATATAAAATAATAACAGGTATAGGTACATAATGTAATATGCAGATTTTTATGAGTAATCGAATGTTCATGAAGCTACAATCATTTGTTGAATAATGATAGACTATGAATGCCGGCCTAAATTTCGACTCGGGTATTTCTTTGTTCGCTGTTCTTTGTTCTCAGTAAGTCCGTTAAATGCCCGCGAAAAACGGAAATTTCCCGTGTAATAAATAATTTCGCACACCTTGAAATATATGATGTATTGCGTGGCGGCGTCCTGGCGTTGCGTCCTGCCCATTCAACCCCGTTCGAATCCTGGCTCTTGGATTCAGCATCCTGGTTGCCTCCGTCGTGACACTGGCACTGACACTGACACTCGCGTAGCAGACAATTCGATCGAAGAAATGTATCAACTAACACGATACCGAGACGAGAGTCCAATTAAATAGTTCCGAAACCGAAGAAATATTTTAATCGACGGAAGTGATCAAGTGAATACCTGCACACGCGTGCTGTAGTGTGCGTACCGCTCGGCGTCTCGGAACGTAATGAAAAAATCCGCGAATCGTTCGACCTTTAAAGGTACATACGGTTTTGATCGCGCGGTGACTCGACGCTCATTGTGTCGAACGATAACACTGAGAGACTGATGGGAAGGTCATGTTTACATTTCTTGCGTACTGTTTTGGTACTGTAATGCGACGCCGCGTTCTTTTCTGCGCGTTACCGAGTATTACGCAATTGCGTTACGTTACGCAGCATATTTTATCGACCGTTGAAATATTTATTCCGGACTTTTGCGTTAATTAGCGCGTATTTTTTGTTAATATCAGTGCCACGAGCTAACTAGAATGTCATGATAGGGCAGCCAGAATTACCGGATCGACAAGCTGGGACAAGGATGTAGAACGCCAAGACGTGTATAACAATACATTACATATTTCCAAATGTATCAAACAACATCACAGATGATGTCACGACATTAATACATAATTAAAATGTCTATTTTCTGATAAATTCATATTTCTCCGTTCAAAACGTTCAAAAAAAAAAAAAAGAAAGAAAAAGTAATATAGAGATTACAGAGAAGTAAAATTTGTTGGCTAATCTGGTAACTATATTTGTCTTATTGATTTGTCTATTAATTTGATTTGATCTATTAATTATATATATGATTAATTATATTAATCTCTGTTAGAGATTATTTAATATTTACTAATCGCACATATTTTATCTGCAATTAATATTTGTTGGAACTGAGAATAAAAATAAATTGCAGGTAAAATATTGAAACAATCGAGTATTAAATCTTCAAAAAGAAATATTCTTTTAAAGATAAAATTCAATATGGAAAAAATTTTACAATTTATCGCACCAAAGTAAAACAATAATACAGTTTATACAATCCCTTCAAGTTTGACGAAATTTGTCGGATTATTAATGAAATAAAAATTCATCTCAAATATATACAGCGAGGCTGTTTTTGAGAACAGTCAAATGTTAGTTGACCTGTAAGCGGCATTAGAGACACCGGTTGGCATTTTCCGCGTCATATTAACGTCGCTGAAGTTTCGCGCAAGCAAGTCAGGCGGACGCAATCCGAAGCAAAGGTAAACGAGTCGTGGGAGAAATCGAGGTTGATGTTAACGAGTACTAACGAGTTTTCGTGACGTGTTTCCAACGTCGCGGCAAAATTTACAAGCAGCTATGGGTGTGTGTGTGTGTGTGTGTGTGTGTGTGAACGCGTAATACTTCGCGCCCCGATACTACTTTCTCAACACGCTCAATATTCCACATGTCTTGTATAACAATGCGAGAATGGACGGCAAAGGAGACTTTTCTCGCATGTAATCAAGCAAACTCTCGAGAACTCTCTAATCTCAACGACGACGACGTTGATTAGTTTGAAGCTTCAAAACTTGTCGGTCGAAATAAGACAATTTCGACCATTATATTCGAATTTTTCATTATACGCGAATATTACTCCACCGACGATCTCTCGCTGTCTCTGTATTTGACGAGCTGTCTCTCGAAGAAAATCACGACGTCACGCAGCACAATTTTTCGAGCACTTGGACGTCATTTCACGGATCTCGTTAACAATTCAGGCGCTAATAATTTGATTTGTCGACGTCGAGAGATGTTAGAGGTGAAATTGTTAACCGCGAGGCCATTGTGTCGCGACGTCTATAGAACGGAAAATACCGGAATTTTGAGGAAAGGCAGCGGAGCCGCCTTTCGTACGCCGGCATAATTCGTAGACAAGCGGTGGGTCAACATTGTCGGTCGGGTTAGTATAGTACGGAAAATTTCTAATACAAAGCAGCCGGGTATAATTAATTGTCGCCGTGTACCGTTTTAATATAATTATGCGCCGGCTACCAATGTTACTGCTAATTGCGAAAGTTTCCACGGGTAGCCGCGCGGGTACGATGTCGCGCAACATTTCGTTGATAAAATCAGCCGGCCCGGAACTTCGGCGTGATAGCGAGCAAATATTTTCCGCATTTTCTTTTCCCCGTGGCTCACAATTACGCAAATGCATTACAGCGGCAGGGTGATACCCCTCTCCCTGCCTCGCGCGGGGTATCAACCGCGATCCCGAGTTCATATTTCATTACGCTTTTCCGCCGCGGGCTTGTTTCTGCGAAAGTTTTGCGTCCGACCACATGAGAGAGCGGTCTTGTCGCGAACAACACGATGAGCTATGAGAACAAGAAAAGAAAAAGCAAGAAAAAACAAGCACGGGATGTAATGATCACCGTGCGCGGATTTTAATGAATTACCGGGCGAAATCTGGACATGCAAAAAAAAAAAATGCCACAGCCAACAGAGACAATTGTACAATTTCCCTCATCGCGCGCACCCCCCCCCTCCCCCGCTTTCCCGAGTTCGATCGCCCTCGCAGGTGCGGGAGCACCTGAAAATCGTCCAGAATCGAAATACCGGCTGGAAAGCGGTCGATTAAGTGTTCTCCGGCTCGTTAGGGAAATAAAGGAGGCAAATCTCTCCGAAAACGACGACGGCGGCTGGTCGCGACGAAAGAGTTAAGCGCGAGCAATGTTCGGTCATTTCTCCCTCCCGATTACGTAATACCGCTTCGATTTCTCGACCCCATTCAACTCCAGCGGTAATTAAGCATGCTCCCGATAATACCGCTCATTTTTCTCGTCCCGTAATTAGCCGCCTAGCATCCGGCAAGATAAACTCTCTTGCCGATCGAGTTCACACGATTTTCCGGCACCGATGCGCGCGGATACGCGTGAGATTTTCGCGTCTGCTCTCCACCCTCCTCATCCCCTTCCTCAATCTTCTCCTCGTCTATTCTCGACTCGCAGATTTTCCCCAGCACAAAGTTCGAACCCGGCAAACTCTCCTGATTTCTCGGTCCGATCTCCACCGCGGAAGACCGCGAATCTTTCCGGGTTTTCCAGCGCTCTAAACAGCTTTCCTCTTTCAGCACGCGCGCGCGCGACGAGCAAACGCGGATTTTCCTCGTGGCGTGAACGTGCGCGCGCTCTCCAGCACAGAGCGCACACACCATTGAAAAGCTCCTACCTCATTCTCGAAGAGGCGCGACACGGCTGTTTGCCTAGACGACGCGTTGCGCACGGTTCCCGATGGAGACACGTACACGCATTCTGCACCTCCCTGTTTGCACCCCTATCCGCCGCCCCGCCACCTTCGGGCGAGAGAGAGAGAGAGAGAGAGAGAGAGAAATGAGGGAGGGAGAGAAGACGGTGGGTCGTCTATTCGAACGAGAAATATATATATATATATATATATATATAAGTTCTCGTTCCGGAAATTTTCAATTATTCACGTCGCCTGACTTTTCCTACGCGCTTCTCCACGCTGTTTCTCTCTCCGCTCGGTTTCTTACGCCGCCGAGTTTCTACGCTACACGTCAGCCTGCTGCTCTGCCTCTCCATCACCCCTTAGTCACTCTCAGCGCTCTCGTCCTCGTGCTCCGTTCGCTCGATCCGCTGATTTTAATAGTCTCCGTCGCGCGCGCGGAGGAGTCGGAATCGGAGGGGTGCAGCTAACGATCGCGAGATTGTTCGATACCCTCTTTCTTCACCTACCTCGCGACCCACCTATTTCTCCTACTGCTCCCTTCCCCCGTGGCCTTTTCATCATACGGAACGATCCCGGGGGAAAAAAACACGATTACTCGTAAAGTGAGCATGTACCTCCGCGCGAGATGAATAAACGCGAACGCGATTCCGAATGTGCGAAATATGAAGACACGATTTGCGATCTGGAGCGGCTCCTTCTCGACTCGGAGCGTTTATATTCCGCAGAGCGCGTCGCGCAGGGGTGGAGGGCGGGAGAGAACAGGGAGCGACGCTAATTCCGACGATGCTAGACGAGATGCGGTAACATAATTTTTCGTACGTTCAATCCGCCGTCGAATAGGTATGCATGTGCGGCGCGACGAGCCGCATGTTTTCCCGCGACGTGTGTGCCCGCCGCGCGCGGCTCTACGTGAGTTTCATATGCACGCGCTACGTGCACCGATTCGATTCATTACTCGGCCGCGTCCCCACGCCGATACTTTTACCCGACGCTCGCGGGTGTTTTATAATAACTTGGTCGCGCGTAACGTCGCGCCAGAGACGAGCAGCCGGTGACGAGAATGTAAATGCCTCTTATCAGCGCGCCGGCGAACGCGGACGCAGAGACGGCGCGAGTCCCGCGCTAAATGAAAGCTCTGGATTAAAGTATCGGCTCGCTTGGCAAGTTCGTAGGGATCTTTACGGAAAATTCAATGCCGATACTTTTACAGTTAGGCATAACTTTATCTCCCTTTTTCTTTTATGACCGGTGGGAAAAGGAAAAAACGGCCGATACCTTGCTGAAGTTGGGTTACGCCTGACTGAAGAAGCACGACGCTCGAAATGTTCCGCAGAAATCCCCACGAACTTATCGAACGACTCGATATTTGTTATGTAAAATCCAAAATGAAGAATGAAGAATTTCCGATCGCAGTGATTTTCCCTAAACGTCGCGATAGAAATTCAAATGAAATTAGACACGGCCAAATAGCGGTTTACTTGATTTTTGCGAATCGTCGTTCGAGTTCACAGACAATCGTCTGTATACAGTCAGTAGGGAGAAAGTTATCTGGCGGGCCACAAAAAATAACGTGACGAGCCGCGATTTGGCCGAGTTTGCTGCTCGCGCATCAATGTCGCGTCTCGTGCCGTGCGAATCAAATTTTTTTTCCTCGGAAAGGCAGAGGACGCGCGACCAACAGCGACAGCGGGATTTATCGAAGAATGAAGCGCGTCCATTAGTCGCGGAAAGCTCCTTTTAAAGGTGCCACGACGGAAAAATGGCGAGCGCGCTTCCTGCGGGAATAGCCGGAGAATAGACGTCACGGGAGATTCAGCCGAAATATCGTCGAATATCTCCGGATAGACGTCTCCGGGGACATTCTACTTTTCATTCGCGATCTTCCAGTCGCGTCAATGCCCCGCGATTTCTTCTTAATAGTCTTCCAGTTCATTACGACGAAGTCTGGTTCGATAGCGCTCTTTGCGCACCTTTTCGCAAGGGTGCTGACTGAGGTTTCTTTCTTTCTTTTTTTTCTTTTCTGAAATACACACAGACGCGGATTTGCGGTCGAAAACGAAGTGGGGGAGGAAGCGATTCGTAGCGTAGGGCGCGGGAAAATAATAAGGAACGACACAGCTCGGGGCGCTCCGAGAATGGATAACGAACTGAGCGGGGTAGCAAGGAGAGGTTTAGCGGCACACAGTCGTGGAAGCAGGAGGCGCTAATTAGCGACTCCTGACGGGTATGTGGATATAATTAATTGGCAATCCGGGCGAAGAGAGCCGCGCGCGCGTAGAAAGCGCGCGCGTAAATAATGGTTTAGCAGCGAATAGCTTCTGCGCTCTCGGCTGCCCGTGCACTTAAATCCTTCTCTAAATCACGGCACTTGACTGCCAGAGATCCTTCAGACCCTCCCTTTCCCTCCCTCCTATATCCCCCCGAAAATTCGCGGATCGGCAAATTCCGAAAAATCCACGACTCCACGCTACAGGCGCGAATGAATCGCGCGAATGAATCGCGCGACGCAATATCGCGGCACAATCGTCAAGCGACGTGGGGAATTGACACAAAAAGGACAAAGAAAACAGGGGCAAAAAGATAACGAGCAAGTGACGCAATCGAGCGCTCGCGGCGGTTGGCTGTACTGTCGTAAAAATCGAGCGATCCGGAGGAAAAATGTAGTAGAGGTAGAGCGCTCGAAAAGAGCCAACGATCCAAATGACCGGCGTAAAATCTACGAAGCACGACCGTGTACAAACTGATCGTCGCTTTCTCCGCTGGTCTCTCTGTGCGTTACACCCATAAATGATAAAGTGGCGAGGCGACGCGAGCGTTTCGACTTTCTCGACGCAGTATAGGCGATACTCACTCCGAGCCGGCGTCGGCCGAACGAATCTTATTCGATTAAACGCGTGACGGATGAGGGGAAAAGTTTCGCGGTCGCGCAAAGAGAGGATCCGTTACGAAGATCCCGACGGTTCGGACGGTCCGGCAGCTTGAGCGAACGATGAAGAGAGAGAGAGAGAGAGAGAGAGAGTCTCTCACGTTCGCGAGGACTCCCGAGAGAGCTGCTCGAAAAATTGCCTTCGGAAAATCCGCGCGCGAGGAAATTTATGTCGGCTTTATCCCGCAAATTGACGCATTAGAATGTTCTCTCGCCATGAGCATAATGGCGTTCATCCGTGCGCACACACAGGCGAATTTCGGATAAATTGATAACGCACGAGACGGACACTTTAAACCAAATTCTACCGTGAGCGATTAATACGCATTCTATATAATCGAAATCATTATTCATATAATTGCTGTGTATAATATCTCAGTTAATTGAAACCGTAGCAAAAGACAAAGAGTACGAGACATATAATGATATTATAAACTATTAAAGACACGTGCCATAATTGCTGACCGTCCATACAATTTGCATACTGCTCGTTGAACCGCGCTGTGCGCTATAATTATTGCATCGCTTGAATTCGTACAGTCAAAAATATCTTGTTTAGCGCGTCTCTCTCTGTTCCGCGTGGACAGTCGTATAAAATAGAAAAATAGTCGTATAAAAAAAGTCATCGCAACTGGATCAAGCTTGAAAAACGTTTGCGGACAGTTCGAGCTTTGCTTCGCGGCTATTAATTAGAAGTCGTTCGTAGAAACGCTGGTCATTGACGCGAACTAAGAACTACGGACCTACCATCTCCATGATTCTCGTGTCTCGCCAACTTAATTGCGCGAGCTTTTATCGAGCGCTTGGAGTCGCTCGATAATTACACACTCTGCTAATTTTAAGTGATTCCATCGCGTTTCAGTGATTACACGCGATTCAGTCGCGATAAAATTCTATATTAATCGAGTAAATCAAATCTTCTCGAAACGGGCAATCTTCGCGCATCTCATCGCGCCTCGTCGTATTTTAGACACTTCAGCTTCTACCTGACGGATCTAAAAGCGAGGCATCTTCCGAATTTACCCGCTTCGTTTTCGCACGCGCGTGCTAGCACATCGGGGGATCGAACTCCGCAGACACGTAATTAACGCGTCCCTTAACCCTTTCGCTACGGGCGGTTTCTCCGCCGCGGCAATCCCGCTGAACGAGCCACTGCGCCAAAAGTGTGCACGGTGCTCGAACATTCGTCAGCGGCCGCGTTTGCGCCTCACCGTAACCTGCATTGCTTTGACGGGGTTTATCGAAGAAAAAACTTCAATAAACACACGGCATTTATAATTTTAAACATGCTTACTTTTAATTGTACTTTAGAACCAATAACATTACAGAATAATAACTTTTAATAATAACATTTAATAATAGTACTGCGTATGATATTGTTCGAAGCACGGTGTGACGCATAAGCCAACATCGCAAACTTGGCACTGGTATCGCGCGATTCACTCCTCTTATCATTTTTAGCATATACCACACACTTTTGTAGTGGATTCTTCTTCCGTATTGTCTTTTCACTTACGTACAGTGAAGGGAAGTGCCTTCCACTAAGACGAACTGGATCGGATTATCCCGATTTATTCGCGATATTACTGTTATTTCCGTGTAAATAATCATTTAAAAGTTGCCGAATTAACTCTAGATGAAATTTTGCCATTGATATTTGTTTGGTAGTTTTTAATTTATATAAGCAATAGGCGTTCCAAACGCATATATCTATCAAGTGAAAGAAGTATTTTTGTACCACTTCAAACTTTTACGTTGTGAATGAACGGTGCTGATAACCATGTCTGTTTTGTCCACAGTTCCCATCAATCGATTGTAATCGACAACACACTTTGGTTTTCTCATCATTTCTTGCGTGCGATAATGACGTTTCGTGTCAGAAAATTCTTCCGTGTGGAAAGTGGACAACATGTACACTTCCCTCTTATCACATTTCACCTCTTAACCATTTCACTGCTAATGAAAGATTTGAGGAGCGAAAACTCGCTTCACCAGGCTTTAATTTATTATGGATAATTGGCATGCCCTTTCGTCTTTTCCTAACTGTACCACAAGCATTTGTTCCATTTTTATGTAAAAGAATAAATAGGGCTGGACTTGTGTACCAATTATCCACGTACAATGTATGGCCTTTATTTAAATAAGGCTTTAATAATTGCATGACTATAGTCCCTGATTTGCCAATAACTTCACTTTCGTAGTTTACAGTAGTCAATGCTCCACTATAAACAATAAAATTCTGTACAAATCCAGTTTTGGTATCACATAAAATGAACGATTTGATCCCGAACCTGTTTCGTTTAGAGGGAATGTATTGTTTAAACGACAATCTTCCTTTATGCAGGAGTAAACTGTCATCAATGCACAAGTATTCGAAAGGATAAAATACCTTCCGTAAACTTTGTCTAAGCATATCGCAAATTTCCCGTATTTTATATAATTTGTCAGTATCTGCAGTCACTTTATTCGTATTAAAATGTAAGATTTTTAGCAAATATAAAAATCGATCTCTAGTCATCACTTGTCCAAAAATTTTGCTCTTCAATAGTTCATCGTTAGACCAGTATTCACTATATGACAATTTTTTATTTCGCGACATTAATAATTTGATCGCGAGAAAGCAATAAATTTCTGGAAGGGCAGTGTCTCGGCAATTTATCATATTAACATCCTTATCAACGCTATTCCGATAATCGTTTGTCGTACCAACAATAAAATTTACAAAGTTTTCGGAACAGAATAATTTAAAAAAATCTAAAATTGATGCCGAATAATTAATTGATGTTTTTATTCCCGAATGAATGCCATGAAATTTATGAATATTTGGCTGGAATAATTTGGTGGTCCATGTAATTTCACTAGTATCTTCTCCACATTCAGTCGAATTGCCTTCTTCGGATTCGGACGTGTCGAATATGATTTCTCGAATTCTTTTATTTATATTTATTTATATTATGTCTTTCTTGTGCCAAATTTAAATTTATCTGCTCATCTTCTGACAGCTTCGAATAATTTCGATTTATATTAATGCGTCTTTTTCTATTATTTCTCATCATTTTAGAGGTGGGATAAAATCTGTTTAAAAATAATTAGTCTAAATAAAGGAAAACGAATTTAAAAAATAAAATAAAGTATACCTTTGTGTCTGTTGATGGGAAAAAAGTAAATTATTTTTCATTCAATAAGCACCAACTTTATGCGCTGCTAACATTCGGACAAACGTCTCGAGACTGATTTGGGTTTTGTTTCGGAGTGTTATATTATTGAGGTCTTTCGTTCGTGAAAAACAAATGATAAAAACAAAGTACTGATGCTGGAAGTCCACAGTAAGATACTCGATGTCGAATTCCAGTCGCTGATTGTATGTATGTATGTATAATACACATTTTATGCAGAGCGACTACAATCGCCCGTAGTACGTTAGTGGCATTTTATGGAAAGCGACTATAGTCGCCCGTAGTAGCGAAAGGGTTATAATAACACGTTTTACCGCGCGCGATCGACCAGAGATTATCCGCGCGCGGAATCGCTGAGCGTTACCGCGAGTTACAGCCTCGCGCATGAAATATCGCGCGAGGCAGGAGACGAGAAGAGTCGTCGACAACGTCGTCGCGAGACCGCGACGATACACCCCGCCGTGCACCCTCGCCATCTCCCACCCCGCCATTCATTACCGACCTCGGTCTGTGCACCCCGTTCCCGACGTGCGCCTTTATCTCTGGCGCACGTCAACCGTAACTGGTACGTACGACCGTCGGAGGAACAAAGTTCGCATAATCACAACAGAGAGGCGACGACTAATGTGCTTAGCGTAATACCCGCCCGGGGATTTCGAGCGCGAGCCGTGGCGGGCGGAGGGAGCGAGGTGGAAGGAACGGAGACTGGGTATTGCGGCGCATCGGGAAACGCGTAATCGGCGCCCCGAGATGCAGCCGGGATCAACGAGGAGAACGCGAGCGAGCGAGCGAGACGCGAGGCGGAGCGACGATGAGAGCGCGAGGAGAGGCGATGGAAACGCACAGGACTATTCGCGACTTCGAATTAATAATCGATGTATGCAGGGGTGGGTTGGCGGTCGACGTGCACACTCGCGCGAGCTTCTTCACGGCGAAGCTACGGCGAAGCTAGCCGTGCATCCGATCCGCGAACCAAGTTTAATCGATTCCCCATCACTCGCCGATCGAATTTCGGTCAGGTGTCGGCTGGACTACGATGCGCGCGAGTCACGAGTTTCCGCATTATTCCGAATGATTCCGCGGAGCTTTCCGATCCGAACCTCGGCTGTGTTCGCATATGCCGGCCGCGGACTCGACGAGCGCGCGTTTATTATCTCTCGTCTCGTTCGCACGGCGAATGGATCCGAGAGCAAATCCAACTGACAATCGTCCACTTTCGCGAGAGAGGCGTCCAAAGTGCCACGCACGTGCCGCGCTCGCGCCTTCATTAACCTCTTTCTATAATCGAATCTCTCTCTCTGTGCTATTTCCTTCTCCCTGGGCGATTTCGGGGACGGAACGTCGCATGTGCGAGGACCTCGCGAAAAGTGCGAAAAGTATCTCAACGGAGCGCCGGGTAGCGGCGAAAAAAGCGAGGGAATGTAATTAAAAGATGGCTAGTTTGCTCAAAAAGTCGCGCGTTTAACTCTCACCCTCTCCTCCTTTCTCCCTCCTCGTATTTTCGTATTTTGCCACTTAACGACTAAGCGTCAGTCGCGTTCAGGATCGCTTCCGGAGCGCCGAGAGAGCGCCGAATTAATTGCTGCGATCGAATCGCGAAAGATGCGTACGAACAATCAAGGCGATCGTTCCGTTACATCGCGTATTTTCACTCCTGTAATTGCGCGCCGGCGTATCTCGTCTCGCTCGCGTGCGTCCGCGAAAGGAGCGAAATGCGTTGATGTAACTTGCAGCCGCGCGGCGCGATTTATTATATCAGGGGAGAGGCCGGGCGCGTTTTAATAAAGATTAATTGCAACGGGCTTTTACTATACGTTCGATTTAGGACGAACACTAAATCGAGCGGAGTACCTAAAAATACGCGACGCGACGCGCCGGCCATTCCTCCCGTGTCACCGCTATATCCGTGCTTTATCTGCTCGCCGACGCATAGAATGTCACTCAATAAACTTCAAAAAAAAAATTTCTCCCATGCATACTTGAACGCTGCCGTTACGCGAACGGTTTAATGCTCTAACATCGACGTGTGTACGGCTGTAATACGCACGTAGGAAAGTTGCGTTGCGAGCTGACGCGACACGCCAAAATCCAAGAGTGGATGTCGGATTAAAAAGAGAGAAAAAAGTGACGGTTTAAAAAATAAACGAGAAAATCGTTTGTCCGGGGAAACAAACTTCGAGCCGTTTCGAGCCGTCATCGTCATTGTCAAACCGAGATATTCTCAATCTATTGACAAAACGTTGCTATAAGAGACAATGCCGCGCGACAATGTCGATGAAATTGGCAATACAGATACTCGCCTCGATGGCCTCGAAGTCGGTGCGTAAGTTCTTATCTACGATGTCTGAAAATGCAATTTTTCCCCCGAAATGCCCAGGAAACGCTTGTACGTATCAGTCGCCGAGTCGGCGACAAGCGGCGAGAAACGGATACTTGGCGTTATTTGTAACCGGAAGCATGTCGCCTCGCGAGTGTTAACGTCGTTAGATCCGACTTGCCAGCCGTCGTCGTACGCGCGGCTCGCACGAAAGTCGTCCCGAAGATCATAACGAGAGCGGACAGGCCGTCGTCGTTGCGTTTGTAATTCCAACGCCCGGCGGCGACGCGCCCTCGGCCCGTCGCCGCCGGGGAGTGGAAACTGCTCGCTCGAGTGTAAGGAGTTTCCGGTGAAACGTCGCCCGGAAACCGATATACCGCGTTGCCGTACATACACCGCGACGTCGATGTGGGGATCTTCTCGCACGTAATGTTACATATCGAGCGAGCGAGCGAGCGAGCGACGTGGTTACCCGGCATATCGGATTTAAGCGACATCGGCGGCAGGACAGCTCCTTACGTCTTCGTCCTAATGGGAATATCGCGCGCGTGCATCAAACATGAGCACATCGTCGCGCGACGAGTCCTTTGACGGGTCCGATCGCGTCGATTAGATGCATTCAGACGATAGACGCGGGGATATGTAAGACGCTCGCAGCTCGAGAGATGAATGCGATGTCGTGTATAATTAAGAGGTGTTGCCACAGATCCAATTATATTTTCGTCATAAGGATGGTAACGCGAGAACACACGAGGGTGACTGCCGTCTCTTTGATCCTTTAATAGAATATTCAAGTACCATCGACACGGCAATAAAAGCGCGATAAAAGAAATGAGAACAGAGATATTCGTTCATCAACCCGATTTATTGATACAACTTGTACCTTTTACCTAGAGATTCTCTCTCTCTCTCTCTCTCTCTCTCTCTCTCTCTCTCTCTCTCTTGGTTCATCGAGCTGACGGAATTTGCAGGCTCAATGTAGAACCGACGCATCGAGGAAGCAGACATGCCTCGAATTACATGCTCGAAAAAGCTCTTCCCCTCTAGGCCCACCGCGGAAATTACACGGCGAAAGTTCGATTATCCTAATTTTTCGTTAGGAAACCACTTTGCGTCGATCGTGGCTCGTCCGTGCCGTACGTCAAAGTGGTAAAACTATCTCCGCCCTATATATCGCCTCTATACAGCGCAAGTTCTTTAGCGGACGCGATATGGAGATGACTTTCAAAGCATTCCGGCAGACGAGAGGGGTATCATGGTTTGCTCGGTGGGTCAAAGGATCGACCGAGTGGAACTGTCGAGGCAGCGTGATCAGGAAGGGTTAAGAGAACAGGGCGTGTGCCATAGATACGAATTGGAAATACTCGCCGGGACGGAAAATGGCGACCCGTGGGCTTAATACGATTTATACGGGCTTTGCCACAAATTTAATTTGATTCCTGGAAAGAGCGATATCTGCGCGGCTTGATGATGTATATTGTTAATTAAATAGGTATTATCCGAATGACTGCGTTCTCCTATTTCCCGTTATTCCTCCGCGCAGATTCTCCCTCGAGAAAATAATTATATCGGCCACGATAATGAAAGACAATCAGTATTTGCTGATTAGTATTTGCGTTTATTAGGCTACCGTCCGTGCTGCTAATTTGCCCATGAAACATCCGCATTAGTTATGGCGAGTCGAGGAGTGCGCGCGCGCGCGCGGAAAATTGCCTTGACGCAAATTTGACGAACGGGAGCGGATCGTCCAAGTAAAAATTTTATCGAAAAAAAAAAAGAAAGAAAAAAAAACGATAGTGATAAACGATAATGATATATATATTCTAAAAAGACCGGACAATAACCTCCTCCCCTCTCCCTCTCCCTCTCTCTCTCTCTCTCTCTCTCTCTCTCTCTCTCTCGCTGTGCGTCGCTTTGCTGCATTATTAAACGTTCCAGCAGCAATTTTATACGAATAAGCGCGCGGCGAGTGAGCCAATAAGACTGAACGCGTGGAATCGATTTAAATTTACGGAATACTTGGACCGAATAGTTGAAATTATCCGACCAAATGAACGAGTTGGCCGAAAATCCGAATAATTGCGGCGGTGGATACGGCGATTCTACGTCTCGGTGCATTCAAACAATATTACGAATCGTTGATTTTTCTGACCAACTACGAGTATAAGCGGAAAGGCAAAATTAACGATATCTCGCTCGTAGCTGAAAACATGAGAACATTTCGAGCGCGCGATGTCTCGTGTGGAGAAAATAGCGAAAATAAATCAAACAAAACGCCGAGACTTGGAAAATTCCGCAAGTCGAAGCGCGAACTTCGAACGGACGAATTCGATCCCCGCGTGTGTGAATTCTGCCGTTTCCTGGTCTAGTCTATTAAATAAGCGATACGCTCGCGTTCAATCGCGCTTCCAAAAACGACCCCGAAAAGCGTCCGTTGTCGGGCCCACAACAACGAATTGAATTTCTCGGTAAAATAAAACGCGGCACGAGCAATCTTCATATGCTGAACGCCATCTCTATCGACGTGGCGAGACTGGCTGCTGGTCGTCGAATTCCCCCCTGGAAACGCCTCGATGTTTGTCGAAACGTTTCCTTTGTGCGACACGGCAAACAGCAAGATTTTCAAGCGGACTTGGACTAACGAATTTAATGCTCCCACCGGCCGCCATCCCGTAGTAGAGCGCCCTGACGGTCGCGTATCCCCTCGCGTATCCACCTCGCGGTTTATGCCATACAATGTAAACGCGCATGGCGCGCGCGCGCACGGCTATTCGGAGGGGTTCATTAGCGACACATGCGAGCTATTAGCATTCTTCGGGCTTGCTGCATTTGTAACGCTACAGCGAGCCGCGGTCTTTGAGAGCGGTTACCCGCGCTGACCCTCGAGGGGAATACGGCATTTCCCTGAATCGATTGATTTCGCCCGATTGTACCGACGGACAATGCGAAAGGCGGACAAACGAAGATTAATACAACGTACCGGAGGCGTACGTATGAGCAATGGCCGGCGCGCGTATTTGCGCCTCCTCTTCCTCGCGGCACCGCTATCATTACGCGTAATTTTCTCCTCTGCAGCGTCCGGGTTCGTTCTCTGCTGTTTCTCCTCTCTTTTATTAAAGCCATGAATTTGCCTGATGCGAAGCGAAAACGGATTTCGATTTTATGTCGTCGTTTCGCGATTGCTTTGAGAGGGAGAGAGAAAGAGAGAGAGAGAGAGAGAGAGAGAGGGAGAGAATCGAAAACGTGGAAGCTTTCCTCGAGTTTACGACCTGTCGAATCTCCGGTCGCCGGGATAATTGTCGTCGAGAATTTCGGCCGCGGAAAGGAGAAAGTCGAAAGACTTCGAAAGAAAATCGCTGGCCGGGCGCGCTGTAGACACGAGTTGGCAGCGCGGAGCGCGTGATCGGCAACAGGAAGTGTCGCTGCCGGATCGATTGGTCGCGCGACAACGCCGTGGGCGGTGTATCCGAGCGAACTGGTTATCTGTTGACATTTAAGCGTTTGCACATTTTCCGCTAAACTATTGGAGCGTAAGCGTTTATTGACTATCATTTCGATGGGAAGCTCTGGTTTCTATTTAACCGACGTCCACACGATCTGATTTGGCCGAGCTACTAATCGAACAGATCGCCGTGCGCCAAAGGGACACGCGAACAACAAATCAAACGGCTATCCACGGCCGCTGTTTCGCGAATAATAATACAAACGCCCGCGAGGGACGACTGTGATCCTTTCCGATCACATTCGCGTGGCCGGCAACTTAAAGCCGGAATTGCCGGAAGGGAAATTCTCAAAGAAAAGCATCGTCTTATCCTTTCAACGTCGACAGCAAAATACACCGTCGCGACGCGAGGGCGAGGGGCAACGATGGGATTATTGTTTAAGTAAAAAATTCACATCCCAGAGGGAGGGAGAGACTCGGCCGCGATATCGCGAAAAATCTCCCGCCGCTCGCTCCTTAATGACACCCGCGAGGGTTACTCTCCGCTCGCGCGAAGCGCGCGACCAAGAGCATTCTCCTCTCGGAGTATTCGTCTCGAGGTGAAACTCGAGTTCTCCGCGCTACCCCCGGCACCCGGATGATATACGGCGCCTCCCATCTTAACTTACGTTTCCGGCCGTTATTGTTCCGCAGCCAATTCCGCGGCTTTGTATCCCCTTAAGGTCCGATTCACCGGTACCGGTTACAGCCGACCGACCGACCGACCGCTCCGCTTCGCGATGCGGTGCGGACCCGGCGCGCATCAGCATCCGCGGAATTCTCCGGTCGAATCTCACTCGGTCCTGCCGCGGCGCGACCCCGCCCTGCCCGGGCGGGTGCACGGCGCACGGCACACGGCACTAGATATACCCGCGGCATCGAAATGCGACGAGCCCCGCGCGAGCGCGAGTGTCATTACGCGGCTCGTTTTCCGGCTTTAATTAAATGACGTGCAAAACGCGCGACGGCGGTGCACGCACACGCCCTCGCTTTTCTGGATTTCCGGAGCCCCATGCTGAGACGGGTCGACCGTAAACCAGAAACACGTGCTCGCAGGCTACCCACCGCCGGCGACGCGTATTTAACGCGCGCCGGCCTGCGCGCAGCGCGAATACGAGCTGCTCTTCCCTCTTCCCTCTTCCCTTCCTCACCGTCGCCGTCGACGACGACGGTTTCGCGCGGGCGCGAGCGCATACGTGCGATGCGAGCTCCCCGGGCATTCCGGATCATTTCGCCAGGCCGGCGGGATTCGCACGACGACGACGACGACGACGACGACGACGTTTCACTCGTTTCCCGACGCGACCGTGGAAATTCGCCTCCTCTCCCCCCCCCCTCCGCCGTGACATAAGATACGACCGGCGATGAGAAACGTGACCCCGCGCGCGCGGCGGCAAGTGTCAACACTTCGCCGCTGTTATATAGAACCTACCACCGCTGTGTCGCGTACGTTTTTACGATTACGCAGTATGTTCTTCCGTTAGAGAAGCTGCGTTCTTCACGACCACTTGGAGAACGATCCTCCGCGGCCATACGAGCGAAACTCCGCCGTTGGAGGCTTTCCCGTTTACGACCTGCCGATTACCCGCGAACATTCATTAGCGAACTCGCCGCGCCGCGTCGTCCTGACCGCGACTTCTCGCGTCCGAAAAATCCACCCTCTCTACGCTCGGGCGTTTCGCGCGCGCGCGCATCTCACTAATGTTTGTTGATCGTGCAACGAGAAACGAAAGATTGACGTGCATCGGGGATCGCGCTGCGAAGGGAGAAATTGATGCGTAGCCCGGTCACGTAGCCATCGGCGATTATCCTTGAAAATATCATTATTTTGGACGGATTGCTCTCGCAGTCGGTCTCGCGCGTACGCGTTTCTCCTTCTCCTTCTCGTTCGTTTCGGCCTGGACGATGCACATCCACGAGAAACAAAACGGGATCGGTCCTCTCTCTCTCTCTCTCTCCTTATCTCTCTTCCTCCTAACTCCCCGACCAGACTATCTCGATTTCGCTTCGGTGTGTATCGTGTGCATATAATTACCTTCGTTACTACGTGCGTACGCATACGTATCCGTATCCCGGTGGAAAAACAAGCGCTTCCTTTCGCTCGTACTTACGCGCTTACGTAATACTGGATAATTATTGAAGCACGCATTGATAGCGAGCTGATTATACATACTCGACACCCATCATAGCGGTTGTGTAAATCATCGTTACGTCGCAATGTAGCAGTGTGCAATTTTATCGGGATAAATATCCGAAATTGCAAATGTGCGATTTCGTGTGTACGCAGCGTGTGTTATCACTTATACGCGCATCAAAGTCGAAAGAGAAACAAAGGAATGGCCGCGGTCCACAAAGTCAAACGTGCCGGCACAATCCCGATAACTTTGACGTCAATGTTATCACGGCGCCAAAGCTCGATCGGAATCTCATCGCGTTTAATTAAACGAGTGATAAATAAAACCAATTCCTCCTCCCCTCCCCCGCGCTCGTACTCTTTCCTCCTACGTGTTAAAAATCTCCCGGCTCGGCTCTAACGAGCGCTTTCGAATGATAAATTCAGTGACACTGAGCGCAACTACGTATTCAGGGACCCCCCCTCCCCCCGTGCAACGCCATGTTTCTCCGGTGTCAAGTGGGAGTCGCGATATTTCGCTCATTAAGAATGTCCGTCGTCGCACAGCCAAGAATGAAAAATGGCTTGATTTTCTCGCGCGTATTGCGTATTGCCCCTCAGAGCGGTGGCGGCGGCCCTTCGCCTCGCGCACGTGCAATAAATAAAGTGACGGTCGCAGTAATTTCACAGCCACACGCGATCGGTAGCTTCGCGCGCCCGCGTCGCGTCGGCATCAATTATTCGTAACAGTTATTTTTTGCTGAATGCGGCGTTCTATACATTACGAATTTCGCGCAGTACAACGACAGCGGGCGGAATAGGCGGGCGGAGTGCAGGTGTGTTCATTATGCAGAATTGCGCGTCGGGAAAGTACGCCGTGCTCGTTTCGTTTCGCCACTACGAGAAGTGCCGCGCCGCATCGGAAATTGATTGAATATCGCGCACTCGGAAGCGCGGATTCTTGTGTAATTAAATTAGTGAATTTTTGACCGCGCCGCGCGGCATCCCGCGCGGAAAGGGTTGATCGAGAACAAAGCTACGTCTATATTCCGGCCGCATCTGTTTCGCGATTCTCTCTCCCCCCTCGTTCTCTCTCTCTCTCTCTCTCTCTCTCTCTCTCTCTCTCTCTCTCTCACTCTCTCACTCTTTTAGCGCGACCAGACCTCGCGTCCGTCGAGCTTCCAAGTCACGCGCGTTCGAAATAACGTAATCTAGGAGACCAATACCCGCCAATTAATATTCTGTATCGGATTACCGAACGTGGATCGGTACGAGACCCTGGTCCGTCATTGTGTACTTTTGCGCGCGGTACGATACGCGTTGCGCAATGTAGAATTCAAGTTAGAATTTCGCCAGTCAGCCTGACATTCGGGATAAAAGGAGAATGGCAAAAGGAGAAATAGTTGAGGGAAGAGGAAAAGGAGGGAAGAGAGAGAGCATCGGGCGATGACTAGGAGGAAGAAGAAGAAGAAGAAGGCAGCCTCGCTCGCCGTTTCCGTTTGGCTGAGATCCAATTCGAGGAATAATTGTTTTTTGCGCGAGACGGTAAAAGTGAAAGGTCTTTCGCGTCGTGTTCGATTCGTTTGAGACGACGTGACAGGAGACAAAAGTTTGCTCCGCAGCGAAATCAAACGTCGTCTCCCAAATTTACCTTTTCATCGCGCGCTCGCGCTGATGTCATTTTTCGATAATCCCAACAATTGGCACGCGTCTCAAAACTGGCCTCGATTTCTACCAAGACTTCGCAACATCGAAGTAACGCTTGCCCGCGAGTCACGATGTAAAAACGTACACCGCTCGATCGACGCGCGAGTGATTCGATTGGAGAAACACAAACAAAAGATTTCCCTTGTTTTCTTTCAAACTTCCTTGCCGGCTTCCTTGCCGAGGCGGACCCAAGGCGCGAGAAATGCAACGCGTCTCAGCCCGCGTGTCTCTTTGTATGTAGACGCGGCGAATGCATTCCGCGGACGATGTGCTCGTATCGTACTTTGAAAATGTTCAAGATGAACGCCTCTCAGAGATCGCGCGGAGCACACGCGCTTTGCGAATTTTTCAATCACGTTTCGTGCTGACAGGATTAATAAAGCGCACCGTGCTCCGCTCTGCTCCGCTCCGCGTCGCGTCGCGTCGCGCCGCAACGCGGAGGGAGGCGGACAGAGTTTCCAGACTCATTTCATGCAGAATCGAATTGGATTTCCAGGTCGGGGTCGGCGTATAACTGTGTGTAACCCACGCGCGCGCGCGTCCGAGAGAGAGAGAGAGAGAGAGGGGAGGCGGAAAGGAAGGAAGGAAGGAAGGAAGAGAGAGAAAGAGAGAGAGAGAGAGAGAGAGAGAGAGAGAAAGAGAGAGAGAGAGAGAGAGAGAGAGAGAGAGAGTAATACGGGACGCGCGTCCCTTTGATGTGCGCCGGCTTGGAGCGCCGCGCGACGGTCTTTCAACGGGCTCGCTGCACTTTGTTACATCGATGCTAAATAATCGGTTTATAAAAATTCATGGCGAGTCTAGTGAGGCGGGTTTATATCCGGCACCACTCGAGCCACACGTTTTCCTCCGCCACTCTGCACCCCCGTTGCAGCATTTCGTGCACCGCAATATCACCAGCGATGTGACGAAAGCTCGCGTATTAAAAAAGTGGATGAGTATATTCGCGCAGGGTGTGCCAGAGAATATGCACGGGATGAACGAGAGGTCGGACGCGGTGCCGAAGAAAAAATTACGCGGCACGTGTGGTTTGTTTAATCCCGCGGAATAAAAGGTAAAAAAGAGATCAGAGGGGAATTCGAATTTCGATTCGGTCGATTCTAAATCTGTTACCTGTCGCGGGAAGTAAAATTCTACACGTCGGTCGAATTGACGAAAAGTACGACGAGCGATATTTACCGTAGAAATATTCGGCACGTCAACGTTCTCTTTTAATTCGCCGCGTATAAGAGCGTACTGCGGGTGTGTGTGTGTGTGTGTGTGGCGAATTTAACAATGACAGAATTATTCAAACAGAAACAATATACGTAGTACGTTATGAACCAAGATAGCGGTATCTCATAGACCAACTGCTCCCGCGGGAGCACGTGCCGCGCTGTGTATGCCGAATAAATGGGTCCCCCCATTGTTGCTCCTGATGAGATATACGCGCGTTTTTAGAATGCCGCGCGAATGAAGTTCAAAACCGCGCGCCGGTAATTATTCACTCGCGAGCAGAAACAACCTACGGGTAAACAGACCGAAGTGGGAGGAGGACAGATATATGTATGTGCGATTTCGCAGACCGACAGATCGCGGATTGAAGAATCCGACGATTTTCAGCACCGACCGTTTCCCCCCTCTCATTCAACGGGCAGAGCGCAACGAGACGGAAGAGGTGAATCGAGAAAGAATTCACCCCTCTGTACCGACGTTCCGGTTTCGCCCCCGCAGCGAAATACACTTCTAATCGACCCCTCGAAAAGCCACCGTGCATCGTTATATTCGCGACGCAATGCACCCCTTCCCGTCTCTTCCCCTCCGCTCCCCCAATCTGAATCTCCACCCTCGTCCTCGGGACGTGCGAGGTAACGCGCGCGTACTGCGCGCTCCAGCAGATGAAATTAAATTAGAAGGAAAATATTCGGAGAGAGAGAGAGAGAGAGAGAGCGTCGGCCAGCGCTTTTGCGCGCACGACGAGACAGCAAGAATAAAGGTACGCGAGTTCGTTTGGGTGGGTGGGTGCGTGCGTGCGTGCGTGCGTGCGTGCGTGCGTGCGTGCGTGCGTGCGTGCGTGCGTGCGTGCGTGCGTGCATGCGCGTGTGTGCGAGTGGATGAGTGCATACGCGGGCGGATGCGTACATGCAGAAGTGGTGCGTACATCGTACATATGTACATCGGCACTCTCGCGGCCGGGTATATTCGCGCCAGCACGTTCGAGCGATGGAACCACTAAAAACGTGCACCGATCCTTCTCTATCTCGCCAGACTCAACCTTCAACCCTCAGGACCGTCCCCCCTTTCCACGATTCGTGTGTCTCTGTCGACCGTAACGAGACATTTCAGAGACATACCGCGTTATCTCTCATTCTCCGCTCGCGCCCGTGCAATTCCCCCCCCCCCGTGCGGCGCGGCAGCGCGACGCCGCGCCGAAATTGCGCGCTAACGATTACGCTAACCCTTTGAACGAGTGCAAACTTGCACCTGTGCGCAGGTGTCCTTCGTGTCCTCTCTGTCGTATGCTCGAAGGGCTTAATGCTTCGGACGGTTCTGCCGGTGTACATTTGACGCATTCGAAGAAATATAGAAAGGGAGAAACGTGCTCGCTGTATTATTACCGTCGTGATGATATAGGCATGCGTATTGACAGGTTCGTGACAAAGTTATTTAGACGTAAACGCTACCCGCTGCGAACTGCGAGTCAACATTATCGACAAGAAAAACGACGGCAAAGAGTAAAGCTATTTTTTTCTCGGTTGCAGTGTTGTTATTAATGCAAAGCTGCGGAGCATCGCCGACGGAGCCGAACGTGACTAGCACTATCGCGGAGGATGACGGGGAGGAACTACTGGCAAACATGAACCTGACGTTATTCAAGGAGAGATTCCGAAGATTGATACCCTACATGACTTTTTACGTCGCCAACAACTACGTGAACGGGCAGCCAGCGCTGGCGCAAAATTATGCGAAGGAGCTCTCGGGAAGTCTGCTCCGAAAAAGCCCGCAGCAACAGCAACAGCAACAGCAGCTGCAACTGCAACAGCAGTTGCTCCGGCTAGCCGGCTTCCCGAGGAGAAGCGGCGGTAACAAGTATCACGTCGGTCTACCTAGCCAGGAGACAAAGTTCGTCCCGTCCGTGCAATTCGACCCGAGGAACATCGGCGGCGATAACGACTACTTCGCGCCGGTCAAGTACAACGCTAAGATCAACTACGCGGACTATTCCACCCCGGCCTATCAGCAGGTCTACCAGATCCAAAAGACCTACCCTGAGATCACCACGCCTGCACGAGGCCAGATCCTGCACAAGGAGAATCGATACTACAGCACCGCGAGACCGCTACGACCGCCCGCGAGAGAGCACTTGCTGAAGAACCCAGTGGCGTACGGCGGCCCGCAGGACGATTACGATCAGGATTACGCAACGCGGCCGGGCGTTGTCCTACTTAATTATCCGAATAACGAATTCGAGGGACTGAGATACATCCCGTCGGCGGTGCAACAACCGGTGCTGCTGAAGCAGCAATACGAGACGGCCGAGAGAAAGCCGTCGCTCATCTCGCCGGTTTACCGAAAGCCGAGCGTCAATCTGAACAATCTAATCGAGAGCTTCCAATTGTCCGAACGACTGCCGGAGAGGCTGAACAAAGACAACATTGACCAGAGCATAAAGGCGCTCGTGGAGATCCTCAATATCCTGCACAATTCGCGAAAAGAGGACTTTCCGCAGTCGCAAGGGCCGCTGCCGTCGCCGTCGCCGTCGCCGTCGCCGTCGCCGTCGCCGCCACCCTTGCCACCCCGATTGAACAGCTACGACAACCACAAACCGAAGACGTATACGCGGCCGAAAGTCATCACGGAGACGAAGTTTCAAGTGACACCGAACCCCCTGTACATTACCGACGACCCCGAACGATACAAGACGATCGACTACGTTGACAACGTGCCGATCAAGACGCAACCGGTACTGCCAGATTACAATCATGTGAAGGATGAGAAGGTGGAATACTACGTTCCGTATGTTCAGGATATCTCGAACGACGCGAAGCAAAGTTTCAGGCCAACCGTAAAACCCGATGCACCTAGCGAACATTCCTATGAGATCACGGAGGACTTTAACGACGACGCCTCGCAGGACGAACAATACACCTTGCCGATCTCTACCGAGACGTCTACGAGCAAGGGCTACGTGACGCCCAACGAAATAACACATCCGGAAACGAAAATGCCGAAAACGTCGGCTAAATATGGCGCGACACGCGGAAAACCCCACGTTGACTACCCGGCGTACGCGACCATACCGGAAACTTCCTTTAGCTGTAAAGAGCAAAGGTACAAAGGATTCTTCGGCGACCCCGCGACCAGATGTCAAGTGAGTGTAACGTTTGAAATTATTTTAACTTTTTAGACATTTTCATAGTTTAGTTTGACATTCGAGATTGTTTGAAATTCACCTTACGAATTTGAATGTAAGACCGCATTACGATTCGGTCTCTCGCAATCTCTACTTGATGAAATTTCAAGTTATTCGTATGGATAACGCGCGATTGTGGCAGATCTTAATCCATCAAACATTTGTCGGACTTTAAATCTTCGCCAAAGTTCTCTCATCTCGATTATAATACATTCGCGAGTTCTCGGATTTTGCATTCGACAAAATTTTAATTATTCGAATAAAGATAATATCGTTTTCAGGTGTGGCACTATTGCGATTTAAACGGCGGCAAGTCATCATTCTTGTGCCCGAATGGTACGATATTCAGTCAGGTGGCATTGACCTGCGACTGGTGGTTCAACGTAAAATGCGAAACGACCACTCAACTGTACGTGCTGAATGAACGACTGTACAAGTACATTTTGCCAATTATGCCCAAGTTCCCGGAGGATTTCACCGGTCCGGAAGTGGATCGATATCTAGAGCTCAAGTTCAAAGAGATGGAGGCGAAACTGAAGGAGAAGAAGTTGAAGAAGCAACAAGAGGAGAAAAATAAACACAAGGGGAAGCCGCAAACGAAGAACAACGACGATGACGATGACGATGACGATGACGACGATGACGACAAGTAGACACGTAGTAGACATGTAGTGTTATATGTTAAATAACTTAGTCTTTATATATGACACATGTATGTGTCTCGTTGCCATTACGATATACGAACAACAAAAACCCATTGTGGATTGCGAGACAGTCTCGCAATCCCGAAAAAGTGCAATATGTGTATGATGGAGTTAAATGTGATTTAACAATAGAAAGGATCGCGCGTAAAAAGTAAGTTAGACTATCGCGATCATTTTGTACGGGTATGAAATGGCTGATGATATATTAGATGATATATTAGATATTTTTTGTACTCCCCTCTAGTCATATGCGTATTGTGTACTATTTATGACCCGAAAGTGCTCGTCTGTTTGGCGGAGCGCTATCTCTTTCGACCTACGTCCGACGAACCACTTAGTACTGTGTATTATTGCAGTTATACAACGTCGGGTTGCATAACTTTCGTATCTCAACGAAAAATAGTAACAGTTGAAGTACGCGCGATGCGCGCCGAGAATATGACTAATATCTTCGCGTATATATCGTCCATAAAAAAAGAGAAAAAAAAAATATATATATATATATCGAATAGATTTCGCCATTTGTTTATAAATATATTAATACATATGTATATGTAACCACACATTTTCTTTGTGGCACACTTGATATGTAAAAAATATCGATGTTATGTGTTTAGTATATATTTAAATTTAAAACAGACATTTCTATCATATACTTGCACGAGGATGTGTCTCGAAAGTATTTACTTATAATTTATCAAGAGTCACTGAAAAATCACTTTAAAATAGTGAGCGATACATTAACCTGAATATAACTTAAAAAATCAAATATAATTATTCCTACATGTGTACCTAATATTTTATTAAAATTGTTAATAAATTTATTTATTGATCATTTTCTAACACATACTCGTCTCATATTAATTATATGAACAGTCTCCTTGCCAAAACAAATGTTGATGGAGATAGGTACTCACCTTTCTTGTCTGGTTGATCCTTTGCAGATTCACCATAATCTTTTGATTGACCTCATTGAACTCAGGTATCATTTCCTTGTTCTGTAAAATAAATTCCACAGATTAATATAAATACTATACAATAAAATGTTCAATAAATCAATTTATTGTATAATACTACTAACTGTACTAACCTTTTCTTTTAGAGTAACATAATCATGCATTTTGTGTTTGAGCAGCATGCAGTTTGAACAACCAGATGTACCACAATCATTACAAAAATAGCTTAATGCTTCACTGCATGTTGATGAACAATTGTTTGTAATTGTGCAGAAGCTGTCATATTCCTCTTTGACTAGCGAAATCTGTGTGTGATTCTGCAATGCTTTCCCATGAATCTACAAAACAAAAATTATAAAATATTATTACCAATTTTTGCAGTTTTAATAATAATGTATGTGTGTATATATATATACATATATATATATATAAACATTAATTTTTATTAAAAAAAGATCAAATTACTTTAGAATAACAACAGGAACAAAAGAGTACCATACATTGTACACACTTAATAGAAGCAGAAGTTCCACATTCGTAACAAAATCCTACAAATAGAAATAAACTATTAAATTTTCTTCTCAATCACTTTGGTAAATATATTTGATTTGTTATTATATCTCAAATCTAACCTTGGCTTTTAATCTGACGTAACTTTAGAGCTACCGTATGACAAAATACAAAATCTTCATCATTGGTTTCCATTGGACGTTGGCTTGATGAAATAAGCAGACCCAGAGTGTACAAGTTCAATGGCAGTTTCTTAATTGTATTGTCTTGTATATCTTTATTACATGAAGAACAATATATAATTTTCTTTTTCACACATCCAGTACATACGGGATGTCCACAAGATAATAACAAAGGTATCAAGTTTCCAATCAGTAACGACTTATCTGCAACTATTTGAATGAAATAAATTACTTTCAGTAATCTATCTAACACAATATTGAAACATGATTGTTAGATATATAGTTTTATGTTATTGTACAATAATACAAGGGAAATGAGAGGAAAAGGAGGAGGCAATATATTAAATACATATCTCTCTCTTATTAAAAGGTTTTACGTTATGTATGCAATTATATGTAAAATATCTCAAAAATATTTTAATATGCAAGTATTTCTTTCTATATAAGGAAAGCAATCACTCTTTAAAGCCTTTGCTTAAGTTTTCTATTTAGAAAACTTTAATTGTGTAAAAAAGGTACACTAAGTCAAATATTTAAGCATTTCACTAACGATTTTATTAATCTACACATAGCTATCGCCATTAAAATATCAAATGAGTGTAAAATACAAAAAAGCATTCTAAAACAATGCTTGACAAATGAGTCAAGTTTAGTTGGTTAGTAGTTTCTCTATACATTTCATGCCACAAAATGCTGAAAGTACACAAGGAATCCTAACCTCTCCCTAACCTCTCCGGCGCGTGCCTATTTTCTCCACTGTTTATATTCATTAAAACTTAACGACCGTCCGATCGTCGCGAGTCTCGTCATGATCGGCATTGTACATGCTGTATAAACATCGACAACGAGAGAGACATATTGTTATGAGATTTTGGCAACGATGCCGGTATTATAAAACGACAATCACATGTTCGCAAATCAATAGTAGCGTCGTGCGGCGATACTGTTACACATTAAGAGGATAAGAAAAAGTTGACAAACGCAACAATTACCTGGTACGTAGAATCTATGGTTGCAGGAGATACATGTTATGTTCTTGGATCTGCTTCTGGGGAAACTGATGCATGCAAACGGCTTACCGTCGTTGCCTTTCGATGATTTCGCGCGCGACATTGACATTCTAATATCCGTGTATAGCACAAGAAAGCGTATATTTGTCGATTTTCACACGTTCGTCGAAAATCCACCACGGGATCGAACACTGCTGAACGTTAAAGAACGATGATGAGTAGATGCATCAACGAGAGTATCGCGCCGTTCGAACTGCTTGCTGTTCTCAACTGCCCTACCCGACACCACTTGCTCGCGCTTCTTATCTTTTCCCGCTCCTATACTGACTCGCGATTGTGCCTATTGAATTCATATTCACCCCTCCCCCTCCCCAACTGCTCTTATTAGCTAAAATGTTGTCAACTGTACTCGTAAATAAAGTCAACGAACAATAGTTACCAATGTCCCGATACGAGTTTTTTTTCTATTCCGTAACGCGGTTAAAATAAACTTGTGCTTACTTGTTAACCTAACGTACACTTTCGGAACTTTCGGAAAGAAGCAGCCATACAGCTGAGACTTGCTACGAAAAATAACAAACTAAATAAATCTTAAGATAACTAACATATCGGTAAATAATAATCGGGGACGGATAATAATGGCGTATTTGGCGTACTTATACGCATCCTCCCTCTCGCTTTGTGTTGTGCGACATGCGTTGCATCTGAAACATGCCGCACCGCGAGAGACAAAACAGTAGAGAAAAAGCGGACGTATAGATATTCTTAATCTATGAGATTGCATTTCCAGGCTTATAAAGTAGGAATTAACTTGCAGAGTGCTCATAATTACCTGCGCAATTTCAACGGCACCGTGTGCTCCCGACATATTGCCTTCGAGAAGAATCTCAAATCGATGAAGCGCGAAGAGGTTCACTTCGATATATCGATTGGGTTATAGAAACGATGCTAAACCGCACAATCGAATCCAAGATGGCCTGCCTAGTGCCTACCAAGACGGTGAGTAAGATTCGTCGTAAGCTCGATCGTTATTTCGCGATACACGTGTCTCACCAAACATGGTGATAGCATATTATTCAAGCCTATCTATCAGACGTATCGTTATCACAACGTCAGTAGTCGATGACGCTCTCCGAGTCGCAAATTCTCGATAGAATTTCGGCGAGAGAACAGTAGCCATTTGCTGTCTCTTTCTAACGACCGTCTTGAATGTCTGAGAGATGGCTCGATATCAATTTGTCTTTAACGGACTCGCGCTCCCTGACTAAAAATACGTAAAAATACATTTATGCGCGACGGGGAAACTCGGCGCGAGACACATTTTCCCGCTCGATCCGCAGCATCGACCCGACGAAACGACGATCCGCCATGGGGCGCCCCATTCCCCAGCGGAAAAGGCGTTCGAATTCAACAAGCGCGCAACTTCGCGCCGAACCGGCGCGGCGCGGCTCGACTCGTGCTTCAAGCGACTGCTGCTGCCTATGGCGGACGATCGAAGCAGCTTTGGCGCGCGAACCGCGAGCGTGTTCGTGCCTGCACAACCACGCCGGGAAACGATCGGACGAGATGCATACGCGATCGTCTGGAGCAACAGATGCCGCTGCGATCTCCACTGCGATCACTCGGCCGGCGAGAGGCGCGCACGGCTTTGCCAAAAATGCAAAAAGGCAGGTAGCTAGGTAGATAACGACCACGATAAAGCTATGTCGGCTATATCCGCGTCTAGGCGCGGTCCCGGTCGCCGGCCGCTGAGGCTCCGTTATGATCCCACCCAATGGAAACGCTTGCTCTAGCGAGCAGCAGACTCGCGGAGACGCGCACACGGGATCCTTGCCGCCCCAACTCGTCTTCTTCCTTTGCTTTCGCGATATCGGCCGGCATGGCACTTCGCCACGCAACGCTGCGCTTTCGCCGCCGGCGCGGCGTGTCGGATAAAATCCGACGCTCGATAACGACGACGAGGACGGGGGGGACGGCTCCGCCGTACGCTAAAAGCCGCATGACAAACGTATTTTCGCGTCATTAATATCGCAGCGAGCGGCCGAATGCGTCGAATGCTCGATCCCCAGCCGCTCCTCGCCCGCCTCGTCGTCGTCGTCGGCGGCGAGACACAGACGCGCCGCCGACGACGCCGCCGTTGATCGATTGGCCCATTCCGCGCGCATCTAAGTCGGTGGTGCCTCGTCGTCGTTCCCGAGGCGTTTCCCGAGGCGTGCCGCACTCCTCGAGCGCGAAGAAAACTTTTAAATTGAATTTTCGACAAATGGCGAATCAATAGTCAGCGAATCAATTTCCTCCGGACGAGACCTGTCTGCGGGAGCAGCCGCGAATTACCCCGAGAAGAAGCGGAATGATCGCCGCGTTATCGGAGCGTCATTTGTTAGGGCGCTGTCTGCGACCGATGCCGCGCGAGCGCAAAATGCAAAATAGATGGATTCATTTCGCTGTGAAGCTGAGAGAATGAGAAAAGGGAACACACACATACACATACACACAGAAGACACATAGAAGCGACACGCGTGCGGCCTCGCGACGGCTGCCGGGCTGCCCGTCCGTCATTTCGCCATTCGCGCGCACCGCTGCTTTCCATCAGGCTGATCAGCCCGACGAGCGCCGGCTGACCGACGGCGTTCTTTATCTTGTGCGCGAGTAGACCAGGTTCACGCGCTAGCGCGCGCGGTCTCTTTTACGTAATCGCGACGCGGAAGAGCGAGACGGTGGCGGTCGCGATCGCGAGCGAGCGAGAGGCACGGAGAGAGGTATCCGCAGCCGTGGCGTCGGTCGTCGTGTAGCTTGAAACAACAAGCACACGGCCTCTCTGGACTAGGCGAGAGCGTGAGCGAGCGAGCGAGCGAACGAGCGAAAGAGCGGAGGCAAGGTCTAGGCTGGCTGGCATTCAAGGTCGCGTGCAGAGCGCGAAGCCCGGATCTATCCCCGCCCCAGATTTCTAGCGCCCTTCGCTCCTCTCTGTGTCGCTCCTTCCCTCCCTCTCTACCTCTCTCTCTCTCCCTCCCTCTCTCTCTCTCTCTCTCTCTTTCTCTCTCTCTTTCTCTCTCTCTCTCTCTCTATCATTCTCCTCCACCTCCCTCCCGCCCTCCGAGAGGAGGGGACCTACCTTTCTCATTGTCTCCCTCTCTCCTTTGTCTCCTTCTCGGCCGCGCTCCTTCTCTCTCGCGACGTTCTCCATCCCACCCGCGGGAACCGCGACCTGCGCCGCGCGTGCAACATCGATTTAGCCATAAAAATTCCCTGCGCTTGACTCTATCACTCGGCTATTATTTCCTGCCCGGGCTGCCGACGTGGAGCAGAACAGAGCAGAGCGAAGCGGAGCGGAGCGGAGCGGCGCGGCGCTCCCGGAATTCTCTCTGCTCTGTAAATGCGCGACGGAGGATCTCCCCTCTTGGTCTATCGGCGTCTGTTATCGTCGTCGGCGAGGAACGAGGAAGCGTACGTCGAACGGGCTCGTACATTGTAACGCTTTTGCGTGTGTCTTTATGGGAGTGCGCTTGTAAGCGCAGCGAAGAGGAGAGACTGAGAGAGAGAGAGAGAGAGAGAGAGAGAGAGAGAGAGACGGTATATCCAAGTAGAATTAGGGAAGAGGATAAGAGAGACTGAAAGAGGAGGAGGAGACCGCGAGATCGCGAGTATACGTTGGTTCTCTTTCTCTCTTTCTCTCTCTCTCTCTCTCTCTCTCTCTCTCTCTCTCTCTCTCTCTCGCTCTCTCTCCGGTCGGTCTCTCATAAGGAAACGAACGGAAGCGAGACAAATAAGATACTAGCTTCGCCGAGAGTCGGCGGATAATTCTCGCGCTCGCTCGCTCGCTCGCTCATTCGCTCGCGAGGATGAAAGGGCGTATCGGCTATTAGGTCCCGTTACGTACCACTACATAGACGAGACATTAGCGGCATTAGTCTCGTTCTACTCTCCTTCTGCCGTACATACCGCGCGATTCTACGTTCAAAAATAGTCTCCGGAATTCGCGTCTCAAGCAATTACACGCAGAAGAGAAGAAACAGGCGCACAAGAGAGGCGGAGTGCGCAATTTTTTGGAGGTCGCAGTGTGCGTGACTTTTGCCTTTTACCGAGATATAGTAAAAAAAAGAAAGCGAACGTACGATGGATACGTGTAATTTGCGCTCATATCATATCGGATGCACATAAATTTCTCTATCTACGAGTATTTATTATTAACTAATAACTCATACGCCTGTCCACATGTGTACAGCACGGTCATTCAATATACATTATTGAATAATCTATGGCTATCCAAATATCCCGCAATGTGCAGCTTTCCGAATATTTGTTCATATTGGCGTTATTTATCGTTGTGCGCATAAAAGTGTATAGATAAATGCGTTGATTATAGAAGGGAACCTCAACAAAATAATAGGTAAAAATTGTCTCGCACAATGGATTAGTAATATGAGATGCAATAGCGTAACGGTACCGAACATGGTACATATGACAGGATTATTAATGAATATCCAGAGATATATCCTTGGACTCAAAACGAGGATATATTCATTAATATTCACCGTTCTGCGCTTTTATGAGTCGCCCGTCCTGCGTAAAAATTGTATGGTTAATTTAAACTCTCTCTCTCTCTCTCCCTCTCTCTCTCTCTCTCTTCTCTCTCTCTCTCCCCCCCTCCCTTTCCATCTTTTTCCTGGATACTTTTTTTCTTTCTGTCGCTTTTCGATTTAACTGCGACCTAGCAGAATCCAAAAGAGACTTAGCGTCTTTTTCACCGTGGACCTGGAAACATTTTGCCTACGCGGAGAGGCGGCTCTACAGCGGTATATAACTACAGTAGCTCGGCTGGGTTCTAAATTCAATTCCGTTGACCTAGATTAGGTGCTACGTGACATGATGGAAGTTCGCAGTTGACTCTCTCTTCTCCGTGTCTTGTCTTCTGTCCTTCTCTCGCTTTTACTCTGGCTTTCTCTCGTGGGCTCTCTCTCTCTCTCTCTCTTTCTCTCTCTCTCTCTCTCTTTCTCTCTGGAATAGACGTCCGGTAGATACGTCGCTCCGCGACGCGTGAATGTAAGTGAAAATGTAAGAGGAAATTATGGTTCGTGAATTCGGGATTAATAAACCGTAATTCATCGCGTCTTAATTTTCATGTATAATTACGTTCCACTTTTGCGAAAGGTTACCCCGTGAGATTCGGCGGATCAACGAAGTCGGGAGATTTAAGTTCCTTCGCGAGAAGATCCGCTGAGAATCCGAGTCGTTTCTCTTGGCGTTTTCCTGCTTGTTGAGAGAGTTGCACGTCTCTTTCTGTAAAATCCAAACGGCCGAGAGAATTTCTCCTCTCGGAACCGTCATTGTCGTCATCGTCGAGGATATCGCGACGTGAAAAAGATTGAGGAAAAGGGGAGCCGGTCGGCGAGGCAGGAAGAGAGACAGAGAGAGAAAGAGAGAGTAAGAGAGAGAGAGAGAGAGAGAGAGAGAGAGAGAGAGAGAGAGAGAGAGAGAGAGAGAGAGAGAGAGAGAGAGAGAGAGAGAGAGAGAGAGATGAATAATTTTGAAGTAGTGGATGGGCGAAAAGCCATCGATTGAAATTTTCATCAGTCTTTCGCGCGCGCGCTCGCTCGATTATTTATTCACGGAATAACGAATGGACGAGTGAATAGCCGCGACGAGCGAGCGAGCGAGTGAGCGGACGAACGAACGAACGAACGAACGAACGAACGAACGAACGAACGAACGAACGAACGAACGAACCAACGAACGAACGAATGAACGAAGCGACGAGAGAACCGAGAGATAAAAGGCGATGTCTAGAGTCGTTTGAGACATTATGGGCCGTTTACACGCCTCCGCTGTGAAACTTTAAAACGCATTTAAACCTCAGCACGCTCGGACATGAATCGAGAGCCGAGGGAAAAAGAGAGAGAAAGAAAGAGAAAGAGGGGGGAGGGTAATCTGTCGCATTGGTTGCGTGCTGTTCGATAACGCTCGCTCACCTTTATTTTTCGCGCGAGAACGCCTGGCTCACGAAATATATTTAATAATTAAGAGAATGAGAGGCAAGAGAAAAAAAGAGGGAAAAAACGACAAGCGTACGGTTGACATTAATTCACATCGCGCACTTTCCGCCGTATAATATTTACCGCCGTTGGATATTACCACGCTCCGTGTTCCGATAGAAGCGAGCGTCGGAGCACGCTTTAAATTCATGCGGCAAAGCGCGAGTCCGTGAAAGGGCGGCGAATTTTATACGCGGTTTCGAACGGCAGAATCGCACGGGCTTCATGTTATATACGGGATTCGTTTTTGGCGAGTCTCGAGACTCCTACGGGACGAAAGAGCGAGAGAGGAATGACGGCAACGGCGGCGGCGGCGGCGGCGGCGGCGGCGGCGGCGGCGGCGGCGACGACGGCGAGAGATCCTGCCGACGAACGGTTTTGCGCAATCCCTGGCCTTCCCGTCCTCCTTTTCAGCAAATAGCTACCAAGCAAGAAATCTCCAACTCCGGATGTTGCGAGCGTATGGCGACGCGAATATTATATCTACATACAACCGCGACTAAGCAACAGCTTCTATCGAACCGAAGATTAAATCTGCAGATTCGTTGAACCGCGCCAATTGTCGCCTTTGCCATTGTCTCCGATAAATACGAGGAGACGATTCTTTAGATCGTCTAGTCGAAAATTGTCAATCTAATCGAAATTAAACGTTCCCCGCGGAGAAATGTTGACATTGATGAAGTAGGCGGCAGATCTTGCATAATTTGAAAAATTGCCAGAGCTCTTCGGAGATTTACTCCGTCTCCTTCTCTGACTAACCGAGCCCTCTCTCTTTTTCTCTGTCTCTCTCTCTCTCTTTCTCTCTCTCTCTCTCTCTCTCTCTCTCTCTCTCTCCTCCTCGGCTCATAAATTATGCAATCCAGCGCGGACACTCCCTTTTTTAACTGCTATCAATTTCTGCGACGACGAAGCTACGATGAGAGAACGATGAGAGGTCTCTCGCTCACTAAAGGTGCTCTCGAACGATTTCGTCGATTCGCGAGAATACCTCATAAAACTTGTAAAAGGCTCAGGCACGCGTAGATTAGAGCTCCCGAACGCCGCCTGGTTCAGGCTCCCCGGGAGTCCGCATCCGCTGCCGACACTTTGCCCTTAAAGGCCAACGATATCGGTCAGGTGAAGGCGGCGGAAAAGCCGAGCTCTCTCGGCTCGTGCGAGCGACAAGCATTCACCATACACGGCGAGTCCACGTCGGTGTAGAGGTCACACCACTACCTGCACGCACACAAACACACACGCAAGTTCCGCACACGGTAACCTTCCTCACTATATCTAGTCCCGTCCCTCGGCTCGCTATAACCGAGTCGAGCCGAGAGCGTTTCCGGGGTAGGCGGCGGGCGTCCGTCGGAACCGGCTGAAAATAAGGGGCTGTAGGGGAGGGTGAGTGGGTGGCGTACACGTGTCGCGGCGGGGTGGTTCAAGAGCGAGGAAGAGAGAGGGACAGCGAGAGAGGAGGGAAGAGAACGAGCGAGCGAGCGAGCGAGACAGAGAGACAGAGAGAGAGAGAGAGAGAGAGAGAGAGAGAGAGAGAGAGAGAGAGAGACACAGGCCGAGAGCTGGAGAGCTCTCTCTGGATACATCTCTTTCGCGCACAAGCGGGAACGCCGGGCGGGTGGACTCGCTCGCTCGCTCACTCGCTCGCCCTCGCGCGCGGCTGGTCAGGTCAGGGATGGAGCTACAAGTGGTGATAAACGAGGCCGAATCCTCGTTATTACCCATTGGGGAAGACTCGGGAATTCCTGCGGAATTCTGAACGCGCCGACTACTTCCCGCGCCGTTTTTCCGGCCCGGCGAGCCGATCGAACCGGCGCCCGCGCCCGTGTTCTCTCTCTCTCTCTCTCTCTCTCTCTCTCTCTCTCTCTCTCTCTCTCTCATCTCGCGCACGCAGTCACATACCGCGAACTTTCGCCCGGAACAACCCGCCGTATCGTACACATATTTCCCCGTGTATATTAACCCCGGAGCGCGCAATCCAAGGGGCGTGAGAACGAGAGACTCGCGGCTCCCGATGCGAATGAGGAATGGCTTTTATCCTCGCGATAGAGCTACGCTTCGCGTTTCACGGTAACTCTTCTCCCTTTCTCACGATTTATGCATTTTTCTAACAAGTAACACTACCCAACTGTCACTCACTGATTCCAATGAAATTTGGCATGCACGTAGTCAATATTGAAAAATATTGAACACGTGTTTTTTTTACATCGGCTGACAACGCAAGGGTGGAAATCACCCCTTGATCCCTGAACATGAAAACACTATTTCAACCCTTTGTACATATTACATGTGATTTCCGTCAAACTTGTCTTCCATTCCCTAGTCAGGGAGGGCTTTTTAGGATCGCTGATTACGAATCTGGAGATAAAATTACAAAATTCAAGACGGCGGACCCAATATGGCGGACCGAAATTATAAAAAGCTCATTCAAACCAACTATGATACCTGGAGGTTTTTGGGCCTCTAATTACGAATCTGGAGATAAAATTACAAAATTCAAGATGGCAAAATATGACAGATGGCGGAATATAACGCAATATGACAGATCGAAATTGTACCAGTGAAGGAGGATATTACCTCAGGCAATTACATTTACTCAATTTAACAATGAATCGGTATTCAAAATCGACCTGTCGCGTCAGTTTTTTTCAGATTAGGAAGTTGGTCTTCCAAAAAATTATTATCCGTCAATATCCGAGCGGAATATGTAATGATATTCTGACATATCTTGATAAGATATAGATAAAGATATCTTGATCTCTTATGCTTGATCTCTTATTCATTTATTTATATTCTATTTATTTATATATTTATTCATATTCATTCATATTATTTATTTAAATTCTGGATTTGAACAGCAAAAATCTATTAATGTTCAAAACGTTAATCTTAACGTCCAGAAAATTTATATAATTAATATCCTTGAAAGTTTACAATAAATTTTCTTAAAAATCTTACAAGTAAAACATATTATGATACACAATAATAATAATAATAATAATAATAATAATAATAATAAAGTGCGACAAACGAATTATATTTTGACTTCCAACTTCAGATTCGTAATTATATAGAGGCCCCAAAAACCTCCAGATACCAAAATTGGTTTGAATCAGCCATCTTTTTACAATTTCGGTCCGCCATATTGAGTCCGCCGTCTTGAATTTTGTAATCTTATCTCCAGATTCGTAATCAGCGACCCTAAAAACCCCTCCCTGACTAGTTGAATGGAAGACAAGTTTGACGGAAATCATATGTAATGTGTACAAAGGGTTGAAATAGTGCTTTCATATTCAGGGATCAAGGGGTGATTTCCACCCTTAAAATGCATTGTCAGCCGATATAAAAAGACACGTGTTCAATATTTTTCAATGTTCTACGTACATGCCAAATTTCATTGGAATCGGTGAGTCACAGTTACAGGTAGTATTACTTGTAAGTAAGATACGCGTGTGCGTTTGAGCTACTCGGACGGTGAAAATGGGAAGAAACCGAGTGCGCGAGGTGCAATTAAAACGAAGGATGGCGTTTAACTTTTATTCGCGCGTTGTGAGTGTTGATGCTCGTGCAACTTCCAAGCCGAGGGGTCTCTTAAAAAACGCAGAATCGCGCGCGCGATGTGCTCATTCGCGAATTGTTAAAGGGGTCTCAGCGACGCCAATTAACGCATTTTTCTCTTGTGTGTGTGCATTTCAGGAAACACATGCAGCGGTTCTGCCTCTCCTTCTCTCCCTCCCTTCGGCGTCCCGAAGATCCTCTAAGTACTGAAATGCCCGCGATTAATTTCCCGACACGCTTAAGCGAACCACGAGTCCGGGACTCCTCCGGCGGGGCGACCTTCTTTTTGAGGTAAGTGATGAAGGCGGCCGAATGCCAAGTAGAATTAAGCGATGATTATTAGTACCAGACTTTTCTTCATGAATAACGAATGGTATGAATAATTGATAAATCACGTGGTGGGCGGCGTGATGAATGGACTGCATAAAAGTCCAAACGAAGTAAGAGTCTTTCCGTTTGCTGTTCCCCCTTTTTTCCCGTCTGATCACTCTATAAACATTTCACACGCCGCCGTTTTCTCTTCTCCCCTTTCTTATATTCCTTCTTTCTCTCTTTCCCCTTTTTCTAACGTGAGAGCGCATAAAGACACGACGACGTCCATTAAGCTTTTAACTTCTCCTGGAAAGTCGCGGTATGGACGATCACGAAGCGCAAGCGAATTGATCTTTTTGATTTTGCATAAAATCAGAAGCCGCGGCGCGCTCGGTTCACATGTCGCGCATATATACCGTATTCGACAGTGAGGGGTTAAATCTGCCGGAATATTTTGCGCAGAATATTATCCTGACAGCTGTGACACTCGCGCATGACAACCCCGATGTTTCCAAGATATTATTCCTCGCGCTTCCGCGCGACGCGCCCTTTCTCCTTTCATACTCTCTCTAAACGTAACCCTTTATAACTGTAACCTCCTCCTATACCCGCGCCCGTTTATTTCCGTTCTTCTTTTCTCTTCTGACCGTACTCCGGCGCTCGTTAAAAACTGCAGAATTATTCCGCAAGACTTGCGTGTAACGCGCACGTGACATTATTTATCGACCGTCCGGCTGCTGGCACTCCGGCTCGGGACAGAAAGGGAAGGCAAGCTTATTATAATAGGCAGTGATCTATATTCGCGCGTGTGCAATCAATATTTACACAATCCTTGTTTTATAAATCTATCTTCTATCTTTAAATCCTCGCTCCCGCCATGGCGGGATTTGGCTGACGCTAGATTTAGTGGGCGCATTAATTTCAGAAACGCCCCGCCGTATATTTACGCAGCAAGTTACGGCTACAATTACGGCTACAATATTATTTAAGCACAGTTACGGTTTCCGTTATGCGAGCCATGCCTCCTACATCGCTCTTTGCGGATTTCAAGTCCACAGCACGTCTACGACGACGTGCCACTTTTATCAGTATTCTTTTAAGTTTAAGTGTCTGATTTAAATGCCTAAAGACTTTTCGGACATTCTGCTTTCTCGCTCGTGTTCTCGATCTTCCGGGTGTTTAGATGCGACAGTGTGGCAGACGTGTATCCTCGTCGTATGCTGTCGTAAATCAGAGAGCGTACGATCCAACATTCTTCTGACGGATACTTTGCCGCTTTGTCACACTTGGTACGTCTCGATGGTACGAGAACGATACGGGAAAGCGAGGAAAAAGACAGGGCAGGAAAGAGATCGGCCGAGTGAACGGCAACGTACAGCGAACAAACAAAGGCTACCAAGGCGAGCGGTGGGGCGAGGGTTGGGTGATAGGGGTGGCATAAAGAGAGAGGGTGGTACACAGCCGTCATTGCCATTATCGACGACGTCGTCATCGTGTGGGTGCACCGTATAATAGGTATCGCCGCGAAGCCGTAGGTAGCGACGTCGTGTTAAACTGCGAGAATTGAAGAAAAAGAGCCGCGCACACGAGAGTCCGCATGAAAACGCGAGTCGGGAGAAGAAATGACGGAGGACGAGTGGATGAGAATATGCGCGCGGGCAAAGCCGAGTGCGTGAGGACGTGAGAACGGAGAGGATACGGAGAAACAGAAGAGAGAAAAGGAGCAAAAGCGGAAAAGAGTGAACGAAAGACGGAAAGAGCAGGCGCGAGAGAGAGAGAGAGAGAGAGAGAGAGAGAGAGAGAGAGAGAGTGAATGAAACGTCGGGAGAGAAAGAGAGAAGAATAGTCGTGCAGCTATCGACCATGCTTGCTTCACCTTCGTCGTCTCGCATCTCGGCATGTCTCAGTCTTGGGGGTAGCTCCGCGGGTCTCCGGCAATCAAGAGAGTCGACATTTGCTATCCGGAGCCGGGACGGATCTGCCTGTGAAGAGCCGGGAAGTCGCAATAAAATTGACGTCGAAAAAGAAAAGAGATGGAGTTGTTAATTTCCTTTCTAGCTTCCTTGCCCGATCTCTCGTCCTCTCTCACACTCTCCTTCCGTCACCCTTTGGGATGCATATTGCAAACTGACTATACTCCAGAGGCCTGGGCCGTTTCGCACCGTTCTCTCCTTTCGTTCTCGAGCCGGAAACGATATTACACGCTCGACTTTAAAGGTTCGTCGTCGTCGTACAATGACTCTCGAGATTGAACGTCGGAAAAACGCGTCGCGGGCTTCCCGCGCAATCTATTGTCCAGGTGGTGCATCGCGGCTATTCCGCGCGCGGGATCACCTGAAAGTGCGCTTTCGAATGACGAAATAATAAAACACACAGCACGTCCTCTCATATATTTTCCTTGTCTCTTTCTCCTTTTTCTCTCTTTTATTTCCCCATCCCTCGTGCAAATGCAAGAAGCATGGATATTAGATTATTATTAGATCGTCGGGATATTGTATTAAACGTGGGGATTAAACGCGGCGGGTATTAAAGGCGCAGCTTAACAGCGGAAAGGTAATATGCGTAATGACGAGACGAACTTCCAATGTCCACGCTGGATTAAACGAACCGTTCCGTTTAACGGACTCTACGCCGCGCGCCGGGCGGCACAACGTTTACCTTACGAGCATTAATTATTACGTGCTATAAAGTTGCCGTGTTTAAAATAAGAAGCCCGGCTATTTACGATGCCGCCACTCGCGTTTACACTTTGCCTTTCGCGAGAACGCCCCGAATTCAGGCAGTCCTAAGTACTCGCTGCTAATTAACGAGTCTTCGCTGGCCGAACTGAAAGAAACTCGGTGAGAAAGCGCGACCGTTACAATTATCATCAGACAAATTAGCGTCTCGAGCCCGATGCGAGAACGCCGAATCGAATACGACGACGTTCGTAGGAGCCCACGTAGAGGCCCGAGAGCCTTATTCTGAACATGCGTTTGGTGCGCGACTTAAACGAAAATAGTCGTCTACTTTCAAAATTACGTAAAAATTTCGCACGACGTTGACTTATGCAGTTTGAGAATTAGAACGAGGCACATTTAGCATTCGCCGTGCGTCCAAAATACGACGACGGGACTTGATCTTCTCGCGAAACTCACGATCGTCGGAGGTCGCGACGAGCTCAAGCGACTGAGGAATTCCGTCTTTTTCGATTACCGTGACGCCGATACGACGGAATAAATCGCGGCAGTGACGAGCGCGGATTGCGGACACGCTCCTCTGTCGCAGCGCGAGCGAAGAACGTGGTTGATGGCGGCGGCGGCAGCGGTGGGCGAATGCGCCAGTTTCCGGGAGGAGTCCCTTAAGAATCCCCGAGCGCGAGGTTGAGAGGAAGAACGGAGAGCTCGCTCCGCAGCGGGAGTAAATGACATACGAACGAGGGTGGAACTAGATCGTGTAATTCCGACAGGAAACGAGGACGGAGATGGCCGAGCGCCGAGGTACGCGACGAGAGAGGTCCCTTTCTGCCGCAGCGGCGTAGCGAGCGCGCGCGCGATCATTACGAACTTTGACGATTCGTGTAATTCGGTTACGCGAAATCGCGGGTTATTCTCGGCGGGTAAGCCTGGACGGTGTCAAACCGCCCGTCGGGCGGAGAGGCGGGCAGAGGGAGCGGAGTATAAAACGGGAACGCGATATCGATCAAGCGCGACGCTTTTCGCGTTTTGTCGCCGCGGAATTCGTCGTCACGGGCTCGCCGACGCGGGTGTTTCGCGGCTAAGCCGAGTCGCGAGAGCGAGAGCGAGAGCGAGAGCGAGAACGAGAGCGACGCGTGCACGCCGATTCTTTGATACGGTGTCGCGTTTTTGGCGAAATCGTTCCGGCTCCTCTGACAAAGCGGCCACAGCAGTTTACAGCACGCCGATGCACGCGATTCCTACCGTCGTGTGTAGTAGCCGTTGTTTCGAATCGCCGCAGGGACGGCGGGCGCGAGAACGGCGGAGGGTGCGCGGAACAGAGAGTGGCGAGGGTGGCCGAGGGGGCGGGTAGAGGAGGGAAAGGGGGCTGTGCAACTGCAACGACAGTTTTATATAGAGACGTCGAACGAATCACGGCTGCATAAATTCATCGTGGAATCGCAATTTCGTGTTGGCCGACCAGTTAGCAAACCGACGGGAACAAATCGATGCCCCCTGGGCCCAACAGCGGCAAATTAATATAGCTCCCGTCAGGCTCCATCGATGATACGCAACAAATTGATGAAATGATTATTGCGCCCGGGCCGATATTATTAAGTGCGCGGGCAAACCTTTCCCGCTCGTGAAATTCCGACGCGGAATTAATTCGAAGAAATTGCGTCGGTTTTATTATCGTTCGCTCACGCGGACCATTCGCGATTGTCTCGCACTAACACCTTCGAAGTAGTCACTGTTGAACGACACTGTTGAATTTGAGAAGACGGGAGTAATCGCATGCAGACGATTCGAACGTTTCTCCATCGTCGTAACTCTCGTTGAATTAATTTCACTTTGTGAACAAAATGTCTGATACTTTTCGAGAAAAATTGAAAACGCCGTTGCCGGTGTTCTTAATAGATGAAAAGAAACAAAAAGAAATCATCCGTGAAATAATATTGATAACTTTAGAAAGGACTGTCTGCCGCTTGTGGTTGCGCTTCTCTCTCTCTCTCTCTCTCTCTCTCTCTCTCTCTCTATCTCTATCTCTCTCTCCCTCTCAGTACTGGTCGTCTGTTCGGCCAAATATTGATAGGGCAGTGATTCGTTACTACCACAGTGCACCGTACGGTGCTGAACCTCCGTTTAATATTCCATGGTCGTTGCGGGGGTTCTCACACATTCGTACATAACCGCCGGTCGGTTGAATAAAGTCGCCAGTTCATTGTTCATCGTCAGGAGAGAAGTCTCGTCGCTACGTTTTACGCTACGCCCCGGTGACGACGTCGACAACGACGCTCGACGCCGAGCATCGAGCGAGCGAAGGCTACTACTAGGTGTCGAGGCTTCCATTTTTCATTTTTTCCCCATGCAGGTCGCGCGGCTTGTTTTTTTCTTCTCTTCTCTCCCCCTCGTCGTCAGAGCTTCCTAGGTAGCAGCGAACCGTGCTGTTGCCGGCAGGTTGGATCGCGGAATCACATGACGGTCGTCACGAAAAAATAGCGACAGAGCGAGAGGGCGAGAGAGAGAGAGAGAGAGAGAGAGTGAGAGAGAGAAAGAGAGAGAGAGAGAGAGAGAGAGAGAGAGAGAGAGAGAGTGTGTGTGCGTGTGTGTGTGTGCGTGTGCGTGTGAGAAACAGCGACGAAGAAGGAGCGCACTGTTGAGAGTGAAGGGCGCGGAGGACAGGTTACGAACACGACAATTAACTGAAAAGCTCATGCTCAATTTGCGAAAGCCCAGCGCGCACCCTCTCGTTAACTCCGCGCTAAACCTTCCTCCGATATACTCCGTGCAATCGTAGCATCCTCGAGTACTCGCCGCTACATCGTTGCTCGATGCGGTGAAATTCTCCTCTCGATCGCACGTGTGCGATTTGCTTCGCAGCGAAAAATCCCGATGACGATAATCTGTTTGCCTCGCGAAGGATTCTCGAAGAATCCTTGTTCTAGTATCTCTCTTTCTTCCCGCGCGAGAGATGTACGGAACTCTGAATAGACTAGAGATTCTTTCAACGTTCACAGTTCTCCCGGCAGCTTCATGACCGAAATCACAGCCCAGCGAGAGAGCCACTTTGACGCATGAATCACCCTGTACTCGGCCTTCTCTCTCGCGTCAACCCGCTGGCGTTTCCTCCCTCCTTGCTTCCGCGTGCATACCCTCCACTACTTCCGCTCTGGTTTACACGTACTTACGACCTGCTAAGCCTCTAAGCCTGCACTTGACGGCTGGTACGTAGCAGGTACTCTCGACCGCCGCACGGAAAAGCTCGCGAAGTTTGTTAAAGCTCGACTCCCGACGACCAAACGAAAGATTTCATCTAAATATATACCATCAGCCTCTGTGCGGCGCTTAAGCCGACTCGCTCCCTCCTTCACAGAAGTAGCCACCCTGCTCTCTCCCTGGCCGTACCGCGCGCGGTTTCTTTCTCCTTCCGGCGCGAGCGGCTCGCCATGCAGTAACCCCGACCACTTAGCGATCTCATTCCGAATGCACCTTAAATAAGACATCCGGACGTCGCGGTGGTATTACTGAAGGATTTAGCGATGCCGCGTATCGCCGCGGAACGAGGAGAATATTTGATTCTTGTAACTGGAACTTTCAATTCGGTCGCCAGTTTATCGTTTCCTCCGCTTGGAAGGAAAACGGCGCGGAATTTCATTTCGCCTCGGTGTCGGCGCCGCGGAAATTCCCTCCGTTGTATTATTTTATCTGAACTTTGTGTTTCAACGTTCTTTCACTTTGTTAAATTAGAACGTAAGGAGAGATCTCTCTCGAGTGATATTTTATCTAAAGCTCGAGCGCCCGAGATAAGCAGCGGAGATAAGATTGTCAGGTGCACTTTGGAAAGATCTTTATCCGAAATCGAATGCGAACGCGCGCGAGAGCGTCGGCAAGCGAAGAGAGTAACTAAGCACTGCTAGCGCCGAGAGAGCGCGCGAGACGATTCTGTAATATTAACGTAAAACAGGAAGCTGCCATGCCTCGTTAACGCCAGCCTCGCCGTCAGGCATGTTACCGCCGCCGTCGCCAACGACGACGACGAGAACAGTGACGAGAACGGCGACGGCGACAGCGAGAGCAGCTACGAGACGAGGCGTACACGCTTTAATTAAAATAATATCGTAAAAAGAGGCGATACGCCCGCCGCCCTAGCCGACGATTTATCATGTGGCGCGTATTTTCGCGGCGCGGCGTGGCGCGGCGCGACGCGACGCGACGCGACGTGGAGACGAGACGAAGTGGCAACCGGCTACTTATGCCGCGAGACGAGGGGGTGGCATCGCGTTTTGCAACGCCACTACAGAGACGTAAGCTAAGTCTTAAGCTCGGTATAATTACTGCGCGCTCCGGCGTGCAAGCTCGTTTAGTTTTCACCCGTAGATCTCTCGTTGCGAACAAGGCGACAATTGTAGAGAAAGGGGGAGAGAGCGGGGAGGGGGGAGGGACTCTCGACGTCAGTCGCGAAATGAAACGGCAGCATTCGAGCAAAGAATGATGTGGATCGCGTGAATGTATCATCTTCGAAGGTTCACGTGCGCGAGCGAATCATCATCAGCGAGATCAGAAGGGTGTTGCTCGGATGTGAGACATGTAGATTTTTCGATATATCATCGGCGATGTCTGGCGCTGCGATAATCACGCCAAACAATTGTCGAGACCGTTTGAGGGATCAGCGAGCGCAAAAAGTGCCTGATGCGGAAAGTACATTTGCTCGCTCGTGATATAATGCGCTAAGTTGTCTGCCGGTAAGTGAATTTGTTGCAAGGATGCCGGATAGAGTGGCTCGGGGGGGCACAAAGCGCCTCAACGTAACGGAATTACACTCAAAATTGGCGATGCATTACGCTCGAAAGGCTGAAACGCGTATCGAATTTCCGACGGGGCTCCGCAACTCTTTGGCTGGATCTTTATATAATTATTGCGAGGAGTCTGCTTTCCACGGTCGCGCGGTATGAGAGAACTTATCCGGTGCAACAACCCTTTACCGAGACGCCAGAGCTTCGTGATGTATCGTCGAAGGCGCGTCAAAAAATCGGTGCGCGAATCGATCGGAGCGACCCGTTACGTAAAAAGGGATCCCCAGACGGCGTGACGACGACGCGCGTCACGGACGGAATTGATTTATCGATCATCCCGCACGCTTGCGCGCGAGCGCGCGCGGAATGGTCCGGGCGGAACGGAATATCCTCGGCGCCGTTTCTCACGAGCCGTGAACGCGAAGCACCGGCGGAAACCGCCGGCGGACCTCGGCGACGTTCCCAGCGGTCAGCGCAGGATACGCCGCGATGCGGGTGCGACGGCCACGGACGGTTTCGAGAGCACGAGCGCTCGGCTAACGGTACGACGAAGATAAACGCGCGGGCCAAACGGCGGAGACCGAGAAACCTCGGCAACAGAGACGGCGAGCAGGAGCGACAGGAGGTGAGAGAGACGCTCGGCAAAGCGAGGGAGTGATAGTGGACAGGGGGTGGGGTGGGTTGGATCTGGGTGGGGTGAGAGGAGAGGCTCAGGGAGAGAAGAGAGGTTCGAGGAAGGACGGTATTGCGTGTTCGCGGAGGGTGCGAGGGTGGCGAGGGGGTGGGGTGGCCGATGGGGAAAGGCGTGCGGGGGTGCAGTCGTGTGCAGGTGCACAGGAGAGGATCCGCGTACGGGCGGGTGAGTTGTGCGTACCAATCGCGGGTACAGAGTACGTCCGCAGGCACGCAGGAGGAGGCGAAAACCGGGCACAGCCCCAGAAGCGCGGAGGCTTCCGCCATACGGGGCAAAACCACCCCACGCCGGACCCGGGAACCGGTGCGCGTCTGGTTGCGCTGGGTGGCGGGTGCACTATCGGGTGGCGCGCGAAAAGGGGGTTCAACCCGACTCGACTGTGTCGAGAGGGCGAGGGAGAAACTGCACGGACGACAGAGACGGAGAGGAAGAGGGAAATAGGGAGGGAAAGGGGGTGAGAGAGAGAGAGAGAGAGAGAGAGAGAGAGAGAGAGAGAGAGAGAGAGGGAAGGAGGGAGAGAGAGAGAGGGAAGGAGAGAGAGAGAGAGAGGGAAGGAGGGAGAGAGAGAGAGGGAAGGAGGGGGAGAGGGAGAGACAGAGAGAGAGAGAGAGAGAGAGAGAGAGAGAGAGAGAGAGAGAGAGAGAGAGAGAGAGAGAGAGAGAGAGAGAGAGAGAGAGAAATCGCAGGAGAGAGGAGGAAGCGGAGAACACGTCAGTCGGGGGTGAACGAAGGGGGTGTGAGAGGAAAAGCTAGAGAGGAGCGGCAGGGTGGCGGCGGCAGCGGCGGCAGCAGCGGCGGCAACGGCGGCGGCGACGGCGGCGATTCTCGGGTGGTGTCGTGGAGTGGAGGTAGACGAGAAGGCGGCGGCGGCGGCGGCGGCGGCGGCGGCGGTGGCGGCGGCGAACATAAAATCTCTCGCACATGCCTGGTGCATTCATTAGGGGGGATGTGCCCGTGCAGCGTACACGTCGACCTGCATCCACGCCACCCTCTCTCGCTCTGTCGGTGCCACCCCTGGCCTCAGTCGCGCTCCGCGGCCAACTTGGTGCACACGCCACTCCGTTGGTCCTCCCAGGCGGGCTCGCTCGCAACGTTCCTCACTGCGCCGTGACCGTCCGTCGTCGACGTTGCATCTCGTGTCGCGCGCGCGCGCGCGCGCCACCCTCTCTCTATATCAGCCGCGATTGACCGACAACGACGAGGAGGCGCGAGTTACCGCGTTTTCAAGAAAGAGAAAAAGAGACAGAGACATAGATCTCGCTGTGATCCCCGCACGCGTGTCGCACGCGCCTCCACGCGCCATCCTTCGCTTTGATCCCCCGGATCTTCCATCGCGTCGATCGCGAATTACACGCGCGAACCGCGCACGATGGCCGACGCGAGCTGAGTGGAGACACACGGCGCGAGCCGATGGCACCGGCATTACCGCGAGTATAAACGAGTATACGAGTGCGAGTTTCATCCTGTAATCCGGGAGTGCGCGACAAAGTAAACACAATCAGCGCGGAAGACTTTCGGAGGGACCAGAGCGCGAGCAGCGGAGGCTCTCGGCCTTGTCGGCTAGGGCGGAAGCGGCGGAACAGACAGTCTCGTCTGCGTGTCGTCCGTTGGAAGATCACCAGCGGAAGATCGTCCAGCCAGACAGCCAGTCGGCCAGCCAACTAAACAAACACGTACACACACACACGCGCGCGCACACACACACACACACACGCACATACATACAGACATCCCGCAAGCAGCCCCGAAGAGGATCACGCAAGACGACGACACGGCCCTACGCGCCGCCGGCTGCGGGTGGCCGACGAGATTTCATGTTCACGAATTTCAGTAAACCAGGTAACAATATGCCAGAGAGCCGGCGGCGAAAGTCAGCCTTCGCGCGCGCGAATCGTCGCGAAATCGGCATCGCCGACGCCGGGCATTCGTCGCCGTGGCGGGACGCGCCGCGCTCACGCGTCACCCTCGCGCCGCGAGATCGGGAAAGGGCGGGAACGGCGCGGCGACTCGGTCGGATTTATCGATCGCTCGATCGACGGCACGCGCGTTACCGCCGACGAGCTTCCACGGCGGTGCGCGGTAGCGAAGAAATGCGAGAGATGGGTAGCGTCGTGCGTCACGTCGCGTCACGTCGCGCCCGAAATTGCTCGTCGCGAAGAGCTGTCACTCGCGCTCGTTTCCGCTCCGCAACCCTCGCGGAGGAGGAGAAGACGAGCGAATAAATTTGCATGGACGAGAGAAGCGGCCCGTAATACATTCACCCGGACCGTCTGTCGCGCATCGTGTAAATAAACCGAATCGACGCGGCACGTCGCGCGGAAAGTTCGACGTGAATGCGAAACTCGGCCCGTCGTCGGCATAATCGCCGTCGACCCGAGGAACATCGTCGACGGAAGTTGAGCGGGGGAGATCGTGCGCCGAGGGGCAGGACGATGACGAGGACGCGTATTTTCATTCGCGACTATGGTCGGTGGATCGTCGCGCGCGAATCATCAGTGCCGAATATTTGAATAGCGCGAACCGTCGCGATAATCCGCTCTGTCAAGTCCGGGCGTGTTAATCTGCGCGAAACCGAATGAAACACAAGTGGACTCATTAGTGGGGAAAAATGCGCGATAATGTATGCTGATTCTGCGGAGAGAAATGTACATGTGTGTATATATATATATATATATATATATATATATATTGCGTGTACGTATGCATAGAGAAAGAGAGAGAGAGAGAGAGAGAGTCACGGGCGCTGCGTAGGCAGGTGCAAGAATGCGGTTATTTGCGGAGAGGGACCGCGCGGTCGCATTCGAATTTCCATATTTTCGCTATTCGTTTGCACGGTATTATTACTGGGCTTGCAGTAAAAGGTTGCATGCTATTTCCGATGAAATATACCGCACTTTCGAGAGACGTGCCTCGCGAGGTTGGTCTTATCTCGCGTCTTCTTTGTTTCTTTTCCCTCTCTGTTTCGTACAAGCCCGGCCGATTGATAAAATAGAATTTTACGTAGCGATAGGGCGCAAAAATTTAATATCTCGGATATAAATTTTGTTTCTGCATCCCCGTCCGTAATAAATGGTCGCTACATTCCGCGAAATATGTCGCGTTCTCGAGAAACTCATCTCGCGGATATGTCTCTGCTCGTCGTCTTTTATCGGAGAGAAGGAAACGCAAATTTGATAAAGTGGCGCTTCATTGAGAGGAACGATTCATGAGACAATTTGCGCGAGCCGGTAATCGATAAAGAGGGGAAAAGTATCTTGGCTAAGAATATATAAGTAGAGAGAGAGAGAGAGAGAGAGAGAGAGAGAGAGAGAGAGAGTTGCGCCAGACGTAATTAATATTCGTGTATTCAAAACGTTCGCATGTAAATAGACTTTTGTATAAAAATAAAAGAGTCGATATTTCGTGGGAATATCGTCAAGAGGCAATCTGGTCGGATCTAAATATCGGCTGGATTCGTTCCTAATGATGAATTACGCGCGCAGACCTTTCTATTTGAACGACGATTAGCGGCGCTCTTTTGGCGGAAAGTACAATATTTGACGATCAGTTCGCGCGCGATCGATCCCCCGCGATTAATTTCTGTGCGGATGTGTGCCCTCCCGCGGAGATAGTTACACAATTCATAGCGCATTAATTACGGAGCGCTGCCGGCCGCTTGCGAATGTTAAACCGACTAATTTCAACCTCGTATTTCAGCGTTAAACATTTTTTTTTTCACGCGCGTCGCGGCGTCGTACGCGTCTCCCGCACACACGTGGCAATGGTAGCGGTGACGGCGGGCGTTCTACGTCAAGCTTAATTTTTAATCTGCCACATAGCGCCGTAGAGAAATAATCCGCCGCTTATTATGCAAATTTAATCGCGCGTTTATCGCGAGGCGCGCTAATCACGGATAACTTTCCCGCTTAACTTCACCGCGCGGTTGCGTTTGTTCCTTTTTATTTCCGGCGCAACAAAGAGCGCCGGGCCGCTTTGTCTCCCCCGGCAGCGGATACGCCCGCTGTTTAATCTCCTCTGCGATCCTTCTCGACGCGACCATTATGCCATCCTCGACCGTCACCGTCGTCAACGACGAATATGTCGTCGTCGTCGTCGTCGTTGTCGTCGTCGTCGTCATGGTTGCGCGCGACTTTTAAGTTTGGGCACCGATTCAAGCGGCGCGCCCGATGCCAAACAACGCGTTCATTCAATCATCCAGGGGTAGAGACGATGGGCGTCTCGTGACGCGACCGCGTCGCGCCATCTTTCTTCCGGCACGCGGCGTCAGACACCCCTTCAACCCCTTCGTGCGAGCTCACGTTGGCGATTAGCGAGATTAGGTTTGCTCCAGAAGGAAAGAGGGAAAAATCGAGAGAGAGAGAGAGAGAGAGAGAGCGAGAGAGCGAGAGAGAGAGAGAGAGAGAGAGAAGGAGGAAGAGAAAAGGTAGAATGAGAGAAAAAGATCCGTCGGATCGCGATGAATTGATCCACGACGGCCTTGCACTAGGAGAGTGCCTCGAGCGCGAGGGTGTCGGAAAAATGACTCGGGGATTCGAGATCGATCCGAAGAGCAGGTAGAACTCGCGTGAACGACGAGCGAATAATTCTCCGTGATGGCTGCGGAGGAGAGACACGGAGCAGGTCCCGGGTGAGCCGGGAGTGCTCGAAAGTTTTCCGTCTCCCGTCACCTTCTCGCGGGCAGTTACTCGGGACGTCTCGAAGCGTTTCTATTATTCGGAGCGCCGCTCGGTCTCCCGAGTCATTTGGCGGATATTTCGGAGCTACTCGTACTCTCTCTCGTCTCTCTCGTCTCTCTCGTCTCTCTCGTCTCTCTCTCTCTCTCTCTCTCTCTCTCTCTCTCTCTTTCTCTGCGTCTCTCCGCGAGCACCGCGTCGCGTGGTGCACCCGCACGCAGGGTTGAAGGGTATTCGCCGACGGTGGCATTTGCTTCGCGAGAAACGTCGGCTTCGTTTGAAGATCCGGGCTCAAAGCACGCGCCGGTCCGCCCGCCTGCCCTTTCCCACCCGCGCGAGAGAGACCGCGCGCTTCGACTGCATTGTAGTCGGGAAAATGCACGCCCGAATGCAGCGGCGCGTCCTTTATCGGCGTGGGCGCGTCCTATATAGAGCTTTTCCGAGCGCTTCCATGTTATCGCTCGTGTTTGCGTCATGGACTCGAATTTCCAATCCCTAATCGATTCGCGGCGTCGGACGGAAATCTCGGGGAGAGACGCTGGCGTCTCTTTCTCTTCAGCGATGCGCGCTCGCTAGCGAGCTCACGACGATCGAACAGCGACGGCGAAGGGAGAGTTAGTGGTAGTAGAAACGTAGAACAGCAGGGACGAGAGAGAATCGAGTCACTTCTATTTTTTTACGCTCGGCCGGTCAGAGCGTGAGCGTCTCTATTTTTTCACGCCTCGCGAAACTGTACTTTGCTCAAGAAAAACCGCGGGCAAGAGCCCGCAGAGAGTTAAGATAGCCGATGATACCAAGCCGAGAGTTGTACGCGGCGTACCGCCGCCCTGACGACCCCCGTTCCGACGGGGTCGAGATTGTAAGTCGGGAGTCGGGAATCGAGATCGGAGACGCGCGTGTTCGCCGCGCACGCACAGCGCGCGAAGATGTCGACGCGCCGAAGATCTCCTGCGGGGTCGTCCGGAAGATGAGACACGACGTTAGCCGCGATGTGTCGCAACCTAGTAGCGAGGAGCGACGGCGTTTCCCGGCGCGCCGCAGCTGCGGCGCATCGATCGTCGATGCATTTCGACGGCTCGAGCGCGCTTTCGGCGTCGAAGGGCCAAGGTCGGCCGCCGCTTGATCGCGCGGATTGTCGCACCTCAATGCCCGCCGACGTCACACACAAGATGCACGCAGGATATACAGGTCTGTTTACCAGCGGAAATGAAAAGCTTTTATACTCCTTCAGCTTTTTATCCTTGTTTCTTGCGTGTTTGTTGCACGATTATGCTTGAGTGAGAAATCCTCCTCGAGGGTGTTCGAGCGAGGACTCTTGATCGAGGGCGGGATTTCGGTGTCGTTTGGACACGAAAGTAGAACGGATCAGGAGGCCCTTTCGGAGGAGCTTTCGCGACACGCTCGTGAATCGACGCAGGTTCGCGAGGGTGCGCGCGATAAATGGACAGGAGGCGGCGATGTTCGCCGACAAATTCGCGCAGCGTTCGCGCGTGACGTCGAGCGTGAATTATTTCGACGAGATCTCGGGGAATAAGTTTCCGTTATCTCATGCCGCTCGTCAGAAAAGCGCGAGCTGGAGGGGCGACGCATTCGTTACTTCTCGGATACCGTATTGTCTCGATTACGGGACAAGCTCGTTAGACAGCCGCGTCGCGCTCGCAGATTTGTCTAATGAAGAAGCGCGTGCTCTGGATAGGGCGTAATTACGTGGCCCTTGTTAAACTGCGTGCATATCGCATAAGACGAGCCGGCGCGGCGCGGCGAGGCGGCAGGAGTCTTTTGGCACGCGCGCGCCTAATTTAATAAATTCACGAGCGGACGCGAGCTGTAATTAAAAGATCCCTCATAATCGGGTTCGCAGTCGAGGTAATTAGCAGCCGCTGGATAGAGTCTGGTGTTTACGCATATCGCGACACAGGCCGCACGTCCGTGCGGCAGCAGCGCTGGCGGGATTTCTCGCTCGAATTCGAAATCCGCCTGTGCCGCAATTGCCGCGACAACGACGCGATAACCACTGCGGTATAACACCGCGGTGGGTTCGCACGTGATCGGTGCGGATCTAAAGATTTCGGCCACGGCGGCTTTCTCGTCGCAGCATCGGGTACGTGTCCGCGCGCTGAATTCCCCCTCGACTTTGGAGACTGCGCGCGGCGCGACGTCCTTTCTCTATCATCTCTTTTCCACGCTTGACCTCCGTTAACTCAGATATTTCGCTCGGTCGCGGTAGGTGGTTGAATATTTCCCGGAAACGGACGACGTTTCCACTGACGTAACACTGACTGATGCGCCGCTTGAAATTGTTACTCGGTCGTACATGCAGTTTCGTACATGCAACGTAATACATATGCACATGTGCCGTCCTTGTGATGTTCCGGGAGCTCTTTAAGCGCGATATTGTTCGCGGTGCCTTTTGCCAGCCGAAGTGGGTAAACAGGCACGCGCGGTACATTCGCCGTTCTGTGTGATTAATCTCTCATTTAAAGGAAAGCGGGAAATTACGAGGCGGAACTAGGTGCAATCAGGACATGTCCGACATGGGAGAAATCCTCTTGCCCGGGTTGGACCGACCGATAAGGGGACGTCTCGAGGCAGAAACGGGAAACACGAATGTAGGAGACGAATATATATATATATATATCGTGCAGCACGCTTCTCGCAACAATTTCGCGGATGCGGTCAATTGGTGAATGTGCCTCAGACCTTCGATATATAATATACTGCGATACTGCGTAATCGTGAGGGAGGAGAGCGCGAACGAGAAGAGACACGGAACTCTCCGCTCGCGCGTCGCGTTTATCGCGTTTCATCAATGCTATTTTCTAATATTTGTCGCATCTGTATCACGCCCGCGGCACGGGGCATGTGCTCGCGCTAATCGTAATCTCCAGCGACCAACGGTAACGATCGAGTGATGTGTGTACGGGGGATTTTATTTATTGCATTTCTATCTTTGAGCGGGACGCGCGCTCGCGAATCATAATTTCCAGCGATGCCGCTGAAAGCGCGGATTAAATCTGTTAACAGCCGTTCAAAGCTTGTAAATCCGCGTTGGAAACCTCGGTTGAGGAGATTTTCCAATTTTCCCCCGGTACCTATTGATTTCGCGCGGGTAACACGATTATCGTTCCGGGGTAGGGGCAGGGCGAGAGAGAGAGAGAGAGAGAGAGAGAGAGAGAGAGAGAGAGAGAGAAAGAGAGAGCGAGCGAGTGAGTGAGAGGGAGAGAAAGCACGCGGGGGAGAGGTCAAATTAATATCAGAAACTCCGCGATTTGCGCGAATTACCGTTTATTACCGCCAAATGAAGCTAAAGGGTCTCCATGTGCACCGCAATTTTCCGCGAAATGGAACTCGAATGGAAAACGCGCTTGGGCGAGTCGCGTTAACGCGGCCGGAGGATCTCGCGGAATTTTCGCTTTAATGTATAGAGCGCTGTTCGACCGAGTATACAGCTTTTTTAGTAATCATGACTGGGGGACCGGAGAAATCGAGGGGGTAAGTCGTCGGGGGAGAGATACACGCGCGCGCGCACGATTTTTCTCGCGTTGTTAAGCTCGCGCTTAACCGAATGGATAAAAACGTGAGAATATATCCATTTTACACGGCTCGCCTGTATCTCCGTGGCCTGGTATTTACGCGAATATAAGCCGCGCGCGCTCTCGAAGGTCTCGCGAATTTAATCCGCATTTTCTCCCGCGACGAGAGTTCCGCGGAATCTCTTCTCTCTCTTGCGTTTGGTGAGGCGAAGCGGAGGAAAAAAGTAACAATCAGCACCGAAGCGATTTTACTTCCCTTCGTGCTTTAAACACGGCTGTACTTTTTCATACACGTCGTCGTACAGGGTGAAGTGAGGTAAATGAGAGAAAGAGCAAAGGGACACGGAAAAAAAGCGAGTCGCGTATTTTATGAGCGAACTTTTCAGAAGCTCCATTGCGAAATGAAACGCTCAGAAAAATCGGTAGAAATTCACATTGATATTAATAAAACCGCATTCGGTATCCGCGCGATAGAAATTTGTCAATTGGATGTCCGGTTTGTACGATTTGTTTGGATCGCAAAGGGAATATTCATTCGTTCCTAAATGCCAAGTGTGTTCCAACACACGTCCATTTAACTTCTTACCGCAAGCTGAGCTTTGTAATGAACGTATACGTTAAATTAGATGCCGCCGTACCGCAGCGCGAGAGAATAGGCGAAATTAAGTTATTGTATTGAGGGGCCGTCCGAAAATCCACCAACTCGGAATACAGAGCAACCGCTTTATTTACTCAGTGTGTTGCGTGTTGCTGAAATCCTAGCAGAACTTTTACATTACTTAGGAAGAGTACGATTTGTATCATAGTTATCGCTGTTTGCATGATGGAAACAAGATAAAGGCGTTTATCTTAATCTCTCACCGATTTTCGCGAATACTCGCTTAAGCTCGATAAATGAATTGGCTGCGCTTCGTGCGCTTACTGCGAAATCATGCACTAATGATAGAGAGAAAGTTGATTGTTCCTTAAAAATTGATCGTAGCCAACGAGAGAGGAATTATTATATATCTTATATTTTTTTTTGTGAAAGAGAAATTTATATTATTTTTTAATTGCTATTGAGATATATTTACGTATCGTACGTTTTGATATTTTCCTTCGACAAATAAATCAGCTGTTTCGTGCAAAAGTTACAAAAAATGCCTAAATGTTCGTAACGAATCTCGATTTCGGCCGCTTTCTAAAATTGTTTATATCTCGGGGCTCTATAAACTTTATTGTATCGTTATAATTTCGCTTAGAATTCAAACCTAGACCTTGTCTTCGACATTACGTATTGATATTCCTGTGTAGAAAAACCGCGAACGTTGAGTTTGAGCGCATATTGTCTCTACATAATCGCGATTTCTTATACACGGACCTGAGTCCCGTGTCTATCGGGAATAAGTTAGATAAAACATCAAAGACAAGAGAAGACAAAATTGACACGACTTCTTCCTCGACTTTCGGCGAGACTTCTTGCACCACGTCTTGTAATAGCGCTTTTCGGTGGAATAACTGTCGGGTGCCAGTTAAACTTTTGTTTATTAAATTAGAGTTTTTGTTTAACGTGACGGCAGTCAATCGCCTCCCTTCGCTTCTTCTTTAAAAATTGCGTTTACGTTGCGAACACTAAAACATAATTGTAAATAACGTTTACAGACATTTGCATTGGCAAATTAAGCCAACCTAAAATTTTTTATTCAAATATATTTGTGCTTCGTAGACTTTTATATTCTTTAGCAAAAGATAACGCTTTACAAAATGACTGAAGATATCTTCGATTTCTCGTTCAAACTCGGAAAGATAAAATTTAACATTTCGTTCGAAAAAGAGATGCACATGAGACCTTGAGAAACGTCTGACGACACACGCGCGCACATTTTACATAAAAATTTCACTCCACGGAAGCTATTAATTACGACAAGTAAGAAAAATATGTCGATATAACGCGCGACATACCGTACGGCGATTTGAATTGAGCGCTTCGCGCGCCATAACGCGTGGCTGATGTGCGAAAGTACGTATTATTTGGGAAATATAAGAGAGGCGGCATCGCGGATCGATATGGCGGTGAGCGTGGAGTAAATTGTCCGTATTCTCGCGTGATATATAGAGAACCGCGGGAATGTCGCGGTATCGCGCAGGACGCAGCATTTCACTCGCAGTCCGGGCGAGCACGCGGTCGGCTCTTAACCGCGTTTGAATCGGAGCGCCCTTCGCGCCATTCCCCGCGGCAGATGCACGAAGGTCAGAAGTATTTTAAAAATAAGGCCGTAGGCATTGGCAGATTGGTATGGCAGTGGACGTTAAGGGTCGGGTGGCGTTGTAATGGCAAAAAGTTTGCGAAAGGTGAGTAATCGACGTGTGCGATCGGGAATACGTATCGGACGGTGCGTGGTGTGCAGCGCGTAACTCGCGGTGTGTTCGCGTAAATAAAACGGTGCGGCTAGGCTAGTACGAGTGGTTAGAAATCCGGGCATCAACAAATTGAGTTTTCGCGAGGAGGCTCGTGGAGGCTAGACGAGCACGGCCGACAATGGCGCCCAAGCCTCGCGAATATTGACATTGCCGAAAACATTACCTCCGAATATATCGGATTATTATCGTATACGTGGGTGGCACATACTGCGTCGCAATTAGCGGTCTAACCTCGCGACTACCGTGTCGTGGCTTATCGCGTAGAAATCCGGCGCGGGTTAGCTCGGTCGAGCGCTGAGGTTATGCGAAAAAATGTTTTCGGCACGTATAGTAGCTCGGCGTGAACCCTGAAGGGTTTTACAGTTATACTGCAATGTGGCACATTTGCAGAAGCACGGAGGACGTTGTGTGGGTCTAGAGTCGCGATTTAATCTGCGGGGAGATATTGTCAGGGCGATAGGAGAGTGCGCGTGGAAGCAGTGTGTGAGTTAGCGATTTAAGGGTTAGGGAGGCATTCAAGTAGCCAGGGTGAGCATAGTTTTATGTAGACAGTTCAGGGCATCTAGTTTGGTTGTAGGGTCGGGATTGGAGATAGACAAGATGGACCAGCAGTATTGCCTACGGTGGAACAATCATCCAGCCAACCTTACAGACGTTCTCAGCTCACTGCTTGAAAGAGAAGCACTCTGTGATGTGACCCTGGCCTGTGTTGGAGACACATTCAAAGCACACCAGACGATACTCTCTGCATGCAGTCCGTATTTTGAGAGCATTTTCCTACAGAACACCCATCCCCATCCAATCATATTCCTCAAGGATGTGAATGACAAGGAGATGAGGGCACTGCTGCACTTCATGTACAAGGGCGAAGTTAACGTTAGTCAGCATCTGCTACCGATGTTCCTTAAAACAGCAGAGGCATTGCAGATCAGAGGCCTCACTGATAATAGTGTAAATAACAAGACGGAGGAAAAGAGTCCGTCACCAGAGCCAGAAACACAAACCGGAGTCAGACATACTGATTCGCCTAACCTCCAGTCTCATCCTGAGAAAAGGAAAAGAAAACTTTCAGGCAGCTACGATGTTTCTCTTACTGGCCCACCTAGTGAACGGTTCTTATCTGATTCTCAGGTATGTAAATATCATTTGTTCCTATTGTTTTGCCATTGTATCACGGAATAGATGGCATATGTCTCATTTCACTTTCTTTTTTCAACTCTTTTGATCTACGCATATTCAACATGTTTCACGCATGTGTTATTTGATATGGATATTTGATATGGAAATTATCAAAATTTTATATATATTCTTTAATGATATATTTTACTCAATCGAGACAAATCATTCAGAAACAAACGATATAGTGTACTTTTCCTTTTAAATTTATATAAGTATAACTATATATCTGGTAAGCATTTTCTTTAAATTGTTTGTTTATTTTACAAAGAATTTTTATTTTACTTGTCATTATGTTTGCTATTGTCGAATAATATATACTGGGAACTTGCACTTGAAACTCGTGCTATGACTCGAGACTGTTTGTTTATGATGTTATACATTATTATCAATGTATTACCTGGGTGCATGATTGCACAGCTTTTCAAACAACTTTTCTTGTAACCTTGAAGCTTAGAGCTAATACCTGTCATGCAATTTATGAGACAGATGTTATTATAATATGCTTTCAATTTTTTTTAATATATTTTTCAAGGAAAAATTACACATGCACATGCACGCCAGAAGGAAGGATATATATGATCCATCTGCTTCGCAACATGTCCGATATAACCTTGAAGGCATTGCTTTAGTTGCTTGATACAATTTTATCAGAATAAAATTCATCAATTTATTTTCCTTTATAAGTAATTCATTAATTTACGTTCTTTTTTAACAAAAAGGTCTCATAATCAGATGTGCTAATAAACTGAAGCAAAGGTGATGATATTTTGGAAGGTTAGAGAAAAGTTTCCGATTGACTGATTTCAGACATCCTCGCAGTGTAGTTACAAATCAAGTCCTCCTGTGATTCCAAAGCTAAATAATGCCCTGGGAGTTGATATGGAAGATGGTGGTCGACCCATGTCCCCTGCATCACAACCGCAGGCTCCTATAAAACAAGAGGTGGATCACCACTTGCCTGACTTCCATGACAATATTTCCCTCCCTGTAAGTAACTTTCTATGTTTATGTATTTTACATTTCCATGTTAACTGTGTTTTTCGTTTCATACATTTGTAATTTTCTACATGTATTTTGTTCCATTTTTTCCTCATAGATTATACACTTTTTACGTAAAATACTAACTTTGTTTCAATTTTATGAATTTTGCATGTTCTGTGTTATCGCATGTGATACAATGTACATATTTTTCATTTCTCCTGATACACTAATTATAGATATTCCAACGTATTTAGAATTACATTATTGATGCAGTTATGGGGAAACTGTGTCATTCTATGTTTGTACTTACTATGATGGTACAATAAAGATAAGAGTAACCGTTTATTTTTATTTTGGAAATTACATAGAGTACATGAGTCACAAAGTATTTTTGTCGTTTATGCTACATTAGGGACTCTAAGGCATCTCCCTAGAATTTTCTGAATGAAATAAACATATATTACATGCAACGTTCCATGTGTGCATGATTCCTGTGCAATATAACATTTCAGTGTATATATGAAAAAGAAAAAAGAGAGTGAGAGAGAGAGAGAGAGAGAGAGAGAGAGAGAGAGAGAGAGAGAAAGAGAAAGTGATATATGTCGATTTACATTGATTCGAAAATGATACACGTATATGTACTGCTTTTGTGGTGCGAGTTATTGTGCAACAAGGCATCTTGTTGCAGTACGTTTTATTCCCGCATGTTGCTCCGATGCTGTGTGTTGATTAAGATACTTTCTTCTTTCTGCTCGCATATTTTACCCAAAGGCGCCACACGCTTCATGCTTTATAAGGCGCTTCACACATTCTTGAAAGAGATGCGATGTCGCGATATCGCGGAGACAATTTTTTTTCGTAACAGAGTTTCGTTACTGTTCCCACGATTGAAGACGAATTACTTACCGTCGTCCTACAAACTACTCAGTCAGAACAGACATGGGAAGGAAGGGATTTTCTAATTAGAGATTACGGAATTGGCTTTTCGTACGCTAAAAGAGATTCGGCCGAGATGTGTTGATTAAACACATATCCTTTCCTTCTCTGTTGACAGACTAGTATGGAGTGGGAAGTTCAGAAAAATGGGAAGAGTGACGAAACTGTGGATGTACAGAACATGACTCCCAATCGTCCAGATACGGCTGTGGTGCAAGTTTCTCGCGAAAGTGCCGTCATGGCTGGAGGTTCTCTCTGTATCAATATGTCAGGGACTGCGCCTGAATTCTCCCGGAATTCTTATAATCGGCTACAGAGTCAGGTCGCACCCGCGAACTCGCACCACTCGTATAAAAACGAAAATGTTGATCTGATGAAATCTTACGAGCTGTTGCCCGAATGCGGGCCACATGTTAAAACGCCTGAAAGTGACGCGCATAGATCATTGAGAGCGAATCATGAATCAGGAATATCTGTAATTCAATCGACCTTGTGCGCGACCTTGCAGCGCCCCGCTACGCAAAGTACCCGCAAAGTTGGTAGATTCAAGCCCGGTTGGTTAGATATATATTCATGGTTGCAATATGACGAACGACTGAATCTTATGTTTTGCAAATACTGCAGAAAATGGAGCGAATCCATACCGGAGATTCGCACTTCTTTCGCCGCGGGTAACGGCAATTTTAGACTCGAGATCGTGAACCACCACGACAAATGTAAAGCGCATAATCTGTGCGTAACTAAGGAGAGCGAGGCGAAAGAGAGTTACGCTTACACGACGAAGACGTGCTAGCTCATCCATGTTTCACATGTCACGTCTTACTCGTGCCTACCGAACTTGTGATCGATTTTGTTCATTTAAATAGAAAAAAAGAAAGAAAAAAAAATATAAATATAATAAACGATTTGCAAAATAATAATATTGTACATTTGTTTAATCGTACAATTTGTACATTTAAATAATATGTATGAGAAAATTGATAATATATTCTTATGGTCTCGACATTTGCACAATTATAAGATAAACGAAACGAAATATATTTTGTATTTGATATCTTTAATGTCTTTACTTACGATAAGATGAAATATTTTTGAAACGGAATTGCACACAGGAAAACTATATTTGTTGCATTTCGTAAAGAGGATGTATACATGTATGTATAATTATACATGTTAGATTATTTAATACATGATAAAGAAAAAGGGAGATGCCAAAGCGCACATCGTTTGAAATTGCGATGTTGCTCCACAAAGAGTTTATATATATATAATGAAGAGAAGTAAATTACCTCACACACGAAATTAAGGATTAGCATTTATTTAAATGTGTGCATTCGTTTGAATGTGTGAAGAAAACTTATTCGTTTAAAACGCGTTCTCTCTCGCGTTTGTTTTCTTAATTAAAGGAAGCTACATGTAAAATATATAAATCGAGGATTAAATACTATGTACAAACATGTGTATAAATTGGAAGCAAATATATATATATATAGTTTCGATGCATCTCCGTTCTATTTTTAATTTAATTTCAAGACGCTATCAGAGAAGAAGCATGTTGTGTGAGGATCCAAATAACCGGAATATACAGTTTTAAAAATCTAAGAGAAATATATGAAAGCAGAAAAAGGGAAAAACAACACAACAATACACAAAACATGCATCGGCTTTGCCGTTGTTATCGTTCGCTTATTTATAAATGTGTGATCGTATCATGCGCAGGGTCATCCAGTTGGACTGATAGGAGAAGACGGAGGACCGACGGCGGGTGCGCTCAGCGATGGTGTTCAGGGGATTGAGTCATCTGAGCACCATAATCCACCGGAGATGCTCGACGGACTTGATGGTAAGACTGCACAATATATTCTTTACAACCAAAATTTCATTTAGATCTAACATATTTCCTTTTTGCCAACTCGCACCGAGCCGTTCTGCTCCACGAGTAATCTCGCATGTATCGTGTGTGTGTGTGTGTATGTGTGTGTGTACGCGCGCGCGTGAAAACGTTAAATATACGATGACGATGCATTCATACTTTATGTCGCACGGATACGTTTGAACGACATCGGTTTCAATGTTGCGCGCGTCGTGGACAAATTGCGACGGCACAGACTTTTCTGCGACGCGTTACTTCGCGTTAGATCCGGCCGCAAAGTATTGCGATCTCCGATGATCTCCTCCTCGCGCGCACGTGTGATACGATATCTCCTTCGCATATTTCAATCGCGCGGGAAATATGTTACATCTAAGAAATCGAGGGAGATCTGCATGCACGTTTGCAAGAGTTTTAACGTCACGTCGAGTCGTACGTAGGTGTCGTACGAAACGAGCATCCCTCTATTTCCAAATCTGATCAAGTGTAGTGAGTATAACATTAGAAAGTGAAAGACCTTCTCTTCCATGTACATGTATATGTGTACAGGCGCATATATATATATATATATACACATACATATACATATACATATATATATGTATACGCGCGCATACTGGCGCACACGTGTGTGCGTGCATATATATATATTTCTAACTACATATGTATATTACATGAACCCTTGGTGTTGTGGTGATGGTATCGTGCATTTGCTACGTCATTGTGGTAGTTTTAATTACGTGTGTAATATATTATATATATATATATATATACATACATGTGTGTGTGTGTATATATATATATATATATACAGAATACATATCTCTATATATATATAACAAAACTCGTTGGTTTGGGTCATGGTATATATCAGCAAATGGACTGTACTCCTAATTCTCTATTTTTTTTCTCTTCTATATATTTTTTTTGTGTCCAAAATATTGCGATGGTGTGTGGGTTGCGCGTGTGCGACTGGCTGAGTTCATCTCACTGTTCTGATACGTGCGCGGACGCGTACGTGCATATGTGCGTGATGTCACACTTTTTAACGAACTCTACATTGTGCGAATGTGCGTGAGAATGTATCGTTGGTTTCGGTACGTGTGTGTGTGTGTGTGTGTGTGTGTGTGTGTGTGTGTGTGTGTGTGTGTGTGTGTATGTGTGCGTGCGTGCGTGCGTGCGTGTAGTGTGTGTATGTTGGTATGCGCGTACGTATGTGAGACGACGTGTACATAACGTTATATCATATTATACATATAGACACTACAGCATATATACGTATGCTGCGCGCACGTGTGCACATATGCATATATGCGCGCTACCACGGCGGGATTCTCTGTGCATGTCTTCGCACTGGTTCTTTCTTTATTTTTTTTTCTTTTTTACTTGTTACCTCTCTCTATTTTTTTTCTCTATACCCTCTCTTATGTATACCCTCTGCCCGTATTTTGCGTATTTTGCCCGTATTTATCACTGTGTCTATAGCGATCTTGTGATCTTACATTCTCACGTCTCTCTTTGCGCTGTTCGTTTTGATCTGCACGAAATGAACGAGAATATTAGCAAGAGAAATGCAGCCGGTGCATCTCCGGTCGTTGCGCAATCCGTCGTTGCGTTAATAAAGTTGCTGCGCCGCGGGAGGAATTCGTTACGTAAGACATTTTCCATATACACGTTTCGCGATTACTACAATGGTCGAGATGAATATGGATGCTAGCTAAACGCGATTATTATTCAAGCATGGCGAATCCAAGGAACCGACAGTTTTCAACGTCCGTCGTTCTAGAGACGGCATTCGAGATTTGTTCGGAATCTAGCGTAGCTAGGTTTCTCTCTTGATTGGAGATTCGAAAATTTTAAGATCGAGAAATTTCATCGAAATTTGGGATTCGTGGATCCGCGCGTTCTAGCTGCGCTATTAGTTTGTTGACAGTATCAGCGAAATGAAGTTTTAGATAGATTCGAAAGTTTGAATATTCTTACTACAAACTAGATATTCTTCGTCGTTAGCATTATTAATATACCACGCTGATAGTCACATGACTCTCTTATCTGCTGCGCATCGTCGATGCATTAATAATAGTCACAATAATAATCGCCAGTAGCAGAAGAGCTCGTAACCTTGGGCACTCTTTTTTCCTGCTAACGATTACATCCGAAGCTGAGAGAGATATATGCGCGATTAAACACTCATTAATTCTATTTTGTTGCTAACGCCATTTTCCGTTTATCTATTCTCGACCTCGTAGCGATCTCGTCATCGTTGCCGCCGTCGTTTTCTTCGTCTTTGTCGTTGTCGTCGTCGCCGCCATCATCATCATTGCGAATGTCATCGTCGTCGTCGTCGTCGTCGTCATTTTCGTCGTTTTCGTCGTCGTCGTCGTCGTCGTCGTCGTCGTTTTCGTCGTCGTTCGGTTATATACTTCAGTCAGCTGAAATGTTGCATGAGCTGCATCGTTATTGCAACGGTCGCGGCACGTACGCGTTCGATCTGCGATGGATTAATTTACGCATGGGCGGTGTTTAAGAATTGGGAACAAAGTCGATAGTCCGTATTCGCGATGTTTACCGTTTATACCAAACGTGCAGACATCGACGAGTCTCTCTCTCTCTCTCTCTCTCTCTCTCTCTCCCCCCCCCTCTCCCCCTCTCTATCTCTCTCCTCCCTCTCTCTCTTTCTTTCTCTCTATTTCTCGTGGAGGTTCTCCCTGCGTTGAGAATATTTTTTTTTTCCGTTTGGGTTTCTTCTTTTACTTGTTCTTCGTGGTTTGAATTTCTTTCTCTTTCTCTTTTCTTCTTATTCTTCTTTTTTCTGTACGTATTGTGCCAGCATCTTTAGTCTTTTGGAACGCGATGAGATGACAGTAGAAATACGCTTTTTTTTATTTAGTAATTGACATTTGGTACGAGTAGGTAAATTAGAAATTAAGATACTACAGGGCGATGTCCTTTTGGAATTAATCGATTTTTTGTCTTGTTTCAATAGATGCGGATAAATCGCGACTTTTCGTTTCATTGAGTTCTCACACGTCCTTGAGTCTATTTTTTTTTCTTGGTTTGTTTTTACGTGTATATACTTTATTCCTTTCGGTAAGTGTAGAGCTCTTCCTCTCTCTCTCTCTCTCTCTCTCTCTCTCTCTCTCTCTCTCTCTCTCTCGCTCTCTCTCTCTCGCTCTCTCTCTCTTTCTCTCTCTCTCTCTCTCTCTCTCTCTCTCTCCGACGCTTATGAGAACAAGAGAGAAAATCATATAGTTCCATGCAAGTACGTTACCCTGTAATAAGGACAAGTGTGGTGTTCGTAATGATATTCTTGTTGACTTGGAACGTAATTGAAAGAATTCCCTCTTCTCTGCAACCATTTGGCGTAGAGTGTGACTTATGAAAAGTATATAGGATGCTTTGTTTAACGTTATCATCCGAAATAGCTTCTTTTTTGTCGCAATGATAATTTTAATTGCGTTAAAGACGATGCAGAAATCACGTCGGACAATTTTTTTTTTTTTTTTTTTTTTCCTTTTAGATAATGAAACCCGTGAGAGAGTGTTATACATTTCCATGTCGTGAAGCAAAATACGACTGTGTTTAACGTTCCACATTCTCGTGTTATGAAAGTTTATTGAATTTTGGATTAGGATTTTATTAGCGAGTCCATATTTATCTTTCCCACACAGCAGTCGGTAAATTCATACATTTAGATTCGAGATGTTTCCTTTGGGCGTATTTTTTAGATCGAACGAGTAGATGCGATAAAAAGAAAAAGATGAAATCCTTGATGCGATAGCTCCAGTATAACGCAAGAAACAGCTGTTGCGTCTATACGTCGTCGTAAAGGCACAGTCGATAGCCTTGGAAAGCAGCGGTTTCATATTTATTTTAGGCGTCTTTTAGTTCTCGTAAATTCACGTTTCTATTCCGTCTCCGGCTCGCGTATAATAACCACGTCTTCGTAGTGTTTTTTTTTCTCTTTCTCTCCCTCTCTCTTTTTTTTTATCACCGGATTAATTAGGCGCAGCGCGTTCCTTTCAATCGGTCGAGGTATCCGAGCGACAGCGTCGTCGTCTTCAAACATTGCGCAGAAAAGAACGAAACATCGAGCGTGATAACGTCGAATCGACCATCCTTGTGTATCTTAGGGTGATACTAGTAGACACAGTTGGCATTGTCAAGTGAGCTGTGACAAACTCATTGAAATCGGGACCTTGTATTCCAGGAACAGCAAGGACTTACAAAAAAGAAAAGGATATAAGTAAAGACAGTCGCACTAAGTTAGAGCACCCACAGAGCACGAGGTGCGAGATGTGCGGCAAGAGCGTGACCAACATTAAAAAGCACATGAAATCGCACTTTCCCGAAAAGTACCAATGCGAAATCTGCATGATATCGTTGACCAGGTCCGACAATCTCAAAAGGCACATGAAATTGAAACACTCGTCTTTGGTGCCGATCGTGCGCATTCAGCACAAGCACATCGTAGCGAAAGCGAAGTCGGGCTACTTTGCCTAACGGCGGCCGACTCGAGTCGCACGTCACACGCAACGTGCGCTACGTGCAAACTAACGCAAACCGCGGGTCGCAAAGGGTGTCCCCGCTGAATTCTCTGGATTCCACTCATTCTCGGATGATCCGTCGTCCACGGATGCTTGGATCCTCCGATTCCCCGCGGATCTCTCGGGTACATAATTTATTATTTATCGTAATATGGTGTAAGTCTGGTGGAATTTGCGCGCGCGAGCGCGAGCGAGCGCACGTACTTGCTGAGGGAAAGAATGCTGGCCGTTGAGCGTTGAGAGTGATTGAGGAAAAAAGGTGCACCACATCGTTCGCGATGTCGTCCAGCGCGCGCATGCACGAAGGACCTTCCACCTTCGACCTTCGTCGCGCCGTGCGATTAATCGCGTCGTAGAACGGTGTACGCTGTGCTGCGCGCGCGTCTTTTTCCGTACACAACCATAATAATATTTATGCAGATCTATTTATTCCCTCGTGCGCTTATAGACTCTAATATTTAACTCTAACGAGTAAGACGCGGAGCCCGTTCTTCCGTCGCGAAGGAGCCGGGGCCTGCCCTTTAGGTTTACATTGGTAAGCGGACTTTACGTCGAATCAAGCGGCTGGAGATCTCAGTGAAAGTAATTTGAGTACAAAACTTTATTCGTGTTCTACCTCCCCGTCGATGGTCCGGTACGCGTAGAGAGAGAGAGAGAGAGAGAGAGAGAGAGAGAGAGAGAGAGAAAGAGAGAGAGAGAAAGAATACCGAGAGATCTGAATATATACGGAAGTATGAATTTTAACGTTCCTCCAAGATTACGGACCGTCTGCCGTGATCTCGTAATCGTCACCTCCGTCATGCCACGGAATCCTCGAGTCACGCCGGCTGGCCAAGGCCTCGCCGGATTTCCGGATTCACGGCTTTTCGGACATTAGTATTTTTCGGCGATCGTCTGCAAGCATAGCAAGCAGGTTAATATTTATAGTATATATATATACATATATATATATATATATATATCGAGAAGTAATTTAATGAATACACGTATCGCGCGAAAACTTTTGCACCACTCTTATCTCGAAAATCTCATTTGACGAGGGAATCGTGAGTTTAATGATTAAATTGCGCGTTCATTAATCGATTAAGAGGTACGTTGAGAAAATAAGATATTTTGTAAGTATGAAATGCGAAGATATATATATATATACATATATAAAAAATATATATATATATATATTCTTTTTTGTACACGCATAGATCCTCTCTGCGATCTTGCAATTTCTCAATCGATACGCGGTCAATCGTCCACACTGGTGGCTGGCTAATGGTGCAAAACGTTTTCTTGTCTCTCCCGCGATGCGTGCATATAATATATATTTTATATTTATACGTCGTAGAGAGGTTGTGAATCATATTCGAAGACTGATCTCTGCGAGCCGCCGCGGCTCGCTCAAAAATAGTCATAATAAACTAGTCCCGCAGGCTCATAGGCTACCGTGAGAGAGAAAGAGAAAGAGAGAGAAAGAGAAAAAGAACGAAAGAAAGATCCAAGGAAAGAAGGTAGAGGAAATAGGCTTTTTACGAGCTCACTTATGGTGCCTTTTGCTTAAAAGTACAATGATAATATCAGTAATCGATAATAATCAGTAAATGATAATAATCGTTCGTATTAAGAGCAACGAATACCTCCCTTAGGCAGTGCATGGTCACACGTTCATAGCCCTTTACGTCGTTACGCGATACGCAATTACACGTACATCCCCTTTCTCCCCGTCACCGACGTTTCTATCCGCATCCGTTGTACTCGACGGACGCCCGCGTCTCCGCGAGAGGAATGGCGTCGAGCCAGTTTTTTACCTACGTTCTTTCTCTATTTGCAGATGTGACACTTTTAGCTCTTCGAGCCATTGAATTCGCGCCAATATCGGACGTAGATCGAGTAAATATGTCGTAGTTTTTCGGAAAGGGGCATCGTGCGGCACGTCGCCGGACGGGACGATACATTCGTCGTCTGCGTTCTCCCTCGCGTTTTGAGAGTTTAAGTCGTTAAGATCGTCGTTCTCCTTCGTCGGCCCATCTTCCCTCGCGCAACGATTATCCCGAAGCCAACTCGATTATAGATCGCCGCGTTATCTTAATCGGAATCGGAAACTTTACTCTAGTCGAAACCGCGAGAGGGGATTACCGCGTAGAATTAAGATGAGTTGTACACAGCTCCGCAGGATTAGATGTAATAAGGTCGCCCTCACACTCGTGTGACACCCTCCAACTATCGAGAGCTCTTTCAGCCCCTCTCTCTTTCTCGTCGTCGTTGTCGCTCTATCGTCCTCTCCGTCGTCGTCGCTCTATCGTCCTCTCCGTCGTCGTCGCTCTATCGTCCTCTCCGTCGTCGTCGTCGTCGTCGTCGTCGTCGTCGTCGTCGTCGTCGTCGTCGTCGTCATTGTCATGACTGCTCGAAGGAATTCCACCGCGATTTTTCGCGACATTCCCGCGCCCGACGAACTTTTGCTATCTGTTCGTTCGCACAAAGCGACGCCGCGGTTTCACGGGAATGCGCCGACGTTTGTTCCTTCTCTCGCTGTCCACACTCACGCACGCATTACGCAACGAAAGCGTCGTCTCGTTTCTCCCCCCGTACACGTGCTTTCTCCCTCTCCCTCTCTTTCTCCCCAGGCGGATGTGTTCTGGCAACGTTATGGTTTCCGGAACCTGCAAAAAATGGACAACTCTCACGAGCGAACTCTCGGGAGTGCTGGAGTCTCCACTTATATCTCACCGCCGGGCCACTTACTTCGATTGTGAACAGTGGCCGCAAAATATGACACACGGGAACATCGTACGTTGCTTTCATTTTTGCCCTCCTACCAACGTCTTCGCGCATTTTCCACCTTCCCCTTGGCGGCTGCGCGACGGTTCTTGGACCTCGTTCTCTTGGCTCTTGTCATTTCCGCTACTTAGAAAGCACCGGCTACTTCTCGTGTCGTGATGCATTTCACGAACGCATCAGACTTCGCGCTCGTGGAGTCTCTTCGTGCCAGTCCCGAGACGCTTGCAATTTCGATTTCCGAGATCCCTTTTCCCAGTTGGCGGCCGCTAACCGCCCCCGACCTACCAGCCGTCTTCTTCCCCGTGAAGCACGAGCGTAAACGGTAAACATTTTTCACGAGATAAAGCCGCGCACAATAGTGCTTCCGCATCGGTTGCGACCGAACGATACGTAATAAAAATCGCAGGTATTTGGAGAGCCGCACAGCTCCGTCAATTTTACGAGTATCGACTATCCTCGTCGCGTCGTGGTAGTCGCACGGAAACCGCCGTCCAGTATCTCTTGCGCCAAATAATAACAACGAGGCGCATCGCGTTCGAGAGACTATTCTTTTCAATTAACACTCCAATCGTGCCTCGTCTCTCTCTTGGGGACGGATTCCTTCGGGTGTGAATCACCAAAGAGAGTTCTCGCGAGCGAGCGATCCTCGCTGGCTCCGAGCTCGGATTTTCAAATTTCCGCCTCGCAAACTTCGCCTCGCCGCCGTGATGGCGAGGCGAAGTAGCAACATGTAGTCGCGAGTCATTCCGAATTCATTTGGATCCGGTAATATTAACGTCGCGGGATCGTCGGACGCTGCTGCGTCGTCATGTCTCTTCACGCCCGGAGGCTGAGCCAAATGCACCCGGTGTCGTAATTTTGCGACCTTTAACGGCGGGAAACCGTTCCGTTTGTGCGTCTCTTCGTCCGGTGTGGTGAAACGATGCATTAGCAGGCCGAGCTCGGCAGGGCCCAAATGGAAATTAGTATCGCGCGACTTTCCCCGCGCCCCGCGCCGCCCCGCACTCGCGCGCGCGCCGCACGGTTAAAGGGCTCTCGGCACGGCCGTGCGATAAAAAGCTCAACAGCATTTTGCATCCCCCTACAATAGCTCGGTCCATCGATCCGCCGTTGCATCTAATTATACAGCCCGCCCTTCATTACCCTAATTACTCTCGCAACACGCTGTCTTCTGCCCTCGATTCCATCGATCCGCGCTCCCCGATCGCGCTTTGTGGCTCTTCGATCGAGCGAATGGGGGAGGGGGGGGGGAGGAATCGCGCTCGTGTATATTTTTATCAATTTTTATAAACGGTCAGTGCATTGTCGCGAAGGTCGTGTCCTCTTCCGCTTGTCCTTCTCGCCCTGCGCCCTGCGCAATAATAATCGCGCCGATGATTCTTACGCGAACGCCGTCGCATCTTCACGAAGTGAAGCGAACTCGGAGGCAGCTGCGCGCTCCACCACGTCGCTCTCATAATTCCCGCGCTCGGGCGAGTCGCGCGAGCGATTAATTAAAATGTCACGGGGTATTACTTTCGTTCCGATCGGCGTGCTCGCCGCGAGAGCACGTAGCTTATCGGTCTTCTCTCCTCTCTCGGGCCTCTTTTTCCGGCGCGAGTGTTCTCATTGCGACGCGCGACTCGCGAGCTTGCGCGTCCTCCGTCCTCTAATCGGTTTTTCTTTCGACAGCGTCCCGCTTGTCTTCCTCAGGTTAAGCGCCTCTCTCCGGCCCGCTCTCTTCCTTACCTTCGAGCTGTCGCTCGTTCGCTCCCGTAATTCCTTGATCCAACTGTCGCCTCTAAAATCGCTACTCCAAGGCCGATACTTATTCGTCAATCGATCCCCCCCCCCCCCTGTCGAACAAAGCGGCGTCTCCCGACGAAATGACACACACACACATTCTAGCTTTCTTTGCCCCCGAGACGCATCGACTTGTTTAATATTCTCATGCGCGAACGGCGACGGGCGACGAGCGAGCGCGCGATACTCTGTTCAAGGAGCGACGAGGTCCTTTCTCGAGCGATAAGCTCCTTACCGGCATATCTTCTCGCCCTTATTACACACGAACGCGCGTCTCGCGGTCGAACGGATGTGGCGACGGTTTTCAGGATGAGGAATAGCAGGAAGAGGGTGATGGCGGCGGTGGTGGCGGTGTCCTCCAATAAGAGGATCACCGGGTAGAAAGAGACGCGCGCACCCCGCGCCGCCTGCCGCAAAGAGTTTCGTTTCTCGAGCACATGACAAGAGGCTTTCGTCTTTCGCGCTCGTGCCCGCTTACTTTAAACTTGGTGGCTTAGCCAATGGAGGAGAAAACCGGTGCCGTTGCTGGCTTCCGCCGATACGTCCTCGAGAGCTCACTCGAAGCGGCAGAAACTTGGTCTGTGCCGTGATCTCTGCCGCTGCGAAACTCTGCGGATCGCATCGACCCATTAGCCACTTACCCGTGAGATTTTTTCTTCTTTTTTTTGCGCGACCAAGCCTGGACACCAAGCCTTCCGCGCAATCCGAGCGAGCGAACGAGCGAGCGAGCGAGCGAGCGACCCAAGTTTTTTACAGTCAAATCTCAACCGCGTATTTCTCTATCAATGAGAGAGAGAGGGAGAGAGAGAGAGAGAGAGAGAGAGAGAGAGAGAGAGAGAGAGAGAGAGAGAGAGAGAGAGAGAGAGAGAGAGAGAGAGAGAGAGAGAGAGAGAGAGAGAGAGAGAGAGAGAGAGAGAGAAAACTTGACTTTACTCGACTCGGATTTGCGCGCAGAGAAGGTCGCTTCTCCGTGCGTTTACCTCGTGCAAATTGTCCAATGTGGACTGAGACCATTGGGAGATGTTGCGGTTTTCCCCTCCCGCACGTTTCCCTTCGCGGAAGATTCGCTCGATGGTCGTTTCCTCTCTCGGCTCGTTCTATTCGCACGCACAGTGTGAGATACATTCTTATTCGTTAGGTATATTTAATTTATTGCTTCGCGTATTTATATCCCCGTATATGGCAGTATGGCCTCGTAGATGTCTTTGGTGCTACTTCGGGCGATCGTTCTCGTCGATATCGATGATTGCCGTCGAATAGCCTGAACAGTCGCGGCACTCAGCCATTAGTAGCATCGAATAATCAATTGAATATAGAGCCACTGTTCTCTCCTCGCGTACATCGCGATGTCCTTGTTATCGTTGTTTCCGAGCAGTTCAATCGGCTCTTCTCACTCTCCTCATGTCTTGAGAGGTTACATGTTCGGAGGAACGACGGTATTGTCTTGGAACAAGCGGCACTACTACTCACTCAGACCCAGGCGAAGCGCTGTACGTATATATATATATATATATACGTCTACTGACAGGAGGAGTACTCGAAATGAAGTTCCAACGTTTCGTCCTTACGAGTACTCCCGGAATCAACCGCATCGGGAAAGTTTGCGCGACGGAATTTCCTCGTTTCTCGAAACTCGCGATGCAATTCGCGCGAGCGATTCTCCTCGCGGTCAAATTGCGAATTAATCGGGCGTTTTGCGCTCGCGGGCACTTCCAACTTCGCTTGGGCTCATCTTGGGTTCATCGGGCATCGGATATAATTCTCTGATATAAAATCTTTATGAGTCGGGAGGAGAATCTTTAGTTTATTAATAATAATTTATACATATTATATTATTTATATTGATATTTTTATTTTCGATGTGATACATATATGTATATATGTATTCTAGTCTAATATATTCTCTCCTGTGTCGTACGATATCTCGAGAAAAAAGTAGCAAAAGATATACGTATAATTTATCGTTCCGCAATAAATTCACGATGCTCCCGCGTGTCATGATCGCGCAAGATTGTCGGACAATTCGCAAAACCGCACGAGGAAATCATCGCGCGATCGGCCGTAAAAGAAACCGCAGCAGCCTTCGGCCCGGGTCTCTGTGAGTACCGCCGCCCTCGCGATTCCGCCTGGGATTTGAGGAAAAATCCTCGTTCGATGGAGATCCGCGTCCGAGTGGCCGCGTAACACGCCGCTCGCGGCAGCCACGTGTGAATTTAATGCGCCGCATCTGGTTCGGGCGAAAATAATAAAACAAAGAGAAAGAGAGACAGAGAGCGAGCGAAAGACGGAGAACGACACGGTGGAGGCACGGCGGGGCGTTTTCCGCGTCGCCGTATGATCGTCATTTCGCCGTGGGGAGACGCGAAATCCTGTAACGCGCGGCGGGTCGCTGTGTGTTGAATCCGCCAGTATATAGATCATGCGGCTACAGTCCTCGGCATATATGCAGTTTAGTCGAATGTACCTCGGGAGGAGACGCGCACACAATAGAGGGTGAGAAATACTCTGTATGTGTGTATACGTATATATGTGTGCGTGTGTACGTATGTGCCTCTCTCCGTTTCTCTCCCTCTCTTTCTGTCGCTCCTCGCTCTGTCTCGCCGCCCCTCGTCCTCTCCGCGTTACTCCTGCGTCTTTCCTCTTTCTCTCTCTCTCTCTCTCTCTCGCTCTCTCTCTCTCTCGCTCTCTCTCTCTCTCTCGCTCTCGCTCTCGTTCTCGCTCCTCCACATCCCCTCCTGCATTCCACCCTCCTTAACGGCTCTTTCTGGCACAACGGCAGCGCGGTGATCGATGCCGGTGTATACGAACGTCGGGTTGCACGCTGCAAAGATTGGGCGATGTTAACGTGCGCGCGCGATTTTATGTACCGAAGAACCTCGCATGTCGCTGGTTCCCGGGAGATTGTACTTTGACGGCGGACAGGATCCTCTTTGGACGCTGATTAAAATTAATCCTCCGGACGCGTTTTTTTGCCGCCTTCTTAAATTATAACCTCGTAGGAGCAATGAAAATCAAGAGAGTCGCGCGTAATAACAACCTCGTCTTTTGGATGCATCGCTGTTTCGATTGTGAGATGGAAAAGAAGAACGTGCTCGCGCCGTGAACTGCATTATCCCCCGCGGAAGCCGGGATAACAAGAGGAAAGAGAGGAAAGTTCCTCCGAGGAAATTCGGATGCATTATTCAGAATATAAAACCACCGGCATATACTCCCTTCGCGCGTATATCAACGTTGCGGCCCGAAAAATAGAGACAGCTTACGTGTGCAACGCCCGGTACAAAGTGTGTTAAGCTCCGAAAGGGCTCACCCGTTTCTCTCTCGCTCTCCTCCGCATAATAAATCTCCTCGAGCGACCCCTCTACTATTCTGTCCTTCCCTCAGTTTCACCTCCTCTCTTCTCACTCTCGCTCCCCCCTTTCTTCCACGTCCTCTCTTTTTCTCCCGTGTGCCTTTGCGTCTCTCTCTCTCTCTCTCTCTCTCTCTCTCTCTCTCTCTCTCTCTCTCTCTCTCTCTCTCTCTCTCTCTCTCTTTCTTCCTCTCGCTCTCTCTCTGTTACAGTGTTGGCCAGTAATGTTTCATTGAAGAGAGAGAGGGTTGGTCCGCAAGGTCAGGCAGCAGAGCTCCAGCTGCCCCGCCGGATGCCTCCGTCCGTGCATCCCTCCGAGCCAGGGGATGCTCGCGCAAGGGTGACGGGCGGCGGTGCTGGCGGTGGCAGCAGCGACCATCAGTACATGTTTGTAAGGATACCCGGGGACGATTGGCGTCCCAGGCTGTACAGCTGCCTCTATTGTGGCAAAACAGTCAGTAACCGATGGCACCATATAAGATCTCACGAGTCGCAAAACTGCCAGTGTCCCTACTGCAACTGCGTGTATACGCGCAGCGACAATCTAAAGGTGCACATTAGGAAGAAGCACGTCGAAGGGTCCTCCTCCTGCTGGCATTCGTCGTTTGGTTAAGGAGGACCGAGGGAGGGAGGGAGAGAGGGAGAGAGAGAGAGAGAGAGAGAGAGAGAGAGAGAGAGAGAGAGAGAGAGAGAGAGAGAGAGAGAGAGAGAGAGAGAGAGAGAGAGAAGGTCCTCGTTTCCTGGCTAGGACAAACTCTCGGACGAGAGCGAGCGACGTTGATCCTTCGGTAAACCTCGTCGAGTCTTGTTAGCGGGATATATGTATCTCGGTAGGACAAGAGAGAGAGAGAGAGAGAGAGAGAGAGAGAGAAAGAGAGAGAGGGGGGAGGGTGAGTTAACCGGGCCGACTAAGTCGTGCAGGGTAGTATGCGTTCTGGATCGATGCGGAACGAGCGCTAGACGACAGGAAGCGCGTAGAGCACCTACTCCTAAAGTTTTGGAACGCTTTGAAACGCTTCGAGCGACTCGGCGGCGGCGGCGGCGACGGCGCGCCCCGTCGAAGTGGTGGTTCCCTTATTCATAAATCTCTACGTGTACACTGTTCCTCCGCGTTCCGAAATCACATCGCCGCGCTCGCGTTTTCGCTCATGTTCATGCTCGCGCTCCGTTGCAGGAGAGAGCGCTGCATATCCGTCGCTCTCCTCCGCTCTCGTCGAGATACGAGATAGAGTTAGCTCTCGTGATTCCGCCTGGCTTTCTCTCTCTCTCTCTCTCTCTCTCTCCCTCTCCCCCTTCCTCTCTCTTTCTCTCAGGGCCGAGAAAATTGGCGTCTCATTTACAGACGGCTCGCGTCGCTGTACAAACATCAAGCCCTCGTAATTTCCAGCAGATCCCACACATCCGCCTCATTCGTCTCTGTCTTGGCGCGCTCCGCAGGAATACTTCCACTTCCGACTGGCTTGCACTTCCGTGCGACGCTCACCGTCGGCCCGCCGAGCATTTGAATACGTTCGTGCCTCGCGATTCCGATATAAATCATCATGCGAGCCTGGCAAGAGCGCCCCGCCGGTGATTGCGAGGGTTGTGTTACGTCCAGCGATAACATCAGTTTCGAAGTCTCGGAAATAATCACGCTAGCGAATGACGCTTGCTTGTTACACTAATACGCGCCGGCCGTCCGTCTTCTCCGATCGTTTCTCATGCCCGCACCCCGCTTTATGTTCCGGTGTATTTCCCTCCGTGGCCGACGGCCACGCGGACTGAACTGGCCGATCACGATGCACGATACAAATCAGGCTATGTGTGTCGGGGATAACTGACGAATTCTCTTTTCATCCGTCGACTTGCTCGACGACTTGCTCGTCGTCTGCTGGCTCTTGTGTCCCTGAGGATTCAGACTCGGCTTCGTTATCGTCGTTGTCGATTTCAATTTTCCCGCAGAGGAATACGTTTGCGGATATGGTAGACAATCTCTTGCGACCGATGACGAGGCGCGCGCGCGCGCGCGCGCACGAGAGAGAGAGAGAGAGAGAGAGAGAATAAAAATTCTGAAAGCACGACGGGGTGCACTCTATTCGGTGCTTCGAGTCCCTCCATTTTTATGATTCCTATGCGAAATATCAGACTGCCACATGAGTTGCCAAAGAGGATCACAAGTCGCACGTGCTCCCGGAAATGCGGCTGCGTGTCTGGCATGCGCCCCGTTCGCCGCATACGTACATAAATTGCGAAAAACGACCACGAGAAAGAGAGAATACTAGATAGCAGAGATATTAATGTGTCGCGGTGTGTACCGAAAGTTCGATTGCCGCGCGCTTCGTGATAAGAAGCGACTCCGAAGACGCAAGAAACGTCGCGAGATCGTGCCCGGTGAAATCGTGCATTGCGGACCGACGAACAAGCTTCGCCCGACGCGGCGGCCGGCCGGCCGGCCGGCCGGCTTCCTCCTCGACTTTCCCCATCTCTCGAAAGCTGTCGATATACTACACTCACCGACACGACATGACGCGCGCGCATACGCGACGGCTGTCGTCTATGGCAAAAGCTATGAAGCTTCGGCCTTGGTCAGCCGGCTATTTTCGGCTTATTTATTCGCTCACACTCGCTTCTCAGGAGGTGCACCCTCTTGTTTTCTGGCCCAAGTTCCGTCCGGGACGCCGGGTGTCGTCTCAGTCGCGCGATTTTAATCGCCGTGTCGCAGGGCGCCGCGGTTAATTAACACTTTGCGGACGGCTGACGTACATAGAGACGCGGCTATGTACTTAAATATTTATAAAGCTGCGGACATGTGCGCGCGAGAGAGAACGGGACGGGACGAGAGGATTTTTCTCGCACATTCACGTCCGTAGCGCGCGCGCGCTCAACAAACTACCCGCAATGCTCTCTCGGCGATGCTCTCCGCCCCTAACCCGTAGAATTTCGCGCAACGAAAATCGCGAACGAAAAAACGCGCAGCGCGCGCCGTAACACTCTGTCGGCAAAGTGTTATTTTCGACGTTCATCGGTCAACGTCACTCCCGCTTACACGTCACGCCGCGCTCGAATCAAGATCGTCGCATCGATGGCCGAATCAAGATTGCGCCATCAAACTTCATTTCCGGACGTTAATTTCGTGTAGCGCGCCGATAGTCCGCTGGCTATTTCGCGAGGAGAGATATTGGCATTGTCGACGACGCATCGATTCTCTGCTCGATAACTAAAATATAACCGGTGTCACGCTACCGATACGTACGCGAGAGCACACGGTACACCGTGTATCGTGTGCGCGTGTACACACGCTCAAACCTGCGAGCGAGAGAGAGAGAGAGAGAGAGAGAGAGAGGAGGGAGGGAGAGAGAGAGAGAGAGAGAGAGAGAGAGATAGTCGACTGAATATTTTTCAAGCTTCCAATCGCGTGCGCTCGCGCGTGCGACGTTGACAGTCACGCGAGGACGCGGTGGGGTTTTGACTGGCGGCGAATATCGCTGCTCGATCGCTTCTTCAACACGTCACGACTTTCTCAGTGACATATCACGAGTATGTATGACGGAGAAAAAAGAGAGGGAGGGGGATAGGGAGACACAATTTTCGCCAAGATCCACGGATCTCTTCCGCGGACCGTCCGATCTGCGAATCAGCGGATCCTTGTCTCTTCGGCGCTCGAGATTCCAACTCGTGCGATGACTTTCGTTAAACGAGACGCTTCTGGCACATGTTAGAGAAGATTACGAGTTACCTAGATAAGAGGCTAATGCGGTATGCGATGAACTGGGAGGAAGGCATTTCTTTCCTGTTTCGTCTCATCGAAAACGCAATGCGGGTATGATGTTCCAAAGACCGTCGCGTTCGCGGCCGCGAATGCGCAGGCGATTCCGCGTCGGAGTCGTTCGCTGATCCTCGCCAATTCGAGGCTTCGACATTCCTCACTTCGACATACCGCTTGACAAAAGCAGTATCTACGCACGGTAGGTCGACAACGACACTGTTTAGGGCCAATTGCGTTGACCATCGCGCTTGTCCTGAGCTCTCATTCTATCATCCCTCATTCCAAGTGTCCCACCAAAAATCGCATCGTAATGCCTGCCTATGCGCCATAGATTAATACGCAATTATCTTAAGTATTTAATCGCTTTTCGGACGTATACGTTTGTGTACTTAGATATTAGGATTTCCGCGTGTGCGTGCGCCAAGCAAAATTCTCCAGCGCACGTTGATTCCTCCGTGACTCCCTTCGACTTCCTGACGCGCGATAATTTCGCAAGGATAATCAAAGCGTCGTGCGCCTCGAGAACGCGGCTTTATGAACGACGCGCATTTCACGAATCGAGAACGCCCGAGAAAAGAGCTCTTCTGGCATTTTCGCGCTCTCGGTTCTCTTCAGACGTTGCGCGAATGCGGATCGAGCTAGAATGAATTCCATAGAGGCTGAGTTAATTCGTGCTTTCCTGTTGATCGGACCATTCGCAGATGTCTAAAAATAGGAGAAAATCTCCATCCTTGTGCTGCTTTGGCTCTCTCTCGGCGTTGAAAGTCGCGAGTGCCCAGCGGTCTCGCGCACAAACGCGAGAAGAGCGACGCGGACAATTTTTCTTGGTGCGCGTGTACCGACTATTAAGATTTAAGCGAGTAAACGAAATACAAACGAGATTCACCAGGCAAATACTGTAATATTTTTGTACCAAGAAGAGATTTGTGGAACAATAAATAGTGATTATATAATCCAACCTATTGTGGACTACGCGAGAGATGTATGCCTGTCTCTGTCTGTTGTGTACGTATGTGCGTGCGTGCGTGCGTGCGGGCGTGTGTGTGTGTGTGTGTGTGTGTGTGTGTATGTGTGTGTGTGTTTTGTGCGTGTGTATGCGTGCACGTGTGTACGTTTTGTGCTTTATCGTATCGTCGCGACAGCCCGGACTCGATACTCTTGCGATTCGATATTCGAGCGCCTCGGTCGAGTCAGATTATTTTTCAGGGGGTAGCAGAGAGAGAGAGAGAGAGAGAGAGAGAGAGAGAGAGAGAGAGAGAGAGAGAGAGAGAGAGAGAGAGGGAAGGGAAGGCAGGGAGAGAGAGGTAGTTTCCCTTCCGCTTTTGAAAGCAAAAAGGAAGAACGCTCCGTCGTGGTTCTCTCTGTCTAATCTTTTTTCTTTTTTTGCCTTTTCTTTCGTTGTCCGCCCGTGCAGCGGAACGACGAACGGCCGTGGTGGTGTCGCAGTGCGCGCGAAAGGAGCGCCATGTATTATTTTTTCCCCCGGAAAAGAGGGGCAGATTCTCGTTTACTTGGAATTTATCTTGGAGAGTTTATCGTCTTCCGACGCACAGGTGCTTTGTGCCTCCGTTATTTTCGATTCCCCTTCCATCGTCTTTCTCTCTCATAACGTCTTCTCCGGCCTTTTCTCCCCCCTCCCCCTCCCTCTACGTACATTTTCATCTCGTTTCTCGCTGTTTCTCTCCCCCCTCTCCTCCCTCCCGCTCTACCCTACTCTACTTTCCTCTCTCTCTTTTTCTCTTTCTCTCATCCTCGTACTCGTGGCCTTCCTTACGTTGACCTCGCCTGAATTATGCGAGCCGCGAAATGCAATCGTAACAGCAACTGACACTCTCCGTTCTTCACAAGGGACATATTCTAACCCGGTGTTTTTCAACCTCTGTTCCGCGGCCCGGCTACCGGACAATTTCGCGATGACAAATTCGAGCGAGCAGCTTCGATCCGTCCGCGTTTCTCTCCCGCTAGAAGCACTTCCAGCGAGGTGCTCTCGCCCGACATTCGAGTCCGGACGAATCTCGAGCGAGCGGAGTAACGCGCAAGGTGTTCGAGAAAGGGATTTACGAGTGGCGGAGTAGCTCCACGAGATGATTCGCGGGTTAGCTAATCTTGTCGTACGTCGCGAAGCCCTAAAGTACCTGTCATGTTGCGCGAAATTAAGATCAAAGGCACTGCAGAGAGAGAGAGAGAGAGAGAGAGAGAGAGAGAGAGAGAGAGAGAGAGAGAGAGAGAGGGGGGGGCAAAGTGCACTTTGACTTTTCACGGGCGAGGCGTATCGATAGCAGAAGCGGAAGAGACTCGAAATCGACGTTCTGCTCTCTGAGGGGCTGAGGGAAACGATACTTTTACGCTTATCCCGTCGAGCTCCTTTTTTCCCTATTCTCTTTTATAATCCGCTTTCTCCGCGGAGAATCGAAACAGCCGGCGGATAATTAAATCGCGCATTATCCCGTCGCAAAGTTGCGCAGTCGAGTCTTGCTTGCTATCGATGCGCGGCTCCCGGCATTGTGGAAAAGGGCGCAATCGCAATTCTCCGTGATGCACCACCGCCGATCCCTCACGCTCGTTCCGAGGGCGTCGTTTCTGTCACGCTGAAAGGGTTGAAAAACACTGTTCTAACCGAATCTAACCGAGGCTACTTCACTAACCAGAGAGAAGAGGTATATTCACATATACATATACGTACATACATGTATAAAATATGGATATGTATATATATATATATGTACACATATATATACATGCATCTGTGTACACATACACATATACGTATACAAAGTATCACTCCCGACTTTATGTACATGTGTAAAAAGTGCGACAGTGTACAAAGCCTGTTTTACAGCGTCGTATTCGCGCGACTGCATTCCGCGCGCTAGTCACGGAAACTCCGGAAGGGTGGAAATGAAAAAGTAGACGGGGGCGGCGATCGGGTTTCATTGAAAATTGAACGGTCGATGGTACGACGAAAGTTTTTAACTTCCTTCAACCGTCGCCCAGCCGTCTCACCGCCTCTCTCCACGTCTCCCTCTGCCGTGCTCCTTCTTTCGCGAATCCTTTCCCGACGCTGATCCTCCTTCTCTTCCTCCCTCCCTCCCTCCTCCTTCCACCCTGTTCTTCTTCTCCTCCTCCTTTTTCTCTCTCTCCCTTTCTTGCCCATCGATTGGAAGCGAAGTGACCTTTCACCTTCTTTCCCCTCCACCTCCGTGCCGCGCTATGCCGTCACGCGAATATTATTTAAATCGCGCATTAATCGAGAACGGAAGCTAGCGTGAATGCAGTCGATCGATACGACGATACACCGCGGCAATCGGCTCGTTGAAGAGGGATAGATAGCGATTTAACCCTTTGCGGCCCGCCGTTTCCGTGAGAGGTGCTTTAAAGTGACGCTTGGACACACACACACACACACATACCCACCCTCACCCACCCACACACGCACATATACGCGCGAGCGCGCACAGAGGGAGATCGGGAAAAGCGTGCGAGAGCAGATGTACTATATAATTCACACGGACACGCGTGTAAATACAACGCCGCGCGAGTATTCGTCGCGTCGCTCTGATTAATGATAATTTTCTGGGATAATCGATAATTGAGCCGGAGGAGCTTAACAATACACAGCCGCCGGTAGATAGGTAGAAGCGAAGTCTTCCCGTCGTTTTCATTCCCTCGCAAAATTTTCTCCTCTGATCCCCCCTTCGGCGTGGACGTCGGTTCGGACGAAAATTCACGCACTGGCGCAACCGTCTCGTGTGAGCTCACACGCCGACTAATATAACGTCTGTGGAGAGATTCCATTTCTCTCCGTTGAAAATAAAATCTCGCTGTCCGACAGCTTCTCTTAGCACACTCTGTAATTTGCAAATACGCTTTGCTTGACGTTGCGACTGACTTCGCGGCGAGATAAAGCGGCACGTGACGGTTGGCCATCGTGAAAATAAGTCGGTTTGCAGCAGAGGGCTAACACGCGATATCATGCTTGGGGTATCGCCGAAATGGAGGGTTCTCCATTTCGAGGGTGGTTCACTCACTCAGCCTGCTCGGAGCCGCGAGATGGTCCCGCCCCGACAAGAGCAAAAGACGCAGTCTACAGGGTGTCCAGCGCGACGCGCGGCGAGGTGGTTTATGCCAACAGTAACAGCGCGCTATTCCGCGCGGAACGCTGCAAGGGGGATATTTTCCCGGCAGAAATTTCAATTTCGCTTCGCGCGAAATTGACTCGAGGCTCTCTCGCGCATTTAAGCGCTTCGAGTGATCGCTCGCAGCAAGTGCGCTCAAAGGGACTTTGAGCTGTGTCGAGGACGGGCAGGAATTTCTACATTCTGCCGTACGAAAAGTGGTCGGTTAAATTCGCAGGAAAAACCTCCAGCTAGCGAAAATAGATCGGCGCGAGTCTTCTGCTGGCATACATTCCCTCGCTCGCTCGCGCGCGCGCGCGCCTTGTGCTTCCGTTCATGATTGTCGGCGGGTATCCCGAATACGTGCAAATACGCTAAGTGAAGCACGTAAAAACGAATATTGATCAGCTCGAGCGCGGCAGCAACGCGGAGCTCTCAGGGACTCCATTTTTCCAGATCACGGAACATCTCGAGTATCATCTCCCTGTCGCGCGCGCGCGCGCGCGGAGTTCGTCGCCAAGAGTAAGTCACTTTCGATTCGCGTTCAGCGTCTCTCTCGCGTCGAAATAGAGATCCAAGTAGTTTTTCACGCGACGTGACGCTTCGCGCGTCACGCGGACGTAAAATCTGTGAAAGAAAAAATCAGATTTCCGCGTCGCGATTTCGGCCGTCTTTCTGCGTTTCTCTCCGCGATTCGGCTCCTTCGTCGAGCTGGACTCCGCGCGAGCAGGTCGACGGCGACGGTGCGACGGCGAAACCGGATCGTTTCTCTCGCATTTTCAAGCCGGCGCGGGCGCGGCGCTCGCACACAGACGCGGACGCAGATTACGCGTCCCGGCGCGGCATGTGATAAGCCCGCAGGAAATAGAGAGACGCGTGTGATAAGAGTGTACTCGGCGCGCTCGTAGACTCAAAGACAGGGATCGACGTCACGCTCCGAGGTGTTCCGTGCGTCTTGCCGGCGCGGGATTTCGCGACACACAGCATTAACAGGTTTACGCCGGCACAGCGCAGCGCGGCGAGCGAGAACTCCATTACGTTCTAGACCCGTCTCTAGCCGCGTTTGTGATTTCCGGGCCGGGCACTTATAGCGCGAGACAGACAGAACCATTTGGCGTACTTGAATAATATATCGACCTCGTTTCACGTGCATTAGGATATGGGGGTATAATTGTTTCGGTTGTCTCTCGCACGTATATATACACACACACACACACACACACACGTATCGTTTCAATAATTAATCCGGTCGCCCGTTATAACGTCGGGCATGCGGTACGCGGTCGCTAAATTTCTTCGGGCAAAATATCTCTCGGACTGCGCCGAACTTGGCCGATCTCAGCGCTGATATCGCGGTGCGAGCGATCGCGTTAACGTTAGATTCTTCAGGGCGGATCGCGGTGATCTCCAGCGATCTGTTCGCCGATCGAGTGCGGGTTTCCTCTTCTCTAGTGTAGACTCGTGAAAAGATCTTGTGACCCTCACGGTTGAGATTGAGGAATTTTTGGAACGACGACGAGATCTCAAGGCCAACGAGAAGCAGAACGGTGATTCGTATCGCGAATAAATAATTAAAGGAAATATTTGAAAATTTTCATTCTCTCCGCGAGAGTTCACGCCGGACGAACAGACTCATGATCGATCCGCAAACGCAATCTTGGCAGCGAGGCTGTTGGATGTTATTAATAATTTTTTTGGCTTTCGCGAATGAGGGTGCGTATCGATCATTTCATTCGTGGCGCTTGATTCGTTTGAGAAATCAACGCGTATTTGATGTCGAGAGAATGCGAAAGGTATCTTGTACGATCAGCTCGCTTTGCCTACGCACAAAACCCGTACGTTCATTTTGCGCTTTTCATTTGATTAATCGCACTGGTTTGGAGTTTGGTCGATGTTTCAAAAGAACTTACGCTTTGATCGCACGTTCTCCCGCACGTGCATTTTAATCGTCTCGCGTTTCGATCGCACCGCCGAGAGGCGGTGTGTTTGCGGATTTCGTTCGAAGATGCGCGACGTATCTCTCCGGCACGCACGGCTCTCTTTCTCTCGCTCTCTTTATCTGGGTCGTTACTTGATACGCGCTCCGAGAGAGAGAAATGTGCGTAGTGAAAATTAAAGTAGCTCCGACGATTGCGTAATCGCGCGTGAATGCCTTCCAAGTCGATTAAAATTTCGGCGACTCGTCTCTCGCGGGGAACTGTTTTCGCCGAGATAACTTCAAACCTCGATAACTTTGCATCCGCTCTTCTCCGCGCCATGTGAAGTATGGAGATAATTTTTCGAGAGCGAAATTCGGAGCGGAGAGAAATGAGATACGCGAAATCGTATGATTGACGCGAGAGTCGCGTTCTTTGTGTTCATACACCGCGGGAGAATTTCTCGGCTGAAACAAACGCGGGCGTTGATGATGAATTCCTGAAAGTTCTCTCCATTTGCAGAGCGATGACGTAAGCCATTGTCGTTTGTAATACACGTAGACGGTGCGAAATTTTAGTTTCATGCGCGCAGCTTCCGAGAGCCGCAGCGGCGGCGCTCGTTTAACTCGTCTGGCCGAGGTAGAGAAAGAGCCGGAGAGAAAGAGACGTCGCTTGATTTAATATTTATTTCTTCGTTACGGCCGCGTTTTTATATCGGGTATTTGTGAAAATGGCCCGTAAGAGCTCGCGCCCTCACAAAGCGAAATTCCATGTTTTTAAATACGGAATTATTAAGCTCGCGCGCACGGGCACGCTTCTTGCATACAGACACAGAGAGAGGAGAAAGAGAGAGAGAAAAAGAGAGAGAGAGAGAGAGAGAGAGAGAGAGAGAGAGAGAGAGAGAGAGAGAGAGAGAGAGAGAGAGAAAAGAGCGCCTCTCGAGCAGAGTTATTCGGGATATGAGACTCGCGGCTCAATTTATTTAAATTTATTTAAACGATACTATGTCTTGTAACGCGCAAAGAGCCGCGGCGCCTCGGGCGGGAGGACGAGCAGCGGTAACGAGCGATCGATTTTTAATCAAGAGCCTGTGGTTCGCCGGTTTATCGTGCAAAGTATCCTCGAACGAAGTCTGTTGCGCAAACTGTTCGCTTCAAAACGGCCTCTACCGTTCGTTTTACATTTTTTTTTCTCTAGAGAAGCAAGAGGAACCGTCGGTTCGTAACAGTCCGTAACAGTCTTGTGCGATTGTCAATAATCGATAACGCGAGGGCGATAATTTGCAGCATTCTCATGATAAACGTGCGACGAAAACGACAACTACTCTTCTTTTTTCTTGTTGCCCATACGTGCGATTAAATGTATATATCACCTCCACGTTCTGTCTATCCCCGGTGACCGGATTAAACGCGACGTTTAGGACATGAAATGATATACATACACATTATATATATATATATAAATATATACATATATATATATATAAATACACTGTACATTTCGCGAGAAAAGGAGGGGTCTCAAAAGCGAAGGAGGACTTTTCAATGAGGGGAAAAAAACGTAGGAGATGTAGGGAAAAACGAGCGGCTAAAAAAGAGAAAGCGTCAGGGACGACGAGCGCGCGAAATTAACGAGAGCGAGATCAGGATCGGAGGATCCGTGGATACAGGACGACAGAGAGAAAGAAAAAAAGACAGAGAAGGAGAGAGAGAGAGAGAGAGAGAGAGAGAGAGAGAGAGAGAGAGAGAGAGAGAGAGAGAGAGAGAGAGAGAGAGAGAGAGAGAGGGAGAGAGAAAATGGGAAAGAGAGAGGAGAGAGAGAGAGAGAGAGAGAGAGAGAGAGAGAGAGAGGGAGGGACAGAGACAGAAAGACAGAGAGAACGACAGAAAGAGAGATCTTGCTCGCATCTGCGAGGAGTCAAATGTTCGACGAGCCTCATGTATATGGACTCAAGACCTTCTCGAGGATCTTAGAATCCGAGGATTCGAGAGGCCGGGAATCCGTAGGTTCAAGATTCCGAAGATCGCTCAAAGGAGATCGTAGGATTCGGGGATCTCGGAATCCGAGAGTTTGAGAATCCAAAGATTCGAGGTCCCGACCTTCCGGGATCCGTCGCAGTAGCACTGGTGTTGGTCCGAGGATTCGAGGATTCGACGATCCTGGAATCCGAGGGACTTCCGCCCCACGGAATCCACGGGCTCAAAGATCCACGGGAGTAACTCGAGTCGATCTACTGCCTACCCAAGTATCCAAGGATCCGGCGACCCTTCGAGAGATCGCTCTGTTATCGACCGCAGAAACGAAACAAAAAAAAAAGTCATATCAAATCGAGATCAATAAACGAGCCTATAAATCGAGAAACGGACCGAAGTAAAGTACCACGGAAAAGCGAAAGCAAAAAAAAAGCGAGTACGGAATCGGCATCAAAAGTAACAGTAAACGTAAAACAAAAAATCGGAGTAACGAACGACAAACGAAACCAAAAACAAAAAAAAAACAAACAAAACCGGAAATCAATCAGGAAAAAAATAAAGAGAGAAAAAGAAACGAAAAAAAAAAACAAACGAGCCGCCGACGACCGGGCGGCTCGCCCGCGTAGTTCGTGTTGAGAGACCAACAGTTGAAAGTGACTTGTCTTGTGTTGATGTTGCAGGTTCAAAAGCCTGGCACATGCGGCTGACCTTTGACCGGGTGCCAGGCGGCTGCAACCTTCACAGGTGCAAGCTGTGCGGCAAGGTCGTGACGCACATCAGGAACCACTACCACGTCCACTTCCCCGGCAGGTTTGAGTGTCCTCTCTGTCGTGCCACGTACACACGTAGCGACAACCTGCGCACGCACTTTAAATTCAAACACCCCGAAGCAAGAAAGATCGATCTAAACGATTTCATGGCGGGCTCGTTGGCGCTCTCAACGAGCAACGACACCATGAACACGCTATCCTAAAGACGCCGGACGACAAGAAAAGAACGCAGAAAAAAACCATGAGAGAGAGATATATATATATATTTAATATATATTTAAATATATATTTAATATATATATTTAATACATATATCTAAATATATATTTAAATATGAATATACATATATATATACATATTACAAACATAATATATATACATAACGTACGCGCCCCAAGAATTATAATAATATAAACACTGAGAGCGCGGGGGTGGCCGCGGCCGCAGGGGAGTTATACCGCGACGATACGGCCTCGACGCCCACGGCCATGAGGGGGGGGGGGAGGGCCGGCCTCTCTCGGCTTTCTTCTTTCTCGAACACCAAATCTTTTGTAGGTTCTACGCTTAAGGGACCGAGAAAATTCTCCTATAGGGGTCTTTTTTAAAACAGACGAAAATCGCGGAAAATAGCAAAAAAAAGGAGAGGAAGGTAAATGAATTTAAGCAGAAAAGAAGGTTTAATATACATACATGCGTACATGTGTACAGTTTAGCGTGCGATGACTTGGGAGTGGGCTTTGTTGTAGCTAACGTCGAAGCTGTGAGGGCTGTTCTAAGCTATTATTAGAGGTCACCGAGGTCACGCGGGCGTGCGCGAGCACGAAGAGCGGAGTCGCGGGGCGCGATCGCGATCGTGCGAGGTCGACGACGACATTCGGCATCGAAGGAGTGAGAGACAGAGAGAGAGAGAGAGAGAGAGAGAGAGAGAGAGAGAGAAAGAGAGAGGGGGGGGGAGAGATAGAAATAGAGCAACGTGTGTCTCTTCTGGCCGAGCCGAGAGGCTCCGCGACGAAATTTAATCGGAAATTGTTATCTCGCTGGACAAAGGTGGCTCGTGAAAAGCGCGACGGCGATGGCGACGCGTCGCTCTTCCTCGGCGCGATGTCGTTTTGTGAAATGTCGAACCGGTTTGACACGACCTCATCACATGGGTCTCGCGACAACACCGTCTCTGCTTCCTCGCTTTCGCCGTGGTCCGCGCCGAGTCCTCGCCAAGGTATCTCCTCGCGAATCTCGGATCGGACGCGCAAAGCCGAGGCTGAGCCATGTCGCTGATTGCTCGTTCGCTCGCTGAATTGATCGATCGATCGATCGGTCGGTCGGTCGGTCGGTCGGTCGGTCGTTCGATCGGAAACACGAGCTGTGTTTTTAGCGCAGGCCGCTTTACCGGAGCCTCTGTCTCGCGAGAGAAATGAATCCCTTCTCGTCTCTCCTTCTCTCTCTCTCTCTCTCTCTCTCTCTCTCTCTCTCTCTCTCTCTCTCTGTCGCACGAAGTGTCGCGCTACGCTTCATTTATTCGTACTTTCGTTGCCGATCGCGAAATTACCGGCGACCGGTTGCGATCCGCTTGTTGTGCGCCACGCTCACGCGCGTCAATGTCCTCGCGCGCGACCGCGTCCGCGCCGCGACGATGTCCAAAGACCGGGCAGCTTTATTTTTTTCGTGGTGAGAGAACGAGCGCTGCGCCGATCGACGATACTTTTAAGTAGAAAGTGCTCGGGGGAAAAAGTCGCGCGATTAAGGAGATATGAAACGCGTTTCGCACGATTAGTGTGCGCGGTTTAATTACATATAATTATATATACATACATATATATATATATATAAAATATATATAAAAGGGGAGCAAACGTGGTGCCAATTTCCTCCCGTAGATACTGCTGCCGGCCAGCCGAGACGGCGAGACGGCAGCCGGAAAGAATATTAATGAATCATTGAATTAATTAATTAATTAATTATAATCTATTAATTAAAGCTGAGTGGGGCGGGGAGTAATTCATTCGATACGCAGGGTGAGTCGTATAGTTGTTGAACAGTTTATAGTTGGACTTCATATTAGATTGTAATTGTAATAGATTTAAACAGCCTTCGGGAACTTCTTGTAGCAATACTGCATACGCGTGTACACCTATACACGTACGTGTCCCGAAGTCACCTTACGCGCGAACACACACACACATACACAGACATACAGCCACACAAGAGGACGAATATGCTCACATACATACATACAGACTCGCACGAGGATCACAAGAAGCATCGGCGAACGCGCAAGGCGTACGCATCACGCATTCGCGACACGTGCTTGGACATACACACACACACACACACACACACAGACACGCACGCACGCACGCGAGCAGCAACAGCAGCAGGAAACACGTACACGCGCGCGAATGAGACACGCAACGCGAATCGAGCAACAACGAAATTTCTGTCCTATCCGTACGTTCGCCAGAGAAAGAGAGAGTGAAGCAGAGAGAAGAAAAGAGACACACGTGTCTTCTTTTGATGAACTACGAATTACGGTGTGGCGCGGTTCTTTGCAGTCCTAATATGAACTTTGACTATAAAACGCACGTTACTTGTTAATTAACACCTAAAGTCTATGATAATTAAACGATCGAACGATTGCGTGCCGCGCGTGTAATTGAGACGCGCGCGCGCGCGAGCGAGCGCGACGCGACGCGACGCGAAATATAGTGGAAATCACGGAGACATTCCACGATTCGGGACTTAAGTGCGTAGGCAACAAATAAGGTTTTATTGTATTGGATGATTTATAGTACTATATTTTATACTTTATATAACCTACCCGCTAATAATACCTTACACACATTGGTTGGAGAGATAGTTACGTTATATAAAGAGCAATTTTATCCAAGGGATGGTCTCACGATACTTGCATCGTCGTTTTTTGCACATCGATATTTAATTGGTTGGGGGTGTAATCTGTTTGTTCTACTTTCTTCTTCGTTTGTTGGTTTGTTTTTTCTTTTCCTCCGCACATCATGAAATTTGCGTTTATTATATGCGACAGAGGATTTCTTCCTTTTTCATATATTTTTTTCTTTTGTTCCTTATTCTTTTATTTTTTTTTCCCCTTTTCTTTTAAGAACACGGACAAACGCGCACCGCTCGAGAAGAGGTTCGAGGGGGCAGGTTATTCGTGGATCATCTCCCCAGAGGGAAAGAAACAATTCTTCAGCGTGCCCTTTCGCACTGTCTAAATTCGATTTCCCGAGCGCTTCCACGCGGCAGACATTTTCAGTCACCTCAAATCCGCCCCCTTAATAATTTCGAGCGGTGTGCACATATATATCTTTACGCCACACATGCACACACAAGTTGAAGAGAGGAGAGACGCCTCGCAGGTAGGCGCGTGACACACGACAGTGGCAGAATGAGAGAGAGAGAGAGAGAGAGAGAGAGAGAGAGAGAGAGAGAGAGAGAGAGAGAGAGAGAGAGAGAGAGAGAGAGAGAGAGAGAGAGAGAGAGAGAAGGCTTCCTACTTGATACGGAAGTGCGCAGCGACCCCCGACGTGGCGTTTAACATTCCGCAGACAAGGCGGAATGCCTCGTAATCGAGACGGTTTGCTAATCCGCGAAATTGGAGCTAAAGCTGAAGCTGAAGGCAATGGTGGAGGAGGGTCCAGTCGAGTCGAGTCGAGTCGAAGACACTCTTCGCGCACCGTAACGTTAACAATAGAGATAAAAAACGCGAGTGAACCCTTTGATGTGCCCTCTTCCGATTTGTCTTCTGCGAAAAGCCGTGTTCGAGGTTTTCGCCGAATTTCGGAGCGTATGAAATTGAAAAAAAAATTGTTTATCGATATTTTTGGCACGCCGTTCTCTCGATAGTCATAAAGCGCCGAGTCCAGAGACGGCTCGACAATAATCGCCCACGTCGCAGGGGTCGTTTAGAAAAACACGTACATGGACAAGAGATCCACACACGTACAAACAGACAGGCAGATATATACATGCATAGACATACGCATACATACACACACACACACACACACACGTAACACACATGACTACGCCGAATCCGCTAGCTATTCAAAGAGCCAAACCGCAATATTGTGATGAAATGATATTACCGTCGATCTTCTCTCTTTTTTGCTAAAAAAGAAGGGGCACTTTGCATAGTTAAGGCTACCGAACACGCATACCTATATAATTTAATGATAATAATAATATATATAAATAACCAGAATATTAATATATTACGCAGATTTATTAAGTATATATATTAATATATTGGATAATTTATTTTATTTTGTTTTATCGTTTTATGATTTTATATATATGTTATTCACTGTGTTTATATATACAGCGCAAACATTATATTGCAATATGCGACGCACGCAAGATTATTATTTATTGACAGGGCGGGGAGAGAAACGTGTCAAGATGCACTTTGCAGGCCTACCTCCTTGGCTGAGAGATCGCACGCCGATCGACTTCTCTTCTTTCTCTCTTCACCTTGCTTTTTTCTCAACTTTCCTTTTGGTTCTTGCTTTTTTTTTTCTCCTCTTTTGTCATCTCGATGCGCGACGCGTTTGACAGCGCAAACGGTTCGATGCGCGTGTCGATGTTGGAACATCCGTCACTCGCCGCAAGAAAAAAAAGATATTGTTGATAACAACCCCTGCTTCGGCTCTGACTTGTGGCTTCGGATAGAACGGTGTTTCTTAAACATTTCCTCTGATGCGAATATTCGTGTTCACGAGTAATCGAGCCGCGGAACATTTGCCTGGAAACGTCACTCGACGGGCAAAATTTTTGCGGAAGTGAAATCTAATTTTCTATTGTACGAGGGGTGGAAATCAGCTCGACGCTGATCACTATTGTTGCGTTAATCCACGGGGTCGATTACAATTTTCGCGTCAGAGCCGGAAGGGTCTGGTAACATGAGGCGAGTCGCTTCTTCCGCATAGAGCGAGAGAGAGAGAGAAAGAGAGAGAGAGAGAGAGAGAGAGAGAGAGAGAGAATTTGTGTGTGTATGTGTGTGTGCGCGCGCGCGTATTTGTTTGTGACGAGAAAAAAGAGAGAGAGAGATGGGGAGGGGGGGGGTGGAAGACAGAGAGAATCGAGACGTGGAAGAAGTAGAGTCTGGAGCAGAACAAGAGGGAAGCGACTTTTACGAACAGCGCCGAATTTCCCGACAATTCCGTCTGTAGGAAAACAGGGATCCTCATACCTTGCGCGATGCCGCCGTTCTATCAAAATAATCCACACAGTGTGCCAATATACGATTGTTTCTTGAGAAAATCGCGATAGCCAGAGGCCTCTGAGACGTGAAGCTCGGATGATCATTGCTGTTTCTAACCGGATTTAAAAAAATTAAATATGAGAAAAAAGACCAGACCAGATTACCGACATTTCCGATTGACTCTAACTAACCGAGGAACCAGCACGAATGCTCGCGATTCCTTCGCGATCCGCGGAGCGGATTCTTCCCCGAGCTCTCGAAGAGGGTGCCTCTCCTCGCGAAGGAGCGTCTTCGGTGCGGAACGGCGAGAGCGCGAGAACCCCTGCGTGGAAACGTCAGTGCGATATTTTTCCGCGTGCCACTACGATGCTCTCGATACGTCAAACTCGGATAAACGATGAGCGATGGCTGCAGACGCAGTCTGGCGCTCTCGCGGATTTCGACCGCGTGTGTGCGCGCTTCTCCGCACACGTGACTCGCGCGCGCTTTCTCTCTCTCTCTCTCTCTCTCTCTCTCTCGCTCGCGGAAAAGCCGAGCCGCGATGCACGAGCGCCGTCGCCGCCGTCGCTGTCGTTGCTGCACGCCAGCCACCCCCGAACGACCGAGGGTGCATTGCGGGCGAATCCTGCTCCTCGAGAAAGGCGGCGTGAGAAAGGGAGGGAATGAGGGAATGAAGGAACGAGCGAACGGACGGGCGAACGAACGAACGAACGAACGAACGAACGAACGAATGAACGAACGAGGAGCAGCCCGGGATCGATGTTCCACCGCGCGCGGAATTACCGCTGGCCGCAGTCAGGACGCGCGGTTCTACTTAATTGGTTGACCGCGACAAAGTTTTAACGCCGCAGTTTGCTTTTCATCTTTCATCCTAATATTGCGAAAGTCAACTCCAGCCTCGCCGGCGTCGCCATTAGAATGTAGTCCGCCGCTGTTAGCCAGCCGGCCGTCTAGCTGGCTGACTGGCGAGAGGGAAGCTCCATTCCGGGGAAACTTTCGTTCTTGTCACTTTTGCCGCCGCGCGAATACATGCCGTCGGTGAGCGAGAAAAGAGGAAGAAAGAGAGAGACAGAGAGAGAGAGAGAGAGAGAGAGAGAGAGAGAGAAGAAGAAGATGTCAATATATTTAGGCGTTTTTAATTTTTTAAATGGTCCAACGTCACACGCGCGCGCACATACGCAGATACACCGCGAAGCCGTACAGATCGATGAGAAAGTCATGCAAAATATGTCACGGTTGCACATTAGAACAACGTTAGAATAACCGACTTGATTGTCTGTTTCGCATTTTTACACGCGGCAACGCAACTTCAATCGCGTCCCTCCTCCGAGTTACATTGCGTCCGGATCGAACTCGAGCGCAGTCTTTGCTGCAAACGGCGGCAATTTTTGTGCGCTGGGCACTCTCTCTCTCTCTCTCTCTCTCTGTCTCTCTCTCTCTCTCTCTCTCTCTCTCTCTCTGTCTCTCTCGCCGCAGAAATGTCTGTCACGCCGGTCTCGTTACGGCCGCGATGTTTGATCGCGGTGTATGGTGTGCATGAAGCAAACTCTGCATTTCGAAATAATATCGCGCGATATTTACGCGAAGCCATAGCGAACTCGCGCGAGCATACGATTATTATTCCACGCGGCGCTCGCGGTGCGCGTGACTTTTCACTTGTTCGGTATTTACATACGCGGTTGAACGTCCGCCGATCGCCCACCGTCACTGTCAATTTCCGGAATTGCTTGTATACGCAAACTGTCAAACGGCCGCGTCGCCGCAAAGCCGTCCGACAGCCGTCGCGCACGCGACAATCTATTACATCGGCAGAGAGAGGCTCGCGTCGATGGCGAATTTCTCGCGAGCGAGAAGTCATTATCCCCGCCGTGAAGAGTCCCGGCGAGAGGGGCAAGGCGGGAGAGGATGTCGGCTTTCGATCGTTCTCGCGGCAGTCGGGCGAGATTTTCAGGAAGGCGCCGGGCTGAAAATCTTGAGACTCCGAAGACTCCTCCGTTCTCTCGGCATCCTCGCGAATGATCGGCTCGCTCGCTCGGATTCCCGCTATTTCCGAGAGAGACAAAATTCTGCGCCCTTCGGAGCTTCACATATTTATCCTTTACCGATTTTCATATTGAAATACTCCGAATGTCGAGTCGCCGCGGGCGCGTCTCGGCTCCGCGCCGGCTTCCGTTTAATTTCACGTTTCATCGCGGGAACGTACAACGCGCGTCGACGGCGCCGGCGGAAATCTGACGCGCGCGCTTTCGCGCCCGTATCGATCGCGACCGGATCGGGAGTGCTGGCCGATTGCGCGCGCATACGCGCACGCGGAGGCACACAGTGTTTGGCATGTTACGTATTTCAAACATTCGCGGATAAATAGCTGGGCAAACGAGGCTGCTGGCGCAGCCGTGCGGGGCAGGCCTCGGTTTCATCCGAGAGACACACAGAGAGAGAGAGAGAGAGAAAGGGAACGAAAGGAGAGAGCATCGCGTGTGCGGAACAGTCATTCTCCAACAGAGTTTCCCGAAGCTCTACGAAAAATCGATTCGCACTTGGTAAATATCGTCGCTTTGTCGCGTATTCGCGAAATCGTCGCCAATCGATCGCACATACGCACCCACCTCCTGCCTCGCTACAGCCGAGACATTCTCTTTTAACTTCTCCAGCCTCCTTTGATGCTCGCCGCAGCTTACCATTGTCCCCGCCCACACCTTTCCAATTTGTTCTAATATATCGCGCGGAAGGAGAGAAAGAGAGAATGAAAGTGCGAGCGAGCGAGAGAAAGAGAGAGAGAGAGAGAGAGAGAGAGAGAGAGAGAGAGAGAGAGACAGAGAGAGTCTGTGTATATGTGTGCGGGAGAGAATGAGAAAGCGAGCGAGGGGAAGAGACAAAGAAGACCGGTGGAAAATGCGGCTTGAAAAACACACCGATGCGCCGTGGAGGCGGACGCGCGCGAAATCGGGGAAGCGGCCGCGAATGAAGTCGCGCCGTCGACTGGGAGACATAATCGGCTCCGGATTGTTCTGTCCGCGCGTCGAAACCAGATGAATGAACTTTCCGCCAGCCGCATCGCCGTTGCGTTCCTCGCGCGAGCGCGAACGAGGGCGCGATACGAGGCGCAGTATCATCTCCCTCGTGTGTGCACGCGTATACACGCGCGCGCGCGCGGACCGCGCGGGAGTTTTTTACGCCGTCGTTTTTCGTCACCGTCGTCCGCGTTCGTCCGCGGTCCCACATTGCATTACCGCGAGCGCGAGCGCGTGTTCGTGGACTAATTTATTCGCGGCGCTTTATATCCGGCGCCCGCGACGCCGACGCGCGATTTGCTTTATGCGACGGTCTCTCTTTCTCTCTCTCTCTCTCTCTCTCTCTCTCTTTCTCTCTCTCTCTCTCTCTCGCTTTTTCTTTCTCCCTGTCTCTCTTTCTCTCGCCCCGCGAGCCCTCTCCTTTGCCGCGTCTCCGACAACCGCGTCTCCTCTTTCGCGACTTTGCATTTTTACCGCACGACATTTGAATACACGACGGACGGGCGTGGGCAGCATGCCGGGCCAAATTCTGAAAAGCGACCGAGCGACCGGACGAAATTTAAGCGCGACCCCCGAGGGACGGTCCGTCCCTCGTCGGCCGCGCGGCGTGTGGGATTTTCCGTTCCGACGGGATAATTATTCGGCATCGGGACTCGAGTGCGCGGTTCGACGGCGCGGAGCGCGTCGGGGATCGCTCGACCAGCCGTTTTCCAGGCGGGTTTTTGTCATTCGTCTCGAAATCTCGGCCACTCGACTTTCGACAGCACTCTACACAGTGACTACGCGGTGACTCGCGGTGCCTTCGGAAACGTTCCAGTGCGGGCGTCACGACGCGTTAGCGTTAGCAACGGAAACGTCAAAGGGGGCTGTAAAGGCGGAGGCGATCCCGCGCGGGAAGGGCAAAAAGTGCTGGGAATTTTGGCACGTCATGTCGGTCGCGCGATACCTCTTGTTTTTCTTCAGTTTGGCAAAGCGCGCTTTGCTGGCCGGCACGTGGAGCGAGGTATAGCCTCAAAAGCCCATTAGAAAATTAAAACGCGACGCGAAGTAAGGGGGCGAGTGAGGGTGGGCAAAAAGCGAAACTCGCCGGCAAGTGGAGCGTCGCGGACGCGGAAGGTCGACGGTGAACTGCAACACTCGGGGTGTCGTAGCCAGAGCAAAACAAGCACAGCAACAGCAGCCACCGTCGCCGTCGTCGTCGTCGTCATCGTCGTCGTCGTCGTCGCCGCGAACCGGACAACAATAGGAGTTGCACAAGTGCTGTCGGAACGTCGGTACGCCGAGTAAAACGAATCTGCCGATAAAAAGCCAACTCGCAGCGGCGCGATGCGATATAAACGACCCGTCAAATCTTTCGTCCGAATGTCGCGAGAGCCAAATGAATCACGATGCTTAAAGTCACCAGCTCCCGCGGGGAGGGAGGACACACGTCGCGACAAAAAATCGGTCAGCTCGTTAACTCCGGCGCGAAATTATTCATCGATTCCAGCTCGATGACGAGCTCGAGCCGAATTTTGATAATTCCGCTAATTTTAGAAAGAGAGATGGCGGAGGGTGCTCCTCTCTCTCTCTCTCTCTCTCTCTCTCTCTCAGCGCGCGATCGCGTCGCCAGTTCTGAATAATTCCCGTCGCCGGCGTTTCGTCCCGGCCGCGATCCCGAGGACTCGACTGGACATCGTGGAACTCGCTTTCTCGCGGTCTCACATGCGCGAGAGGACTCCGCTATATAATCCCTATTAATAAATAACCGTCCGCGCGTGCTCGAAGCATCCGCGAGCATCTGTCGGCGACGTCGCTGGACGAGAAGCGACGCGACGTCGTATTTCGTTTCGAGCAGCCGGCACCTCGCAAGACCGATGTACTCTTCCACGTCCTACCACGGTCTTTCGCAGTATCGACATGTGATTCTCGAGAAGGAAGGTCCCGGGGAAAGCTCGCCGCGACGATAACGGCGTTATGGAAGTGCGCGCGCGCGAGGCAATAACCTTTGGCGGAAAGTTTATTTTCCTGGGAGTGGCGTGACGCGCGCGCTCGCGCGCGCCAGAAAACGAACAAGACGGATTTCTATAAAGGTCTTCTTTTTCTAAACCCCGTGACTTTTGTACGCCGCTCGCGGAATTCCTTTTTATCCGCGAACTATACGCCGAAACTTCTCGCGTTCGTTTTCTATGGACGAAGCAGTGGAGCGGACGAAATATCACGAGAAGAGCGGACAGAGAGAGAGAGAGAGAGAGAGCGAGAGAGAGAGAGAGAGAGAGAGAGAGAGAGAGAGAGAGAGAGAGAGAGAGAGAGAGAGACCTCGTATACACAGGGTGTCCCGATACGATATATATATCACTAGCAACGGGTGTGTCCCTTGGCGATATTTTCCGCCGCTCGAGAGGGATAACGTTGAGATTTTTACAAGAGAGTCTCTAACGCGAAATCGACGCGAACAACTCCTTGACGTTCGACCATCCGCGCGTGTCGGCACGTTCCGCGGACGTTTTATCATATACATAATACACACATATATATATATACACATACATATACTTGTATATATATACATATAGTATATATATATATATATATATATATACCTAATATATATATATATATATATACACCTAACGTAACATGCAAGAGACTCCGATAAATTTCAGGTTCTTGATGTGCGAAATTCTCTCTGTGTAAAATTAATCCTTAGGATAAATCATAGTTAGGGAACAATTGATCGCGTGGACGATTTAAGGAAGGGAAAGATATCTCCCGGTTGGTGATTTATATCTCTCTTAGGGCGCCCGATACTTACACGTGTAGAAGCTCGCACATACCTACACATGTGTTCTATTATGTGTATATCTTCGAATAAAAAGGAAAGAAATAAGAAACACTCACACACGTGTACGAAACGTCGGAAGAGTGCACCATACGCGGCACGAGGGGGGACGGAGGTGTAAGACAGACAGACAGACAGAGGGAGAAGGGAAGAAATACTCGGCACACACAGTTTCACAAAATATTGAATCGACTCGCGTGGTCGTTCGATTCGGCCGCGGGTCGCCTGGCTGTTATATCGAAACCTTTATTAATTAAATGGAAATTACTACGATATGCTATTATTATTATCACTATCACTACTGCTATTACTACTACTATTACAACCACCACCACCACCACCATCACTACCACCACCACTCTACCACCATCATCATTACCCCATCCCCGCCACCTTCATATTAACAACTTCACTATCACCACCATCAACAACACCATCACCACCATCATACCACCGCCACCACCATCACCACCACCAAACTACCACTACTACTACTACTACTACTGCTCCTACTACTACTACTACTACTACTACTACTACTACTACTACTACTACTACTACTACTACTACTACTACTACTACTACTACTACTACTACTACTACCACTACTACTACTACTACTACTACTACTACTACTACTACTACCACCACCACTACTACTACTACTACTACTACTACTACCACCACTACTACTACTACTACTACTACTCTTACTACTACCACTACTACTACTACTACTACTACTACTACTACTACTACTACTACTACTACTACTACTACTACTACTACTACTACCACCACCACTACTACTACTATTATTATTAATATTACTACAATTACCACTATTACAACTATTATTACTATATATATATAGGTATTTATATATTTACAACTGCGTGGTGTGGAGTGGAACATTGTGATATAATAGATTGGTGCTAACACCTTATTGAAATTGAGATGAATTTAAAGAAAAAAAAATCGTGCAATATTGCGATAGTAAAAGTGCAGGGGCGTGGTGCTGTCGCGCGACGGATAAATTACGTTCTCCGGGTACTTTTCAGTGGCGGGAACGAGCGGATAAGGCGAATGAGTGGATAACGTTTCTATTGAATTTTCGAAATCCTCGTTTTGCGCTGGGCGGTTCACTCGATTCCGGGCGATATGTTGTATGTGTGTGGGCGCGTGTGTGTATGTGTGTGTGTGCGCGCGCGCGTGTGTCTGTGCGAAACGTTCGGTAACGATCAAATTTCGACGATGCGATCCGCGGAATGCGATGACTCGACGGCGATGCGAGTTCACGGCGTCAATTACCTGGATACGCGAAAACGCATTAACCCAGGAATAAAACCGTCGGGACAGATCGTCGGGCCGCGTCGTCGTACGGCGAATGGGACGCAGTTGAAAATATATAAATTCGACCTCGAGAACTTGAATTTCAAATTGGCCAATCTTCGCACGAGAGTACCTTTTGGGTCCGCGAGATGTCGCACGTCCGCCGCGAACGCCAGCCTATCCCCCTCGCTTGTTCGATAATTCGCCAAATAATTATCATTTCTTTTATCGTCGGCTCTTCGATCTTTGATTGATTCCGATCTCCCGATCGCGGCAGTCGCGATTCGTTTCGACGGAGCTTCGTCTCCCACGTTGGTGCATCGCTTTCCGCGGGCTCGCTCGTTTCGGAGTTTCTCCTCGAGGACGAAGCGAAGCGACTTCGGGAATATTTAAACAGCGGGTATACGCAACTCGTACTCGTACTTTTCCTTCGCTTTCTTTTGTCTGTCGTTCGACTATTAATCGCACACACGGAACACGTGGAGCAATGCCTCGACTTCACTCGGCTACGCTCGTGACGAGGCTGAGGCACGGACGATCCGTGTATCCCCGGGATATCGCGTGGATCGGCTCCCGGCGATCGAGCGAGGTGACGTTCTCACGAGGATTGAATGCGAGAAAAGCGAAGAAAGAAACTATGGCTGTGCAAGTCAACATTATGAGTGTAGTTAAATAGGCGTAGGTGTTACCTAGGGATTAGGCTTAGCTGATAGGGATAAGGAGCGTGTTTTTAGACGTTTCGTTGTTGTCTTCGCCACCGAGCGACAGCCCCACGTCCCTTTTGTACATTATTAAACTAAATAAAAAAAAAGTACTATTATTAATTATCTCTTTATATAATAATATATACAAATTACGGATTATGAAACTAATGATATATATGTATATACACACACGATATATGTATATATATATATCTATCTTCATATATATATATATAAATATATATATATATATACATTTTGTTATTTTTCTCGGGGGATGAATAAACTATAATAATTGTAAATCGTAACACAATAGGGGATCAGTGTTCCCCGCGATAATGCTGAGCGTGTTCTACTCATCATTAAAAAAAAAAAGAAGAAAAGAACTAAAAATGAAATAAAATAAATTAAAAATGAATCGGCGCGACTGTCAGACTGAAAGTTGTGATTTTACACGGCGCGTGTAAATATAGGAAAAACGAGCCTCTAAAAGTAGATTCGACGTTATGAACGAACGGCGAGAGGAAGAGAATCGTTATATGTTGCATTTTCCGCGTGCTGTAAATGCAAAAAGAAAGGAAGAAGCAGGAAAGCGAGCGCGTAAGTGTGAAAGAGAGTGTGAGAGAGGGGAAACGAGAGATGATGAAAAACGAGAGAGTGAATGCGTGCATGCGTGTGTGCGTACGTGCAGACGTGCGTGCGTGCGTGCGAGCGAGCGAGCGAGCGAACGAGCGAGCGAGTAAGAAAGAAGGAACCAAACTACCATCAACACATCCTTCTTTTATTCCCCTCCCTCCCGACATGTGTCGCGTCTCGCTCCTCTTTCGACTTTGCGCGTCGCAGAAAAATTTGCATCATCGTCCGCCGCGCTCTCCCTTTCTCTCTCTCTCCCTCCCTCCCTCTCTCTCTCTCTCTCTCTCTCTCTCTTTTTTCGCGTGTCTCTCCAAAGGGTTGCATCGAGCAGCCTCTCTTTCTACACGAGAATCTCGGCTCGCAAGAAAGAATACGCGTTAAGAATAATTTCGATAGTGTCCATCTGAAAATGTAATTGGCGAATGACAAATTCCCGTCGGACAAGCCGGCGGTGACGAGGCGAAAATTGCAGCTTACGAATTGCTTCTTTAGACGTCTATCTCGCGGCCTCGAAAACTTTTCTCATCGCGCCGAGAATCACCCTCGTGCGACCACAGAACGCTCGAGCCGACCGGACGTGCGGTCGGCGAGATCGAGGAAGTTGGCTGGAGAGAGAGAGAGAGAGAGAGAGGGGGGGGAGAGAGAGAGAGAGAGAGAGAGAGAGAGAGAGAGAGAGAGAGATCGCGAGAATCGGAAACGGTCGTGCAAACGTTTCGCCGACGTGTGCTCGTCATTTGTTTGTATTTTTTTTTCTTTTTTCCAATCATACATTGTCGGTCTCAAACTGTATAACCCGCTTCCTCCCCCGCCTTCTTTCCTTTCGACCTCTTTTTCTTCCCAAACTTCGGTTTCGACTCTTATTTCCGGTCTTTTCTTTCCTTTCACCGTTGTCACTCGTTTCGAAGGTTCGAGAGCTTTCCGACAGTGCAGTTACTTACGGGGACACCGCCGCGGCACTATATATACATATATATATATATATATATATAGATATCATAAAAGCCGATCGATTATAAACACTCGGACAAAAAGGGAGCAAAAATCCGCCGTGCTTTAGGTTCGTCCGTGTTTACGAATAGAGAAAAGCGAGAGGGGGAGAGAGAGAGAGAGAGAGAGAGAGAGATTTCGCGAACAAACGAAACGGCCAACGCGCCGTTTCGATTGCGTCCGCGCACGATCGTCGTCGTCGTCGTCGTCGTCGTCGTTGTCATCGTCGTCGTCGTCATCATCGTCGTCATCGTCGTCGTCGTCGTCGTTACCGTTGTCGTTGTCGTTGTCGTTGTTTTCCGGACACGAGAACGACGCGAGAAACGGCGACAGATCGCGAGGTGACGCCGGTAGCCGCGACGTCGGGGACGTCGGAGCGACGGAGCGACGGGGATGCTCTCGAGAGTTGATATCCTTTTATTACACATATGAACGATCGTTTGGCTCGAGATAAAGGAGAAACGTACAATAGGCGTATATATTTAACGGAGGAAACGGATAAAGGGGAAATTTTCGCAGAGGGACTTCTGACCATGCCGATCGTGGGAGTGAAAAAAAATAGTTAAGGTGTAACCGATTTTATTACGAGAAATTATTCTTACTACTACTTCTTATTGTTATTACGATTATTATATTCTTATTCTTATGATTATATTCTAACATAAAATCTCTTATGTTTACAATTGCATTATTATATACATCTTTAATTGTAGTGTAGATAATACGGCTGAGATGGTGATGATAATAGTGGTGATGATGATGATGATGATGATGATGATGATGATGATGATCATGATGATAACGATGATAATGATAATGATAATGATGAGGATGATGATAAACAAAAAATATGGAGAATTAATCACATGTGCATTTAATGTATTTCATACTAATTTTTTGATTAAACATAATTGTGTGTTAACCGAGCCGTCTACCTTTCTTTTTTCTTCCAGATCATTTTTCTCCCTTTTCACGCGATGCGCGTGTTTCACGACGATCGCGCGCTACTTGTCCGTTTTCTATTTATTTTCCGCTGGTAATTTCTTTTCCTGCGATTCACGCGACCGTGAGTCGCTAACTAAGCTGCGGTAAAGTCTTGACATTTTGCCGTGTCGAAACTCGCTAGTTCTTCTGCTCCTTTCCATCGTGTCTCTGGATATGATATAATACGATACAATATGCTATATGATGCAATATGATGTGATATGAAATGTAATACGGTACACGATGCGATGCGATATGTTATTAGTATGAAAGTGACAGTTCAGCCAAGACCAATCAAACGTCATGATGCGTGCGTATCCACAAACGATAGAAACGACTCGAAGGATTCAGCGAAGTTACAATTAACGAGCTTTCGTTCGATAAATGTTGAGGCTTTATTGAAGCACATCTCGCGTTTCGCCTCCTTGCGCGCCCGAACGAAGAGACACGCCGCGCGTGTTGCGACGACAGCGCACATCTCGCTCGGGAGAATCGCCGAGGATCATTCGATCACGTTGTGAATGATGAACCGGCGACTTTTCCGCGCGCGAGCACGTAAACGCCAAGCATATTCCGGTGTTTGTTTTCACACGACGTGCGTCTCTGTCTCGTCGCGTCGTGGCAGATAGAGTTAATCGCAGGCGAGTATAACGAAGCGCCGCCTCAGGAGTCACGTACAACTCAAGCCGGCGAGAGAAGACACGACGACATCTGATCAGTTAAGCTGCATCGAATTACCGCCGTCGTCTGCGATGACTCTGTTATTAGCGCGAGATCATTAGCACCTCCGCCCGCCGATTATTCCCGTCGCCCGGCCGGTCCTTGCGATCGGACGCGCTCTCGATTTTATCGCGCCGATACGCAACTGCGATCTGTGTATGTGACTGTGTGTGTGTGTGTGTGTGTGTGTGTGTGTGTGTGTGTATATGTGTATACGATTCCGCCTAGCGGACGGAAATATGCCGAATATCTGGGGAAAAGGAAAGTTCGAAACGCACATTGTACACGCACGTCCTGACGCAGCCGCCGAGGATCGAAAGAGAGAACGTTACCGTCATTGCCTGTTACCGATAGCTGAAGACGAGTGCACCGCCGGAGGAAGGAGTTGAATTTTTCTGAGAAACTATCTCCCTTCTTTCTCGGATGAAAAGCATCGAGAGGCGGTCTCGGGACTTTGGCGGATTCCAACATCTGCGGATCGCTGCTACTTTCTCGGGTTCTCTCGAGTCGCCGGCACCGGCCGGATATGATTGATTGGATTCTCGGCTGCGAGAATCCGCGGATCCTCCCGCTACGTCTATGTGGATCTTTCCGCAGCACGATTTCGCTGCCGATCGGAGGCGCGCTCCTCCTCGGCTTATCGGCGAGCGTAGGTCAGCCAGCCGATGCTCGTCGGAGTGAGAGAAGATGGTTAGACGCGACGGCGGAACGGCCGCTTACATTTCCGAGTCACGTGTGCGATCTTATCAGGGCTCCAATTTTATGTCAGCGTGTCGATACGTATGTACAAGTTATTATATAGCGACGCGCTTCGAGTTGGAGAATATGTTCTTCTGTCTCTTCTCCCTCTCACGGTCGTCGTCGTCCTCGTCCTCGTCCTCGTCCTCGTCCTCGTCCTCGTCCTCTTCTCGCGCGAGAGAAGGAGACGGCGGTTCTTTTACGGTTTTCCCAAAGTTCGCGGTTATGTTCCCCGACGCAGCTCCTTCCCGAGGATTCATGCGAGCGCGAATGGGCTCCTGCGCGAGGACGTGTCATCCGTCGCGCTACGGTTTCTCCTCGGATGCGCGCAGGAAACTGCACGGTCTTTTAACGGTATCGCAGCCGCGTCGAGACTGCTCTTCTCGTCCGATCGCGTTAGATCCGTCCAATGGAGCGATCGTTAAAACGCCGTTTCTCGTCGATCGTCGTCTCGTGGCTCGTCGGTGTACAACGACATCGTTCGACACCTCGCCGCGAACTCCTCGACTTGCAGACCCTACCGCAGAGTCTCGGACCTCCCGAGATGTTCAGTTTAGGTGAATTCAACTCAGTACGCGCTCTGTGTACTCGAGCCCATGAATGTACTGCTATCCTCCGCTTCGTTGGATCTCTCGGCATCTTCGATTATCCCGGCGACCTTTGATCTCCGACGCACCCTCGACTCTCTCTCCCCGAACCGTGTCCGCCGACGATCGACAGGTCGCACGCGCGCAATCGGATTGCCGCTCCGGCTGCTCACGCATCCTTATACGCACACGCACACGCCAGGCGAGCCGGAATAGACGAGAAGAACAATTCGAGTCTGAGACCTTAAAGCGAAAACATTGACGGGGAGGGATTTTTCGGTCGAAGGAGAGATTCACGAGAGACAGAGAGAGAGAGAAAGAGAGAGAGAGAGAGAGAGAGAGAGAGAGAGAGAGAGAGAGAGAGAGAGAGAGAGAGAGAGAGAGAGAGAGAACGAGAGAGAGCGAGAGAGAGCGAGAGAGAGAGAGAGAGAGAGAGAGAGAGAGAGAGAGAGAGAGAGAGAGAGAGAGAGAGAGAGAGAGAGAGAGAGAGAGAGAGAGAGCGAAAGAGCGAGAGCGAGAGAACACAGAAGCGGAAATAGAGCGATGTCACGCGCTGCTAAGAGGAGGAAGAGGAGAGATGATGGAGGAGAAGGAGGTGGGCGCCGGGTTTCGGGGTTAATTCGGGTGCTTTGCTGACACTGTGGTTTCTGTTGTTGCAGAACTGAAAAATTGGCGGATATCACAGATATTTGAGAGACAGAGTAACAGCGACGAGAGGAGGCGGTGCTCGTTGTGCGGTAAGGTCGTGACGAACGTGCGCAATCACTATTACGTGCATTTCCCCGGGAAGTACGCCTGCCCGCTCTGTCCGGCGGTGTACACGCGCAGCGACACCCTGCTCACGCACACGCGCACCAAACACGCGAACGCGCAATAGCGTATGCACGCGTACTACCGGGCCGCGTACTTGAAGCTGCGGATCTAGCGGACTCGTTGCCGCGTCGGACCACTGTCCTCGGTCCCGTCACCACCATCACCATCACCAGCTCCACCTCTTCTTTTTCTTCTTCTACCTCTTCTTCTTCTTCATCATCATCTCTCACCGCGTGCGCTGGCGTATCCTGCGCGGGACAGAATCTCGAGGAACATGGCCGTTCAAGTCGCACTGTGCTATGTGGGCCCGTTCCGTCGATTTTGCCGTTAGCTTAACGAGAACAACGTGTTCTTCATTGAAAGGCTCCACCTCGTGAGTGCATAATAAAGGAATCCTTTAACGAAGGAGGTCCGAGAGGACGCGACGCCGCTACCGAGACGTCGTCGAGAGTCCTCCGGGCGAGACGAGTCGACGTGAATCGTCGCCATCCTCGTCATTCTCGTCGTCGTCGTTCCGTGGTCCGGAAGTTTTAGTATCCGAGGATACTCTCCGGACGGAAGCGCTCGAAATTCCGCGAGGATCGAGACGCTCGAGGACGCGAGTCAGTCGTCGCTCCATTAGGGACGTTACGGAGGACGTCAGAGCGAGTGCGCTCGCGATAGCGGCGAAGCTCAGGAAGCCCGGCTGCTCTCTCTCTCTCTCTCTCTCTCTCTCTCTCTCTCTCTCTCTCTCTCCCCTCCTCCCTCCCTTCCTCCTCTCCCCCCCTCTCTCTCTCTCTCTCATTCCTCTGTCTATATCTTCCGAGCGGTCGATAATCGATGTTGCATTTAGCACCATCGTCAAGTCTCCCTTCCCCTTGCACCCAGCCCCTCGCCCGGGGGCGTACTTCGGTAATCGTAAGGACCGTGTGATTTCACCGTGTAAATATTAGCTCTCGTCGCCCAGCCGTCTGTCTCTCCCTTTCTTCTTTCTGTTTTTTTCCCAGCGTCTTCTCCCAGCGACGACGTCGTCGTCGTCGTCAGACACACCAGCTCTGCGACTCTCACTCCGGGAGTTGCAGAGCGACAACGATTCGGGGCGGGGAGGAATTCGCGCCTGGTCGTGTTTACACGACCGCGCTTTCAAATTTTCCCGGCTCATTATTCGGCCGACGCGACGCGCCGTTCGGTTCGAATCGCGCGATTTCGCAGTGCGACGGAGAGGGACGAGGAGGAAGAGGAAGAGGCAGTCGCCGGCAGGTGGGCGAAGGCGACGACGATGGCGACGGTCGTGCGTCTCGCACGCTCCGTCTCCCGCCCCGCAATCACGATTACTCTCCGGCTGGAGATGTGATGACGATGGGCGAAGAACGAGGAGACAAACGGCCGGGTCTCGCGGCGAGCCTCGCAGGACCGTTCCCGTAAACGTTATTCAGCTGGTGGAGCTGCTCGCGGCGCTCCGACTCCGATCTTCTTCGGGTACCCGGCCGAGGTACCGGGTGGCAATTAAAGCCCGCTTCGACCTAATTGATGTTCATGGGAACGACCTGGGCGGGCAGGTAGCCGCGCGATTACGTCGGCCTGCATCTAATGTACGCGGCGCGTTATTAGCTCTCCGCGCGCAGGCTAATATACACAGCGAGCTGTGATACGCGGCGACAGCTAGCCGCGACGCTTCTTTCGGTGAGCATCGATCGTGAGTATTCCTCGACGAGGATCTCGCACTCGAGGACGTCGCAGACGTTTCTTCGCGATTGGAGACACGCTCGCAGGAGCGACTCGACTTTTTCACGCTCGCGGTCGAGCGTTTCTTCGCCAGCCGCGGGGCACAACACGCCTCTGGTCTTCGATGAGGAATCGACACTCGCCGGCCATCGAGACGTCGTCGAGCAGCGCGCGCGGATTTGTCAGGTTCATCGTTCGCGCGGAGACTAGGTAGGTCCCCGTAGACGTGGAAACTCCACGTAGATCCGCAGCTCCGTAGCGACACGCACACACAGACGCGTACCACACACACACACGCACACACACGCACACACCGTCGACGACGCGACCCCGAGTGCATTCTTCCGCCGTCGAGATGCCAAAGATAGTTCGGAGGAGGTGTACCGTTACGCGCGGTCGCGGCTACGTGACGTTACGTGACGGTGCGTGAGCGAGGCGCGCGTTGCATTTTCCAAAGAGTAGTGCGACTTGACTCTTCTACTACTTGTACCTTCGGTTCCCTCGACCGAGGCCGGCTCGCCCGAGGGGGCTCCCCCGTGTTCTTCATTCATTCCGCGATCTGCTCGCGCCCGCAACCGACAGCTGAGATCTCGTCGTCTTCCCGTGGGACGTAGAGAGGAGGGCAAGAGCGCGACAAGTTCGATGGGAGAGCGGAGAATCCGACGACGAAGCAAGGAGGATCGAAATATTCGAAAGCGCGAGGAGTCTTCCGCTTCTTAAGGGGTAACATCTGAGCGAACGCCTGAAAACACAGAGTAAGTTTGGGAATTTTTTGTAGTTAAATAACAACATAGATGGAAAATTGATTTGAAGGCCTCTAACGTGCGTACCTTGAACTACACAAAACAATTTTTTGTTATTATTTTGCCACAAGATGGCGGCGCTGAAGCTCTCCAAGTAAAACCGCATTTTTCTCACGGGTCCCCCCCCCCCCCGCGGCTTGCAGCAGAAATGCCGTATACTTTCAAAAAGGACAAAATGGCAAAATTTTTGTTAATCTACATTAAATTTGCTGGAGAAGTACACATAGTATATGTTAAAATATGGATTTTTGTAGAAATGGTGAACATTAGGAAAAATGTTTCGGTTTTATCCGAGAAATTCAGTGAAAAATATAATAACAAAAGTTTTAAACCGATCGTAAAAATCATGCGTACTTCTCTAGAGAATTCAGTTCAGCAGCTACTGTAAGAATTTCGAGTGAGATCGGATGAGATTTGTTAAACTTCTGCTGTAAGCCCATTCGAAAAACGTGGTTTTACTTGGAGAGCTTCAGCTTTCGTCATCTTGAGGCAAAATAATAACAAAAAATTATTTCGTGTAGTTTAAGGTATGCACGTTGGAGACCTTCAAACCAATTTTCCATCCGTGTTGTTATTTAACTACAAAAAATTCCCAAATTTACTCTGTGTTTCCAGGCACTTACTTCTGATGTTACCCCTTAACGATCGCGTTGCTTCCCCCCCTCCCCCCCGCGATGAGAACATGGTGGAAATCTGCTTCGGTGCGTGCGCGCGTACGCGCAGTTTAGACTACGCGACTAATGGCCAATTAGAGATAAGGAGGACCGACGACATTTCTTTACGAATCGAATGTAGGTGCTTTATGAGGCTACTCGCATTAAGAGATGTAATATATATATATATATATATTATATATATATATATATAGATGTGGATATATTAATATATAAATATTGTACGATAAAATAAAGGAGAGTTGGCATCGTGATAGCGGGCATTTTAGGAGGATCCTCGCGTGCGAGGAGGGCAAGCTCTCGACCCCTCTTGGACTCGGCACTCGAACGGCCCCGATAATTCCGCGATATATCGAGCGTCGCTCGGCAGAAGCGACAGAGCGCGATATAGACTCGGTCCGCAGTGTGGATTATCGGATGCTTCGTTCGCAGGTAATCCGTTTCGATAATCGATACGCGCGGCGTACCTTTGGGGGGTGAACTGGCATTTGATGGAACCGCAACACCTAGTCAGACCGACTATCCTGAGGTGCGTGCGCTCAAGAGCGGCTATCACGCTGCATCGAGCAAAGGGCTGATCTACATGCAAAGTAATAAAGTTCGAGCTTTCCGAGCGCCCACTCGCTGTGTGTCGGGGGGTTTCGTAGGATGATGTCGTTTGGAGGTATTTGTCTACTCGCAGCGTGTGCTTTGTCTGGATTAGGTTTGGACTTGAAGGTTTCCTTCCTTGCTTGGTTTCTACGCGGAATATTCCTCGTCCGCTGTCCCTCGTGGAATTTTCACCTCGGCGTTGTTATTCGCAACGTTGAGTTTCAATTGACGCTGTACGCGATCAAAAAGTTCCCATTTCTTTCTTCGTAATTCCTCCGAAGAAGTCACGCGAAATCACGAGAAGTTACCGCTAATCATCCTGCGCCGTGTAAAATTCTGCAAATCGTCCGCGTACCGATCAAAAAGTCTGGCTGGCTGGCTGGCTGGAGGACTCTTGTTAGAATCGCGAGTCCTCGGCGTTCGGGCCGCGAACGCGAAATCGGCCTTCCCGACTTCGCGATGCACGTGACTGGCCGTGACTTTTTGATCGCGTTGTACGAACGCGACACACGAGACGGTACTCGAAGTTCCCGTCGCCGCGCCGGCGAGACGAGACAGCCAGCATCGAGCGTGTGAACTTCCTGCATCGCCCGGCGCGGATTATCGGAGGCGACGAGCTCCGTCGCGGATAATCCCGCAATAACATCGGCAAACCTTCGGTTAAGTATTTTTCCCCTCCGTGTGCTGGGTCTGTGTATATCTCTCTCACTCGCTCACCCACCCACACACCTACCCGCCTACCCAGCGCGCGTTGTATACACGCGCGTTATATCGCCGAGTACATCTCGAAGAAGCGCTCGCCGTGAGCGCTGAAGAACCGAAAAGGACACCTCAATCCGACGACTCGACGATCTTACGCGAGCTTTATAAAGTGATACGACTCGCGGTTATCCGAGAGAGAGAGAGAGAGAGAGAGAGAGAGAGAGGGAGGGAGGGGAGAGAGAAAGAGGAGTGCACGTGCGAGCGTACATCCTCGATGTACTCGAGGATTCGAGGATCCGAGGAGGTACCTGAGAGATACTCTCAGGTATCTCCCTCAGGACGTGGAGGCGCACAATTTTTACCTCTCCGCTACTCTCCCCTCTTCCTACTCCCCCCGTCGACGTATTTCTCGCGCGATTCCACGGCGGGGTACATCAGAACGTGAGTATATACCCCGGGACGCTTACGGAATATCTCCGCTTGTTGGAGGCTGTGAAAGAGAGAAGGTGAATGGTGATCGTGCGTGTGGATTGCGTTCACACATGACCGGACACACTCCCCCTCCCCCTCCCCGTCCTCCCATCGCTTTCGACTCACTTTGTCCTGCTTTGCGACGTTCCTGTCGTGCTTTTTCTCTTCTCTTTTCTCCTCTCCTTTCTCCGCCCTCGCGTATGCTCGCGAAGGGAAGAGTTTCCTCGGAGAATTCTGCGACAGCAGCGAGAGCGCGCGAGCACGCAACGTTCGCCTCGGATTCTCCGGCGAAATTCGCGAAACTCGAACGTACGAAGAATCGGTCGCGAGCTCGATCGAAGCCGTTGCGAGAGAGGAAGTATCGATCTCTCGCGGTCGCGAGAGTCGAGCGAATCCTCAGGCGGAAATTCGCGTCGCGCGCTCCGCGAGGAATCGCGAGGGCCGCGTCTCGTGTGTTTCGCGAGAGCGAATCTGCGCGAATGTTTCCCATGGCACATCGGCGCGATTCTCATCCGCCGAGGCTCGTCGCCGTCGTCGTCGTCGTCGTCGTCGTCGTCGTCGTCGTCGTCGTCGTGCACGAGTATCGATGATATCGAGTTGCATCACGAGAGGACGTCACCGACCGCAAGACCAGCAGACCGTTCACAAGGACACTGACGCTCGGACACTGCGCCAAACGAATGTTTCACACACACACACACACACACACACACACACACACACACACACACACACACACACACACACACACACACACACAATCTCACACACATACACGCAGACACACATACGCACAACTGACCACTCAGCACGCCGAAGTGTCCGAGGGATTTCGTGAGGTCACGAGAAGGGACCGAGAGAGTTTGAAGATCGCACGATCGCGGGTCGGAGAGCGAAAAACTCAACTCGACGAGTCTGAGACATCCCGAAGGCTTCGTCTTCGAGAAGGCACGAAGACCCGCTGGATTTCCAGCTTCGTCGAGAGAGAATCCCCCGGTTCTCAGGTCTCGCCCGGCGATATCCCGAGACTCAATCTACCTATCTACCTACCTACCTACCTACCTACCTACCTATCCACCCACTTGCTCCTCTCCCTTGCCCGCCCTTAAGGATCCACGAGCAAGGTCCACCACGAGGGTGTCCGTGGATTCCGGACACGCGGAATCCCCGGATCTCGGGGTCCCGGGACTCCCGCGCGGAGTCACGGGAGGAATCCGCGCGTTCGCGGCGAAACGCCGAGCGAACGCGGCGCGCTGCTCGCGCTGCTGCTGCCGCCGCTGCTGCTGCGCTTGGTGTGCACGAAGGGCATGTAGATGCTGTTGGGTTTGCAGGTACGATGCCGAGCGTGCCGGTCGGCCTCTCTTATCACGAGATGTTCGCCGTGTCGCTTGGCAGCCCGGCGCTGTGGAGATGCCGCGCCTGCGGGAAGCAGGTGACCAATCGTTGGCACCACTTCCACATACACACCGCGCAGCGCTCGCTGTGCCCTTATTGCCCGGCCACCTACAGCAGGATCGACACTCTGCGCTCGCACATACGCACCAAGCACAGGGACATGCTGTTCGCCGGGAAGGGGTCCTTGTAGAGGACGGTGATCGTCCCGCGAAGGAAGCGGCCGCCGCCACTTCCGCCACCGCCGCGTCTGTTCCACGAGCGCCCGGTCGCGCCCTTCTTCGGCTTCGGGTTACCCTGACCGTCGCTCCTCACCGAGCCGACGAGGCACCGGAGACCCGAATGGTGAAGCGTCCTCGAGAAGAGGAGGAGGAGGAGAGAGCGCGGACTCGGACTCTTCGGCGGAAAGTGCTTCGCGCGGGACGCTCGGCATCCTAAAATCCTAGAATCCACGGAGGAACCACGAACGATCTCGCGGGGATCGGCGACGAGCGGCACCGTTCTTCCTTGGCGGCGGGGCGGAAGGGGGAAGGGTGAGTGTGGTCGGAAAGAGTGCACGTGCACCTCCCCCGAGTTGACAGCGGCTGGAACCTGGCGGCTGAACAGCGGCGCCGGATCATCCGTCGCGAGAGAGAGAGAGAGGGGGAGAGAGAGAGAGAGAGAGAGAGAGAGAGAGAGAGAGAGAGAGAGAGAGAGAGAGAGAGAGAGAGAGAGAGAGATGGTGTGATCGATTCGCGGGGCGAATCCGTTCGACCAATGGCCTCATTAGCGATAATTGTTTGCCGGTTTATAATAATGACGTTTGTCGCCATCGCGTCTTCGGACATCGCCGCACCGCCGGACCGGACCGGGCGGCAGACGCGACGAGGGGCCGAGCGAAAGGACGGTTATCGATCAGCGCGCCCTCGAAACTTCCGTCACATCCCGTGAAACGCGGCACGAAAGGGCGATGCGCGGTGCGGCGCGGCGCGGCGGGGCGCGACGGGGCGAGCGGGAAATAAATAGGGCGGGAGAGATCTATCGACGACGTGCTCTCACGCGCTGACGGTCGGGCGGCTGGCACGAAGTCAGAATTTTGCGAGGACAATCGATCGATAGGTAACGCTTCGAATAGTTTTCGCGCGAGCAAGACGGCGAGGTGTGGCCTCCGTGTGTGTGTGTGTGTGTGTGTGTGTGTGTGTGTGTGTGTGTGTGCGTGCGTGTGTGTGTGTGTGCGCGCGCGTGTGTGCATGTCGGCTCCCTCTCGGGCCGGGGCGGACGGCGGTGCGAGAGCTCGCGCGAGGAGTCGTCGACGAGGGGATGTCTTCGAAATTGTCGCAGCTCAGGCCGTTCCGCTCGCGAGCTGACTCAACCGAGTCGTCTTCTCTTCCTTTTCTTACAAACAACGTCTCGATCTTCACTTCGCTTCCCGAGTCATCGTTCCTGAAATTGGCCGCTGCTTGCGACACGCTTCCGGCTGGCGGGGACTATTGGCACAATCAGCGATTGTGCGGGCAGAAAGGCCACTCGCGAAAGTGCTTGGTAATCGACGCACGCCGATTCTGACTGATAATCGCTTCGACGTCCGCTCACGATCTCTCGCGCTCCCCCCACCCCCCTCCCCCCGACGCTCGTCCGCCCCTCACACGACGCTACACACAATATATTGCGCACACGTCAAATCGTCGAGCTGACAGATCGGCGAGAGAATTCGTTCCGCTTCGTTGATTATTGATTTCGATCGAGGACCGTCTGTCTGTCTCTCTACGTTTTGTCGATCACTCGACGGCACGGTCGAGCTAAGGTAAGACGACGGAGGAAGAAGAAGAAGAAGAAGAGAAGAAGGCGAACGCGAAATGGATGCACGCTGAGAACGCCGAGGCGTGGGCCATGCTTCGAGCTTCGATGTGTCAAACGGTTCTAATTATATGCAATGGAAGGCTGAAACGCGCGCTGTGATTTTCGAACACCGAAAAAAAAAAGAAAATGAATAAAGAAGAAGAAGAGGAAGAAGAAGAAATTCTTCCAAAGGGTATTACGAATTATTAGCGTGATAGAACGATCGTTATCACTGTTACAAAAAATAGAGAGAGAGAGAGAGAGAGAGAGAGAGAGAGAGAGAGAGACGGGGAGGGAGGGAGGGAGGGAAGGAGAGTGGGAGAGAGAAAGAGGATTAATCCTATTAATCTTAATATTATTTCCGCTACGTGATCGCGCATTATTATTACGATCTTTTCTCACGGTCGATTGTTGCGTCGCTAGACGCAGGCGGTACACGTACATGAGCGAATCAGTGAGAGAGAAAGGTATGTGCACACGCGCACCTGCTGTCCTCGGTATGCGAAGACGAACCCCTCACACTCTCCTATTCCCTCCCGGTTTTAATCACTCCGACGTCCAAAGACTGGGCCCGGAAGGTCCGGACGAATAATTTTAGTCACTTAGAACGTAAGACGTCTTCCGTTTCTTTTTTTATTTATTATACGCCCCTTGACACACACACACACGTTCTCTCTCTTTCTCCCTCCCTCCCTCTCTCTCTCTCTCTCTCTCTCTCTCTCTCTTCCTCGTTGATTGATTTTTTATCGGGTGGAAATCACGAGACCGCGAGGTTGGGAGACCAAATGTCGAAGAATATCTAGAACGTAAGGATGATTTTCAATTAAGCGACAAACGCGACCTCGTCGTCGTCGTCGTAGACCGAGGACGGTGGTACGCGAAACGCGCGGCTGAGACGTCCCGGACGTCCGTAACAGTATTACGTGTGCGTGTGCAGATATATTACGTATGTAGGAGAAAGATATTTCGGCAGCGAGTGTGATGAGACGACGGTAGTGATGGCGGCGGGGAAACCGCCACGGCGGATCGCAACATGAGCGAGCGGTAAAAATTCGAGCACTTCGCGGGATGGACACACGTCGAGCCTTCTCACTTCTTCTCACCGCGGAGAAAGCAGCGAGTATCACACATCGAGTCGCTCGTATTCGTCCGTTGCAGCGACTATACGGCGATAAACGATAACGAATCGGGCGGCGCCCGAGCGCGTGTTTCGCGCTCTGATACTGTTATTGACGTTGACAAGAGCGATTTTGGATCAAAAAAGACGGTGACGGGCACTTCGCAAACTCCCGCGCGCGAGGTGGTTTTTGATAATCACGCTGCCAAGAGAGGGAGGGAGAGAGAGAGAGAGAGAGAGAGAGAGAAACCAAGAGAGAGAGAGAGAGAGAGAGAGTGAGAAAGAACGAGCAGCGTTCCGATAGAGAATAATACAAACCGCAAATCGGGGCTCCTCGTATCTTCGCCGCGCGATTGCCAAGAACGATCGCCAAGCGCGGAAAAACCGGACGAACGAGCTCCGTTCGTTGATTTATTATTCTTCCAACTGGCCGGGTCCGCGAGGGCTTTGAATCTCTCCTCGACACCCTGCTGCTCGCCTCACAGTCGCGAGCGAGACGAGAAAGCCCGCTCCGAGGATGTCTCGGAAGTGTAAATGTCTCGAGTAACGAATTGTAAATCCATCTAGGATCTGCCGGCACGAGCAACCTGTTAATATTTAGTATAAAAGATTACGTTGCAGCCGCTCCCCTTCTTCCACGCTCTCTCTCTCTCTCTCTCTCCCCCCCCCCCCTCTCTCTCTCTCTCTCTCTCTCTCTCTCTCTCTCTCTCTCTCCCCGAGTTACGATATCCAGCCGGGAATAGCGTTGCGCTGTTCGAGGAGCCCCGTCTTAGATCACTGTCCGCAACGAAACGACGTCTCTCGAGAGACGGCGGATCATCACTTCAGATATACCCGAACATTTCTCTTTGGACCAATACTCTTCGTGTAATGAACGGTTGTAATCGCTGTTGAGGCTCGTAAAGTACCTAAGCAAACCTCACACCTAGATGAGAGTTTTTGACCGTGTGGTTCCTAAGTTTTACTCATAGCAGCAAGCCAAGTCACAATGGGAGTTATGTGATATATTAGGGGCGGTTATATTGCTAAGGCTAATTACTCGCAAGGACGGACTGACCCGATGATGACGATGATTGTCTCTTGGCGAGTGAACGCGGAGGAGAAGAGAAACGTTATTTACTTGGAACGTTCACTCGGATCAACAAAGGTCGCCGAGTTTCTTACCGAGCTGTGGAAATTCATCGAAGAGACCGAGATTGGGAAGAGAGACGATCTTCCAAGATTCATAAGGACGATCGCAGAGACAAAGCGAGATTTAGCGGTCGATCGATCGATCGATCGATCGGCCGGTCTTCGGTCTTCATTTCCGGCCAGTCCGTTCGTGTTGACGAACGCGTTGCTCGTAAAGTAATATGTTTCTTGCGAGCGCGTATCGGGATCGCGATTGTCCGATCGCGAAGGGAAGATGGCACGACTCGCCCGCGACGAATCGCTCCAGTCTCGGACGCTCGTTGTAAAATCGAGTGTAAATATCTGCGGAAACTGACGCGCGGAGCGATCGATACTGCTACTCCGCGCTCTCTGTGTATCACCGGCAGCGCTTCCCTCTTCTTTTATTTGTTAATTTCTCTCTCTCTCTCTCTCTCTCTCTCTCTCTCTCTCTCTCTTTTCCCCCTTCCCCTTCCTTTTTTATTTGCCGACCACGCGAGCGTAACGTTAGGGATTTGCTTTAGACTGTCTTTCTGGGCGCAGTACATAAGCGCGCGCGAGAGAGCATCGGCGGACCGGGTCCGTTCGGCTCTGAAACTTTTTAGCTAGTCGTCACGAGGATTCGCGCACACCGTTCTCATACACTCTCCTCGAGCACTGCTCCGCTCGTAATAATAGTCGTAGCGTAGAGCGACGAGTTTTTATTTCGCAGGCTCTTTTCCCCCTTTGCGTCGCGCACACTCTTGGATATATCTGGTCTTTGCGTTTTTACCCGAGTCGAAGACGCGTCCTCGGCCTTTGCGGCCGGCGGCGTGCGAGTGGCCGCGGCTGTGATAAGGGCGGACGTCGGATTTCGAGCGCTTCCACGATGCCGACGATCTTCGAATCGCGGAGGCGAGTCGAACGTCGTCGTCGTCGTCGTCGTCGCATTAATTCCGCGCGGGTTAACTGAAAGTAGAATCGGTTATCTCGAACGGGTTAAATCGCGCGGCTCTCGCCAAACTCTCCACAGGTAGGCTGCACGTCACCGATAACGAGAGACAGAAGGGGGGCTGGAGATGAATGAGAGGAGGAGGGGCAAAGAGAGAGAGAGAGAGAGAGAGAGAGAGAGAGGAAACTCGCGCGACGTACACTTTTTCAATCGCGGGTTCGACGGTTTGCGCTCGATTTCAAAAGTTCCGTGTCCGACCAAATTATCGGGTCTGAGCTGTTCGAGACGAGATCGCCCGTTTTACTCCTCTCGCCTCGGCGAGGGTACGGGTGAAAGGGGTGAAAAGAGACACAGACACACACACACCCGCGCAGTACATGCGCACACATATACACACACATACACACACGCGCGCGCGCGTACGCACAGACACGTTCTCACTACATTGTAAATAGGGTACCGCGGCCGCGAGACTGGAGTGGTGTCATCTCGGTGATACGTCCAAATGGAATTGTGACGTTTCCTCGATCAGCGCAGATACGTCACGTCGATCCCATCGGAATCCTCCACACAACTCAAATGGAGCTAGGTAGTACATATACATATGCATACACGCGCATACATATATTATGTAATACATAATACATAGATAACTGTACACGAGTGTACAGGGCGTACGTCCCAAAAAGCGTGCTTACCGACGGCAAGGATTATCCGCTCCTCTCCCCGAGACCGCGAGAAACTTGGCGCGCGAACGTTTTCACTCGACGGGGGATAGCTCTCGATCCCACCACCTCTATACCCTTCACTCGTCGGGACCTCGATATCGTCGATGCTCTCAGGGCTTACAAATCCGATCATTTGAAGCCAACTCGACGCCGACTGACTGGTGGCGCGTTAAACACCGACGCGCGCGCAGGATTGTTAAAAGTCTGCGATCGAGGCCCGGGAATCGCTGAAATTATCAATCGAACCATGATGATGATATCTCTCTATCGACGGCAACGACGAAATGCCTCGGATCATTCACCGAGACCGTGTCCCGAGCTCTTCCGGTTCCCCCTTCCCGTTTCACGCGTTGTCGCGAATCGAAAAAGTTCGCAGATTCCCTGCCGGATTGCCGATTCCCCCGAGGGAGAGTCGTACGAGACAGCCTCCGGTGATCGTTACACGCTCTTTGTGAAACGCCCCGTACACGTGTCTCTCCGTGTTGGTGGTCCGGTGTAGCGGAAATGGGGACTTCGAGGACGGCTGTTTAATTTGCTGAGGCTGCCGACTTTTCGATCGATTCGTTGCCTGCGCGCGCGCGCGCGCGCGAGGCAAATATTGCCTTCGTCAAACACGCGGAACGGCCCGACGCGACTCGTCGTTTCCTTCCGATACAGCAGCCTTCCGCAGTATCCTGCAGAATCCTGCAGAATCCTGCAGAGGTCCTGCACTTTTTTTCTGTCTTCCGTATTCGCGCGAGCGCGCTCGCGCGTTCTTTGGTTCCGTATGTTCCCTTACTCGAACGACGACTCGCAGAGAGAGAGAGAGAGAGAGAGAGAGAGGGAGAGGGAGAGAGAGAGAGAGAGAGAGAGAGAGAGAGAGAGAGAGAGAGAGAGAGAGAGAGAGAGAGAGAGAGAGAGAGAGAGAGTCCTGTCTCTCTGTCTCTCTCGTCTCGCTCGTCTTCGTCGGGCTCGAGAGCGAGCTGTCTTCTCCGCGAGAACGACGGGACGCGTCTGCCCCCGCGCCGCACAAAGTCACTTGGTCGCGCGGTCGCGACCTCGCGGAGCCACGGACGCGATCGGACGTTCCTCTTCCCCCTCGTCGACGATTATGCCCTATCGCGTATTTCGCGCGCTATACACCCGCAAAGTTGCTACACAAGTTCCTAGACGCCGAGTGGCGGCGATCTCCCGCACCTGGCCACCGACACCGCAATTCACCGAATTATCGCCCTCGATACCAAATGTTCCTTGTTGTTTTTTCGCGAGAATACTCCTGTACATAGTCAACGTCGAGAAAGCGCGTCGTTCGAATTGCACGAGCGAGGTGAGGTCGAATTCAATTGTGATAAGCTGTTCGAAAGACGCGGAGAGAGCGCGCAGCGCAGCTCTGTCGCGATCATCGCGATGAGGTTCCAAGGTGTACTAAGTTTAGAGAGGGATTTCTTGTTTCTTTTTACAACTCGCCCTTTTCACTTTAGTCAAACGTCCACTTTAGTTTCACACGTCCTTTTCTCTTTAGGACTCGACGGATAGAGAGGAGAAATGTTTATGTGAGGAAAAACCCTTCCCTTTCTCCCCCCTCGTGACTCGTCGTCGGACAACTTTCTTGATTCTCTCCCCCCTTTCAGTGTAAGGGCTTGAACATCCTCGGCAAGCGAACGCGCTTGCGAACGAATAAAATGCGACCGACGAATCGCTATCCCTCCATCCCTTCGTTCTCCTCATCCTCCCCCCTCCCCCCGCGTCGTACGATCGGCTTAGTAAGTTTTGGAACCTACTGGCCAACCGGCGTATTCTCGTCACGACCGTTAGGATTCGGATTGCCAGTTAATATTGCACACACACTCGATGTAACTACATATAAATATCGATATCAGTCTGTCAATCTCGTGTCTCTTGATGGTACTTAAAAAAAAAAAAAAAAACGAAACGGCCCCCTCGGGGCCGGCCGATGATAATGTTCTTTATGCGCAGTAAGTTAAAATACAAAGGAATGAGAAAACGGAGAAAAGGGAAAAACAAGAAAAAAAAAAGAAGAAGAAAATAGCAGGAAGGAGAAAAATATGGTAAAGGAATCTTCTCTCGTAGCATACGTTCCTCCTCTTGACCCGTGACACGTGCCCGTGACACTCGAGCACGGATCGATTTTTTTTTTTGTACATAATAACAGTTAATGATGTACGACGATAACATTATTATACGAAAGACGCAGCCGAGCCGCGCGAGTTCGCGGCTGCGATATGCGCGCGCTAGAGAGAGAGAGAGAGAGAGAGAGAGCGAGAGAGAGAGAGAGAGAGAGAGAGAGAGGGAGAGAGGGAGAGAGCTAAAAATGATCCCGACATTAACGCGACGCCGCTGCGTGCAACGTCGCGAGTCGTGTGAGCCGACCTTGCGTATAAACTCATTGCTCGTTTATATGCGATGTATTTTTGTGAACAGTATTGAAAGTGCTACTGTTGTACAGTTATCACACACGGTATAAATGTACTATGATGATGTACCTATAATGTACATAGATATATTTAATTAAAGTGAATATGAATTTGTGTAGCCCTCGGGGTGTGCGCTCTATTCACCCACCGCCCCCTCGTCCCCCTCGCTTCCGGCGCGGATGGAGTCACGAAGGACCGAGACCGACTCGTCCTGAAGATGAACGGACGACGATTCGTCTCATTTTCGTCGCGCGTTCTCGTTCGCCGGTAACTCGCGGATTCAAGCTGCGAGGATTCGTCGCGTCGACTTTGCCGGAAGTTCAGGCGTTACGCGGGACAAATGCGAAATTAAATTCCCGCTCCCCTCCCGAGCGGGAGAGGAGGGAGAGAGCTCTGCTCGTGCTTATTTCTCGCGCGTTATCTCGATATGCCATCGACGCGAGCGCGAGCGCGAGCTTCTATATTTGGCGGCGATAACAATTGACGTCGGGTCGCGATACGTACCTCGCGGGAGAGACAATTCCCGCTGTTTGCGCCATTCGCCGCATGTATTGTCGAAAGAAACCCGCTTAACAGTCGTGACATACGCGCCAGATAACGTCCACGTGTATGCGAAGTATGCAAATATTGCGCGGCCGAGCAGAATGAAAGGTAAGACTGTCGCATAGACACAGGAATATAGGGACGGAGCATAGAGTTGCGTGGGGATAACCATTGCTGCGCGGTGCGACGAGGTAAGCTGTGCCTAAATCTAATTGGTGGTTGTGCCGTGTGTAAGTATTTACATACATATTAGGTGTACAAATGAATAATCCAAATTATTTTAAGCAGTTGTGAAATCAATTTTAAATTGAATAGATTTTCCCGCTCTTTTGTGATTATGCAATGTTGACATATAGCTATTAAAAAGAACATATAGTTTGGCGAAAGGCCCAACATAATCTTCAAAAGTATTCAGTTCGGTACAGTCGAAAATGGCAACAGATAAGGTGCATATCCGACACCGCATTCTTTACGAATTCCAACAAGGAAAAAATGCTGCAAGAGCATGCGAATCGATTTGTTCCTTTCTCGGCGAAGGTGTTGTATCGTACGATGTGTGCGCATTTTGGTTTAAGCGGTTCAAAAGCGGTTTAAAAAATTTCAGTCTAATCGACAAACAACGCCCTGGAGGCCCTACGAAGTGCGATAATGATGATTTGAAATAACTGCTCGCTGAGAATTCGGCACAAATATAAAAAGAGCTTGCAGAACAGTTGGGAGTAACGCAGCAAACGATTTCCAAACGCCTACGTGAGATGGGAAAGATACAGAAAGACGGAAAATGGGTGCCTAACCGCATGAACTCACTGAAACCAACAAAAATCCACGAGTGGGCAGCGTGTCTTTCTCTTCTCAATAAGCAGCGTCGAAAGCAGCTTTCTTGTGGAAAATCGTTACGGGCGATGAGAAATGGATACTCTATGACAATCCGAAACGCAGAAAGTCATGGGTAAATCCCGGCGAATCATCAAAATCGCTTCGGAAAGAAGAAGGTTCTTCTCTGCATTTGGTGGGATATCAAGGGCGTGCTTTATTATGAGTTGTTGGAACCGGATGAAACTCGGCAGTTACTGCGGACTGCTACCAACGTCAATTAATCTGCTTGAGTCAAGAATTGGAGAATTGGAAAACGCCCGTATACTGGCAAAGGAGAACGTCCAGTGAAATTGTTGCATGACAACGCCAGGCCACACATTGCTTCCAATACAAAAGACACCATAATGAGTCTTGACTGGGACGTCTTGCAGCACTTGCGGCGTATTCACCAGACATTGCTCCATCCGATTATCACTTGTTCCGGTCGATGCAACACGCCTTGTCCGATCATGCACTTCCAATCAGTGGATGAGATCCGAAAATGGCTTGACGACTTTATCGTGTCCAAAGACGTAACATTTTTCCGAGATGGAATTCATCAGCTGCCTGAAAGATGGCTTAAAGTTATAGAAAGCAACGGCGAATACTTTGATTGAACAATTTAATTTACTTTCTTTTAAAATAAACCTTGAATGTAGCTGAAAAAATTGGATTATTCATTTGTACACCTAATACATAGATGTGTATGAAGTTGTGTGTGAGTGAAATTATGAAAAAAAGACACACGCATAACCTCTGCAAAATACTGTCAGTGTAAATAGTTCTTATCATATTTGTTACTGTTTGCGAGCGCGATCTTCCCGCTCGCCTAACCTAACCTAACCTAACCCGCTCGATCGGCCGCGCCGCGACCGCCGGGATCGCTCAGCGCTGAGCAACGAGATCGATAGACCAACGGGCGAATGAAGCGGAGGCTGGAGGAACAGATGGCCAAGAAAGAATCCAAATGAAGGCTCGAAGTGCTTTTCCACCGTTTAATTTCACCACCAAAGATAGCCGCGCTACCGGACGGGTTCACCGCGGGCTGACCGTCGAAATTGAGGGGAACAACGGAGATCTTGAGCCGCCCTTGAGAGCGGGTTCGCGCTACTCCGCGACCGGAGATCTTGCTCGCGAACGCCGGATGGTCTTGTCGCGGTCGCGGACGAACAGGCGATCGCGAGCACGGCGACGGTCAGCTCGGAGTGAGAGCGCGGCAGTAACTCGTTATTACAAAAAAAAAATACAAATTCAAAGAAAACCGATGAATTCCGCCACGGAAAGGAATCCGGCGCCGCCGCTTTGCAATAGTGGCGTAGTTCGCCTGTCCGACCCGTCGAATCAGGCGTCGAGAGTAACCAACTACACGAGCACACGATGTGCTCGATAGCGGATCATTAGCGCATATGCTGAATCCCTTGGCGATCAGCCACTATATTCTCGGCGCGATATCAGCGGTAGAATTTGCTAGAAACTGTTGTCCAACTGTTGCGTGACGAGGAAAAGATAAACATAATTCGAATTATAATAGATCTACCTAGTTGGCTCGCCAGCTATTGCTTGGATGTTTGTATTTGGTTGGGATCGATTTCTCTTCACGATATCGATCAACCTAAGTCGTATCCGACAGCGCCGAGAATATTCGGCCAAATCGCAATAATTCGGTCGCATTTAAAGACTGAAATTAATCGAACTCTCGAACAGTTACATTTATTATTTGCCAATGACAGCCAAGTCGTCGCATCACACGCTCTGAATATGCGCACTATTGTAGCCAATGAAACTTAAACACAGTCGCCCCCCCCTCCCACACATTTCAGCACAACTCCCCTCGCCTATCTTACGGGCTTATGCTCTGTCCTTATATTCCTATGTCTATGGACTGCCGACGGGCAAGAGCGAGAGAGTCGGCTGCGAGTCCTCGAATATCTCGAAACGACAATACAGGATCAGCATGGAAGATGCGAAAATTCGCCTGGCGAGATCGCGAAATTCCGATTCTCGGAATCGACTGATGTTCGACAAATTCCCGGGTCGGGAAGTCTCCTGGATATATCACGCGATATAAATCCCGCCATTTTTTCAGCTCGATTCAAAAGTCTCCCGAACTGTCTGAAAAATGTTTCGCTCGTATCAACACGCTGATCAACTCCTCTCATTACAACTTACGTCCAAGAGCCGCGATTCTAATTGCGCGATTTGCACGGCGATGTTTCTCGTTCTCCCACGATCGCGTGCGACTTGTTCCACTTGGAAATTTCGTCGCGTGCGATAAACGAAGTTACGGCCGGGGATGATTTCGAGCGCCGAACCGGATCGGGTGATCCGCGACTTCCGTTGTCGTTGGAGGAAAAGGAACGGACGAGATATAGAAAAGACGTGGTACTCGTGGCTGCTCGAAGCTGTGCGGCGTTTTCGCGCCGTCTTCCAGCGCACGCTGAGCGACGCGCGTCCTTCTCTCTCGCTAACCTCCCCAGACTTTACGGCGTACGTGAGCTGGAAGTAAAACGATCGACGCGGCCCATCGGATATGCGCCGTTCTACGTGCGTTACACGTGAATTTGCAATTCCGCCGAAAATAATAGCGAAAATAAGTCGTGAACGTTTTCGGGCGAGCGATTCGGAGCGACTCGCTCGCCCGGGCCGGTTTTCTCCTTTCAACGTTCGCCACGTTCGTCGCTGGCGACGATAATACTCGCATAAATCCCATTAAACGCGATATGTGACGATCGCGGTCCGTTTTCGCTCAGCGGAACGAGAGCTTCCGCTCTTTGTCTTTAATTCGTTCGATCGATTAGAGCGCGCGATCCTTTCGACGCGAACGCGCGCTCACGCTCGTATCGATTTTCACGGAGAGAACAGAGTGGGAGAGAAAGACGCGGTAATTAACAATATACATTTGGATGAGAAAGAGCAGCATGCAATATCCGATGTCTGCAAAATGCGGAGTGTTTAAACTTACGGCTCCGGACGGCGAAAGATTCGCTTCTTACCTCTCCGAGGATTTCCCTTGATGAAGCAAGCCAGACGAGGCTCGTTATTATTCTGTCCGTAATAATAATAACGGATAAATTAAAAAAGAGATGTCTTCGACTTTTCCCTCCGGCAATGTCCCAGCGCTCTATTTAGACAGGGAAAAGATTCTTAATCAGTCTAATTAGAGCACAACGCGCGCGCCATGTTCCTTCAAGCGAACGCTCGAGAGCGATCTATCGGTCCTGACTTATCGACCTATCGAACGACGTATCGAACGTCAGGGGGCGCTTCGTTCAATGGACGCGGCTGTTGACACAGGTAATTGTTTGTTCGAAGGATTTTCATATCTTTCTACCTTCCTGCCTCTCTCTCTCTCTCTCTCTCTCTCTTTCTCTCCCGCTCGCGGAACCGATCATATTTCTCGCGAGTAGAAATTGAGTCGCGTCACGGCTACTTTGCAGCCTTGCGGCTATCAGCTCCATGTTCTGGTTGGAATGAGCGCTCAAAACACGACTCCAGCTCGGCAATCTCCTCTCGTCCGACCGTTATCAAAGAGCGTTACGCAACACGCCCGGCGAGAATAACATTATCCGAGTCTTGGCGCGCGGAGGTGGCGAGGAGAAGACAGCGAGCTGCGAAGATGAGTGGCGGAAATATAGTCGGCGACTGCGCGGCGGCGGAGTCGAACTACACGAGTGAGTGCGAGAGAGAAAGAGAGAGAGAGAGAGAGAGAGAGAAAGACGAGCGCGCATCGTTAGTCGTTACGACTCGACAGATGGCCGACAGATGGCGGCGCGCCGCTGAGATGGATTCGCACGTCGAGGCCCGCAGCTACAATGTTTCCCTCGGCCTCGATCGATGTCGTCCGCCATTGTGACTCCGTTCTTTAAAATACAAGGGCCGTCACGTCGCGTTCCATCATCCGCGTTTCCCGTTCGCCAAGGCGATCGTTCTTTCTTTTCTCTCTCTCTCTCTCTCTCTCTCTCTCTCCCTTCTGGCACGCTCGTCGCTTTCGCGATCTCGGCATCTCGACGATGACGCTGCAGGCGATCACATGGGACAACGGCAGGCTGGAGATCTTGGACCAGACGCTGCTGCCGGAGACTACGCGCTCCGTCCTCATCAACGGCGTGGAGGACGGCTGGCACGCGATCAACAAGATGCAGGTAACAATCTCGGACGCGACCGGCCTCGTCCCACCCGGAACGTCGCCGGACGATCGCCGCGTCATTAACGGCTTCGACGATCGTTGCGACGCGTCGGCTCGCGAATCGAACGCACGAGTCGATGCACGGACAGCATGCTGCTCCTGATCCCCCTTCTCCCTCTTCCTCCTACTCTGTCGCCTTGATTAAGCCTCTCGATACTGTCAATATTTACCATTGTATAACGACTGTATCTTTTTTACGTTTCATCATCCAGCTTGCGAGCTCGAAATTTATTTGCTTTAGCCGACTGTTTGTGGTTGCGCAGATACGAAGAGGAATGTGCACGCGCGCGCGCGTGTATGTGTGTGCGTTGCGTGTGCGTGTATAACGTATGTAATTGGCGGCGGGAAGCTTGCAACGCCTTTTTATTCGGCGACTCTTCGCGCGATTTGTGTCAACACGAATATCGAGGAGAGATAATTGTGTAACGAGACGCTCCGGCGTGTAGCGGCGGAGTCTTAGAGCGAGAGAAAGAGAAAAACAGAGAGAGAGAGAGAGAGAGAGAGAGAGAGAGAGAGACGGCCGGTGAAAAAAAAGTTGCATCATTCTGTCGCGATGAACTTCGGAGCGTATTCGGTGTCCAATAGGAAAATTCGTCACCTAGCGAACGGTTCTTCCTATTGGACGCGGATTATTTCGCGAGATTATCGAGAAAGTAGATATATCCCGATATTTCCGTCACTGATTGTATACAAACCTGTCCTCCGACATGACCGCAAACGCGCACGCACTTCTCTTTCATGGTCAATTCGACGAACGTGTGCGTAGGTACGTGGTGCACCAGCCATTGCAATCGTGGGCTGCCTCAGCCTGGCGACCGAGATACTGCCCGAAAATATCACCGATAAGAAACGCTTCCGCCATGAGGTCGAGGGTAAGCTCAACTACCTGGTGTCAGCGCGTCCGACCGCCGTTAACATGAAGACGGCGGCCGACGAGCTCATCACGCTGGTCAACAGCCTCAGCGAAAACGACAAGGTCACAGCGTGCGAGATGAAAGACAGGTATGTACACGCAGGTAGACGTGCCCGCGAACGTGGTGGCCGTGAGTCACGGGTGCCACAGAGAGGAATGGCGCTCTTATACTCCAGCTTAAACATCCCCGTTATAGATTCATAAATACCATAGTTGCCATGCTGGAGAAAGACGTGGCGGACAACCAGGCGATCGGTAATTATGGCGCGGACGAGATCCTGCGCAGCGTACCCCGGGACAGCTTCATCAGGATTCTCACGCACTGCAACACCGGCAGTCTCGCCACCGCGGGATATGGCACCGCTCTAGGTGTCATCAGGTCTCTCCGTAGAAGGAAGAAACTCGGTGGGTATAGTCTCGCCGTTGCTTTCTAGTTATCAGACCCTGCTCGCGTTTCCACTTGTCTACGAGCTACTATCTATCTGCTTTCAGATCATGTGTACTGCACCGAGACGAGACCGTACAATCAGGGCGCCCGTCTGACCGCCTACGAGCTGGTGCACGATAAGATACCGGCGACCCTAATCTGCGACGACATGGTCGCCGCGCTGTTGAAGAGCAAGCAGATCACAGCAGTGGTCGTGGGCGCGGACCGGGTCGCCGCGAACGGCGACACCGCCAACAAGATTGGCACTTATCAGGCAAGTGTCAGGCGAAAATCACGACGACGGACGATAAGAAGTCGGCTTATTTACGCGAACGTTTCCTCTTCGATTGCAGATCGCGATCCTCGCGAAGCACCACGGTGTTCCTTTCTACGTGGCCGCGCCGCGCACCTCCATAGACTTTGCGATAGCCAGTGGCGATCAGATCGTTATCGAGGAGCGACCCGAGCGCGAGATGACGCACATAAAAAATCAGAGGATCGCGGCGCCGGGCATACAGTGCTGGAATCCGGCGTTCGACGTGACACCGGCGCATCTGATCGCCGGCATAATCACCGAAGTCGGTGTTTATCGGCCGGCAGAACTGATACGACTGAGCACGGAAGAGAGCTTGGAACGGACAAGAATTTCGTAAACCTTTTAGACCCTCGCGTACGTCGGTCCTTCCTTATCTTCTCCTATTTTCTTTCTTTCTTTTCCCTCAAACGCGACACACTCACAAACGGGATTCACGCCAAACCGAAAAGTATCGGTACGCAAGACTGGTCTCATCTAATCTCCTGAACGTTGTGCCATTTTTTTTTTATAGAAAGGCTTGTGCGAAGTAGGAAACTCAGGGAACTCAGATAAAATCGATCGTTCGATGAGAGAGGCTAATTATCCGGAGGAAATCGTCGTCGTGCTTCAGGGCCGCGACCTCGACGCCCATAGAGCTCGCGTAATTTTGTATCGCGCGCTTTTTTAAATCTTTATGGATTATCAGGTACGCTATATTGCACTACTGTTATGTATACACTATTGTTATACTATGCTGTTGGTTGCGCGTCGACGGATTTTCAGAGATATGTATTTTATTGAATAAATAGATTTTATTACGCACGTCTGCGCTTGGGGATATGCGATTGTGTGCGAGATGCGTTCTACGATTTTTAGTCGTTTTTACGTCGCGCGTTCAACGCGTTATGCGACTTCCTCCGTCTTCGAAGCACCGAGCACGCGGATCCACAGTCCCCGACAATTATGAATCCTCGTATCCTTGAGTCCTCGCACATCTCATCCGTTCCCCCAGAGCTAATCCGTCCACCTGGCACCTTCGAGCGCACAAGTCTGCGTTATCTCACGGCGCTTTCCGCGATTTGCGACTCGCGCGACGCACCGCAGACACGCCGCGGTGCGACGAGTGATTTATCGGCGTCGTCGAAGATCGTAGTTCGCCGATGGCCCGAGACGCGCGAGATTCTCGCGCGTCCGCCGCCGCCGCCGCCGCCGCCGCCGCCGAGACGGCGTTTCGTGGTCCTTTCCTGCGGGAGAAAGAACATGAGGTTCTATTTTCGCCGTGGAAAGGCGAGCGCGCGCGGGTTCCCGTCCGCCGGGCGGGTTTCCGCGCGGCGCGCGCGCGGTGCTTTAGTACCGCCAGCCTCTCCGCTTCGCGCGGAACTTGCACGCCCGGAATAGTTCCGTCTCGCGGCAGTAAAAGTTTTCCGCTTGCGCGTCCCGAAATCGGACGAACGGCGCTCTCTCTCTCTCTCTTTCTCTCTCTCTCTCCCTCTCTCCCTCTCTCTCTCTCTCTCTCTCTCTCTCTCTCTCTCTCGGCGTGCAGAGGAGAAGCCAGCGGAGACCGGGTGGTGTTGCCCTCGCTAGCGAGCGAGATCTTCGATTTTCAGCCGAGACCCCTGAGACGGTGCCCTGTCTGCGAGTTCCGCGACCCACGGACCCGCGGACGCCTTGAGCCCACGCTTGAGCCTTGAAGATCCTTGGAAGCGGATACCGCGCGCGCGCGGAACGCCAGGATGGACGGAACCGACGCGTTGGTGAGGACCAGCGACGGCGACGGCGACATGGTGAACAGCGGAGGTCGACGCGACGACGACGACGAGGCGCCCACCGTCGAGGAGACCTACGAGGTCACCACCACCAGGCGCAAGACCGTCCGCACCAGCTACAAAATCCAAGAGGTAAGCCCGGCGACGGTGACGATACACGACGCCCGTGTGATCATCTGATGAGCCAAGCCGAGTTCTCGTCTCGGCGCCGTGGCGTGGGCGTTTATCCGTCGCTGCTCTCTGCGTTGGCTGATCGTGCACGGGGGACTTGGACGAGAACACGCGCGAGCTCGTCCCCGCCGCTTGTAATACAAAATACGTACGAGGCGCGTGTTGTGTTTCCTTTTATCCACGAGAGCGCACACACACACTTCCAGAAATATTCCAGATGTTGAGGAAATTGGGATGGGACATTTCGCGTGAGAGAGACGCTTGAAAATTCCACCGAAGAGGCATTCGCGAAATTCGGGCTCTTGGGAGTTGCGAAAGTCGATACGTAGAATGTCCGAGAAATTCGGATTGGCGTTTAATTTCAAAGACGCTCGAAATCTGGCATGTTGGAGTGCAGGTTGAGAGTCGACACTCGAGATTTTCTCGAAGAAACTGTGAGCGCGAGTATGATTTAAAGGACATCAGAGAAATTGAGGACTTGGAAAGTCGAGAGTCTAGAAGCCGAGAGACAGAGATCGGCGATCTTTCGCGCGACAAACGCGCAGCGATCTCGCAAGCGCATTGTTTCGCGGCAAGAATGCCGTGTCTCCGGACCCGAACGTGAGATCGCGAAGCCGCCGGAATCCGACGGAGGTGCAAAGACACGCGAGAACTTGGGGGGGGGAGGGAGTGGAAGCTCCCCCGAGAATCCCCCGTGCTCGACGAGTTCGATCGGACCAGCGTGCGAGCGCACGCAAACGAGGAGGATCACGCGTTCTCCCGCGGCGCTTTCGCGCCGATCGCACTCGCGAGCTATTCGTGCCGATCCATCGTGATCGCGTCGCATTTGCGATTCAGCCGCGATCAAAGCCGCGCTCAAACGGCACGAACGGTGCGAATTGTCGCGGGTCCAGCGAGCCGGTGGACCGTTCCGCCGGTGTTTATTATTCATGCACCTAATCGAAGCGAGCACGCAACATTTTCACCGGCCGAGTGCGTAAGAGTGGACGCGCACGCACAATTCGCCGAGCAGCGGCCATTGTTTACTTATCGTTCCGCGCCCATCACACAAAGCCGCTTATTACGTGCCGTGAACGCGCGAAAATCGGCGATCGCGACGATTCGCGATTGCAGCCGCTTTTCCGCTTTCCCGTCGAAGCGCGCTCGCGATGATCGCCTCGGCCGAAACGAATGGCCGCGGCTTCTACGTCATTGTCAGGACGACGATTTTAGAACTGGCAGCTCTCTCTCTCTATCTCTCTCCGTCTCTCGTCGGGACAAGCGGCGCGTAAATTCGGCGAGCGAGCGACTGACGAGCGCCGTCCGTTCGCGATCGGGCCGTTCGCCGGCTGATTCGCGCCTTCCGACGTCGCCGTCGCCGTCGACGTCGACGTCGACGACGTTCTCGTCTCCGCGAATCCGCGATTCCGCGCGTCACTCGCGCGCCGAATCGACGTGGAAAAACACATCGCCGTCTCGATCTTCGCGGCTCTCACCCTCTCTCCCGTCACGCGGTCGCGTTCGCGCGTGATTTCGTCGCGAGATCGCGGAAGCGAGATTATTAATATCAGAGCGCGCTCGGAGCATGTGAAGATTGTCTGACGTTTCGCGTTACGCTCCTCCGCGCGGAGAAAGTCAGTTCCGTTTCGGGGAGGAATACTTCTCGCGCGTAGTCTCGTCGTCGTCGAGCGAACGTATCCGGACAAATGGACAGCTGCGCGCCGAGCGATGCCGGGGCGACGGGGGGAATACCGTTCGCATACCGATGAAAATTGCAAAATTCTTGGCTTAAGCACGGCCGCGGAGTGTCGGTGTTCCGCTGAATTAACCAAAGGACTCATTAAGCGTGAATGACGGGCGGTTTATCGGCGCTTTATCAGCGGTATCGAACCGGCCGGGATTTTCCGAGCAAATGAGAGGACAGGGGGTGGGTCATAATCGTGAGCTCAGTCTCCCTTTCTTTCTCTTTCTGGTCGCCGAAAGAAGTCGCGTTCGGCAAGTCGGCGACCGGTTCCCCTGGTGGAAATTAGCAATTAGCGCCGCGATTCTGCATGTAAGCGCGAGCGAGGAGCGGCGGCGTCGGCGCCTCATTTAAAGCGGACCGGCTAAATTACGGTCCACTTTGTCGCACGCGCGGGGCGACACGTGACGGCAATAATTTCAGCGGCGATCCGTTACCGCGAGGACGGCGGCGATCTGTTTCCGCCGCGGTTGATGAAGACACCGACTTCCCAAACACCCTGTTGCTGCAACACAGAACCGAAGAAATTCAATCCCGCCGGCCGCTAATTCGTACCGGCGGCACGTGTGTTCCCTGCCAAGTGCGCCCTTCGCGCGGCGATTTGCGGCAGCAAACTTGGTTTGTCGGTATTCACGTCGGTGTTCGCCCGCGAGCGCGGCACAACATAGCGCGAATAAAAGAGCGCGCGCCACGCGACGCGCGCCGTATAAATATCCCGCGAAACGTGTATTTTCGGATCGCGCGAAACGCTAGATTGGCGCGAATCATTCGCGAATCATTGCGCGCGCCGTCGACGTCGTCCCCGTCGTCGCTATAATTCTCGTTATCGTTCCGAAGGCGAGCCGCCGCGCTCGACGGCTCGGGGAAACCTTGGGGTGTCGGTGGCGCGTATTTCCAGACTCCTCCAGCGGAATCGCGCGCGGCCCCAAGGCGACCTGCGCCGGCAATAATACCCAGCGAATGATCTACGATCCGTTCGATGATCGTAGCGGCGCAGCGCGATCACCGTCGAGCTGTCGCTCCGACCTCGGCGCTATTTTAAAAGTACGACGGTGTAAACTGTTCGATCGTTTCTATCCTGCAGCCGCGGCGGAGCGGCGATTTATCGAACAAGTGCCCGGATTCGATTCGACGTGCTACTTTTAAGTCGCGGATGCTGGCTTAAGTTGGCTTGCTGCTTTTATAAATACGTAGAAAATCGACGCGGCCGATTATGAAACCGGCCGGCCGGCCGGCCGGCCGGCTTCCGGGACGAACGGGCGAGAACGGGCTCTCGAACGCATCGATAGCAGCGTCAGCGCGAACGAGTAAATATAACGCGAAAGTAAATTCGGTCGGGCGCGTGGGAACGCGCTCGCTCGCTCGCGGAAAGTTGAATGCACGAGGAAGCCGAGGATCCGCGCTCGGTCCAAAATTTCGCGAACGCAGCAGCTCCAGTCACGCGTGTTGCGCGTCGGCGACGTTTATCCAGCGGCAAGGAGAATCGGCGCGAACGAACGATCTTCGCGACATACATGTACCAGGTCTGTAAATATGAAACCGGAATTTGCCCATAGATGGCCCCTAGCTGTCAATGTAGTTACCGTCAAACCGCGTCATTTGCGCCATTTCCATTTGTTGACATCTGACAAAGATTTTCAACTCACAACAATACAAGTTTCATACAACAACATAGTTTGTAATAGCGTTGGACATGTCGAATTTTGTGCCTGGAAGCTACGATTTGCGGACAGCATTGATTTTCTGTTACCATTTGAAGAAAGCTGCCGCAGAATCGCATCGAATGCTTGTCGAAGCTTACGGCTGAGCATGCTCTTGGTGAATCACAGTGCTTTGAGTGGTTTAAAAAATTCGAACGTGGCGATTTTGACGTGAGAAACGAAGAACGTGGAAGATCACCGAAAAACTTTGAAGACAGCGAATTGCAAGCATTGTTGGATGAGGATGACGCTCAAACGCAACAACAACTCGCGGATCAATTAAATGTGACACGAGAAGCCGTCTCCGTACGTTTGCGAAAACCATGGGAAAGATCCAGAAGATGGGAAAATGGGTTCCACATGAACTGAATGAAAGACAGCAGGAAAACCGAAAAACCACTTGCGAAATGCTGCTCGCCAGGTGCAAAAGAAAGTCACTTCTCCATCGAATTGTGACTGGCGATGAAAAGTGGATATATTTTGAGAATCCTAAGCGCAAAAGATCATCCAGGTAGCTCCAGGCGAACCATCGACATCGACTGCAAGGCCAAACCGCTATGGACGGAAGACAATGCTCTGTGTTTGGTGGGATCAGAAGGGTGTGATCTATTATGAACTGCTAAAACCTGGCGAAACCGTTCATACTGAACGCTACCGACAACAAATGATCGATTTGAATCAAGCTTTACGTGAAAAACGACCAGAATATCAAAAAAGGCAACACAAAGTGATTTTGCTTCATGATAATGCACCATCACACAGAGCAAAACTGGTGAAAGAAATGATCGAGGCGTTTAGTTGGGAAATACTTTCGCATGTGGCTTACTCACCAGACTTGGCTCCGTCCGATTACTACTTATTTGCATCGATGGGACGCGCACTTGCTGAGCAACGCTTCACTTCTTACGAAAATGTACGAAAATGGCTCGATGACTGGTTTGCCTCAAAAGAGCAACAGTTCTTTTGGCGTGGCATCCACAAATTATCAGACAGGTGGGAAAAATGTTTAGCCAGCGATGGGCAATACTTCGAATAAAATATTTTTTATCATTTTCATACAATAAACGTGTATTTTCTGTACAAAAATTCCGGTTTCATATTTACATACCTGGTATGTGTGCGTGCGCGCGCGAAGACGGATGGACGTGACGCGTTTTAATCGGCGCGCCGAAAGCTGAAAGGAGAAAAGCGAAGCAGCGAGCGCAGCGGAGGTCCGGAGAGGACAGTTAGTGACGAGTTTCTCTCCGCGTGGCAGCTGTCGCGCATAACGCAGGGAACCGTCGGCAAATCATTCGCGACGTCGCGAACGGAATCAATTTAACCGGCCGAGTGCCGCGCCGAACTTCGGAGACGACGTTTGTCACCGCAATTAACGTCCGGAGTCCGGAGAGCCCGCCGTTCTTCGTTTCTTCCGCAACGCCGTGTTACTTCACTCTCGAGTTTATACACGTCGCTTTCAAGCGCGAGCTGCGCCGAAGAAACATTCCGAAATATCCGCATGCGCTCGCAAACTATAAATATATAATGGACGGAAGCGCGAGTTCGGTCGATTAGCAATGAAGGTTCTTTGAATTTTGATCAAACGCGAATGGTTGCGAACTTGAATGCCGGGAAGACTCTCTTTTCAATCTATTAGAACTTCCACGCTCTAATTTAATCTCCCTCCTTTTCATCTCTAAAGTCCAGTTTTCTTACGATGTTTTACAATCAGCGAGATGCTGCAAGTCACTGTTAGTTGCATTTTCGCATTTATCGCGAGATCGCGGAGCACGCGCGGAAAAAATTCCTGTTCCGTAAAAGGATAAAAAACTTTCAAAACTCTCTTTCTATTTCCGCGTCCAAGTGTGTGCTCTGACATCCTTGCGCGACGATACGCCGCGTGTCGTAATTATACACGCGAACACGTGTCGCGACAAGAGCACACGTAATTAGCACGAGCTTGTGTCGCGTGAGAAGCCGAGGAGATCGGCGTTCGAATCGCGCTCCTACGTCAATTTTTCGCCGAGTTACAAGCTCGCGAAGTGAATCTGGGCTTTTTGTACCGGCCGGCGGCACGTGCGCGATACATTGTAGTGCGCTCGCGTCGCGTACTTGACACCTCGGGTCGGCGCGCTCGCCTCAAAGGCGTGGCCGAGCGACATCACACAGGCGGCCTCAGTCCCCATCAAAAGATTTCGCCGCTCGTTAATATCCTCCGCTCGATAATATCTCCGCGTGGAAAAGTCATAGAGACACGCGGCGAGGCGCGTTCGAAAGTTCAGACTGTCCTGTCGCCGATGAGAGGTCGACCGTTTCTCTAACGTTAACGAGTGATTGCGCAATCTATCGACAAGTCGACCGATCCGCTCTCGCGTTGAGGGAAAACATTTGCAGTTAAAAATGCGATTTAGAGCTCGATTTGAATATAAAAAAAGGTGAAGCGCGAATATTGCATTACAGAAAATGTAATCTCTGCTCGTTAAGATGTAGGAATTTTATTTTACTTCGTTCTTACGTTCTCGCTGAACGCCTGTGAGATGTATCAATATACAAGAGCTTATTACGGTCCAGAATTTTCCGGATACTTGAGATATTTTACTTTGTTGGGGTAAAAGTATATTTCGGACGAATAAAGAGCCCGTCCGTTAAAATAGATATTTCTTGGTTTTGTGGGTTTATGATTAAGAGAGAGTGGAGTGGCGGACATTTTTAAACTGTTGTCGCTAAATCTATTCGCGTTTTACTTCACGGACGACCGACGAAAAGGAGCGGCGGTTTGAAAGACGTTTGGAAACGGAGGAGGGAAAGAGAGTCACGATCGTAGAAAGGATATGAAAGGGATGAAAGTCGCGGTACAAGCGAGGCGGGAGAAAACGGACCGCTCGTATAAGCTCGACGACGTGTTTTCGTAGTCTGCGAATTCGTCCCGTAAATTACTCGCCGTGCTCCTGACGTCCAATTAATCATCGTAATTCCAAGTTACCCCGCTCGCGCGCAGACGATATCACTGCGTCGGCAGCCGTTGAATTATTTTCGAGTTGCAGCTCTCTCTCTCTCTCTCTCTCTCTCTCTCTCTCTCTCTCTCTCTCTCTCTCTCTCTCTCTCTCTCTCTGCGTCCACCATAATTCATGCGAATGCTGCCGAAAAACATAAGAAAAAAATAAGAAAATCCTCGCGTCTCCTTCGTTTCAGAGAAAATCCCGCTTGGATTTTTCGACATGTCGTCGAAATCTGACGCGAAAATAACGAGCGGGAAAATTGATGGGATTAACGTGTGACGGTGAACAAACCAAACGCGTCTCGATAGAAACAAGCAGAATTTTCATTTCCTATCAAGCAGAGAGAAAGAGAGAGGGAGAGATAAAGAGAGTCGGTGTTAAGAATCATAAATTCGACTTTTTTTCCAAGCACAACGCATTCGATTCGTTCATCATCACGTAAATCCAACCATTGCAAGCTGTCTCCCGTGTGTGTGTGTGTGTGTGTGTGTGTGTGTGTGTGAAACTCGCGGACGACTGGACTCGATCCCCGCCCCCGGCGCGCGGGGCGATATACGACAAATATAAATCGCGAGCCACAATGAACGATTTAACTCTCTCGCGAACGCGCAACATCGGTCGCATTTCACGTTCTTCCGCTCCATTCAGCCGAGAAATAGACCGCGAGAGCGTATCTCCTCGATCGTTCTCCGCCCGCGAGAGAACGAGCGGGACGAGGGGGAGAAAACGCAACGGATGATAAACCGCGGCCAAATCGCAGCCGAGTTGGCCGATTACGCGAGTAACAGCCAAGTGCACGCGAGCCCCGCTCAAATCGTTGATCCGGAAAGGGTCAGTCGCAAATGCGGAAGGTCGCGGGGAAGCGGCGGTGAGGAGTAAGTGTTCAACGACGACGACTGCGAGACCCGGCATTTAACGCGATTTACCGGCCCGGCCCTGCGGTTGTTCGGCGCGCTGTAATATCTTCCCTCGCGTTTATCGCGTCCCGGCCGGCCTCGCCGATAATGAAACACGACTTCGGCCCGGCGTCCCATTGTGACTCCCGGCCGCCGTTGGAGATTACTGGAAGGTACCTGTTGAATCCCATTCACCGCAGAAGCCCCCGTGCGTTCACAGTTACACGCAATCCGCTGTTCTTCAGCGCGAATACGCGCGCGACTTCGCCGCCCCCGCCGCTTATTGTTAAGCGACCCCGCAGCGGTACAAACTAGGAGAACCGTGCCGTGCCGCGGGTGTAAATGGGGAGGCGTTTCATCGCGCGTTCCGATGAAACACGACCTCCACGTCCTCCGCGTGCGCGTGCAACCGCACCCCCCGCAGTCGCTGCAGCGGTGCGCTCGCGGGGGTCGGTACACGGGCTTGTACATGGCAAATTTATACGTCATCCAGTCGCGTTTGGGTGCAGCTACTTGGGGGCATGCTGAGAGAATTTAAGCGGCGGAATATCAGCAATAATCAAGCCGATTATTCTCCTTGCGCCTCGGGAATAGCAGACTGCGATTGCTCGAGTCTGCCTGTTTAATTTTTTCTTTGTGCTCCCGGCCGAACAGCGCAAGCAGCGTTCGGCAAGAAAATTTCAGCATTGAGCGGATCGACCAATCACCAAGAGTCGATTATTCTTCTCACGGTTGAAGAATAATCGACAATGGCTGGTCGGATAATCTGGCCGTTGCAGTCTCGAGGAGTGAAGGGGAAGAGGCGGTCGCGTGTGTGCAACTCTGAGCGCTCTTGGCACGCGGCTCCCGGCAAAAATTCCTCCTTGCCTCGGGTCGGCCGACCTTGCGGCCGCGAGGCCGCAGGTGACGGCGGCGACGTTACACTCCGCAATTAACGGCGCCGATAAAATTTCAAGCATCCGCATCATCCATGCGCCTTAGAGAGACGGACGCGGCCGTCCAGGCGTGGCCTCTCGCTCTCTCGTGACGGCTCTCGCCGCTCGCGTTCCCTGGGTCTCTCGAGCGATTATCGCCGGCACCGTCGTCGCCGAAGGGCCGGGCCGTTTCCGCGACTGAAGATTCGCGGTAAATTCACGCGGATCCAGCGCATCCGACACGCAGTGTGTCGCGAGTCGCGACGCCGGCCGCCAGAATCTATTTATCGAGCCCGGCTGATGTACGATGCAGCTGACACCTCGTATTCTCGCGCGTTCCCGCGAGAGCGGCCTGGCCGAGGCTGAGTGCGGGCGAGAATGCCTCCGAAAATATTTCACTCGTCGTCGTTCGTCTGGCTCTTCTTCGACGCTTTGCTCGCGCTCGCGACGACGCTCCGATACGCGAAAGCGACATTTCGCCGGACACGTTGCCGCCGCGCGCTTGTCGACGCGATGCAACGCGACGCGACGCGACGCGCCTCGCATCAGCTAAATCGCGCTGCGGCGAGCACGGTTCCGGGGTGCAACAGGTCGAAATGGCGCGGGAGAATCGCGCGAATCTGCGCGATCCCGCCGCAGAGGCGTATAAATAACCCGACGACGGTGACGTAGGGCCGGCACATTTGGCGATCGACGTCAGAGTTGCCGCGCGCGCGAGCGCGAACGGCCGCGTTTTCCGTGCACATGTGCTAGCAACGGGTGGCGTTATAAATCGGGTTTACACTTTATGGCCTAAATATTTTTAAATTGCGCCCGACACGCTCGCGCGATGCGCGCCGGACGGACAGGTGAATTGATGACGATCGAGCGGCTCCACGCGCGCTCTCTCTCTCTCTCTCTCTCTCTCTCTCTCTCTCTCTCTCTCTCTCTCTCTCTCTCTCTCTCTCTCTCTCTCTCTCTCTCTCTCTCTTTCTCTCTACTGCCGCAGCTCCCGTGTATTCTTTTCTTTTTTCCTCTTCCTCTCTCTTCTCTCGATCGCTACGAAGAGTTATTAGGAATCTCCCTCCTCCCCTCTCTCTCTCTCTCTCTCTCTCTCTCTCTCGTACACGCGCGGTTATAAAATAAGTGCAGGCTGAAAGATGTAGCTGAAGAAAAACGGCGCGTGTGTTCGGCTTAAAAAAGCTCGAGCTAAGCGCTTCGGAGATAAGTGCATTTTCCAACTATGGCGTCCATCACGCCTGCGACATTCGTGCTTTGAGTGCTTTGGGGGAAAAAGAAGATATTGCGTGATACAAGTTCTCGACACGGGAGTTCTCTCGAGATTCTCCCGTTTTCTCTCTCTCTCTCTCTCGCGGCTCGTCTCTTTCGTTTTTGATTTGCACTGCGCGGCTTCTGGTTGGATGCTTCCACGTTGGATCGGTCCTCGGGATTCCCCGTGGAATCGCTCGCGAGGGCGAGGCAAATTCGTTGAACCCTCGCTGGTCACGTCCGCGAACGCGCGGGCTCGCACGCCACCGAGGGGGACGATCTTCGTCGAGAGTAATTCTGAATGAAATGCGCCACTTGGCAAAGCTCGTTACCATGCCAGGGCGTTCTAAACGAACGCGCGCGCGCGCGCGCGCACGTGAACATTATATACGCGGAGTTACAGCGGCGTGATATAACGTGACACGTCGTAACGCTAACGCCAAGAATCGCGTTAGCTTGTCGCCTTGCTCGTTCACCGCGCTCACGAATATTTTGCGCTCGCCGGAGCGCACGGCCGCGTCTCCCCGCGTTTCGTGTTACATCGCGCGCGCGCGAATAAGCTTCCCACTTTGTCCGCCAATTAGACAAACGTCACTCGCGTGCGAAAGCTGCTATTACTCGCGACAAATTAAGAATTATGCCCGAGCTGCGCGTTACGTACGGCCGAGTGTTGTTACACACGCCGCTTCGATATGCTTCGGCTGTCGCGAGATGAGATTTTCATTCTTTCGTCGAAAGCTCGCGCGCGAGGTCGTCGGGCATTAATCTCCTCGAAGTAACAGAATGGGTGTTTTCCCATCCCCGAGTCTTTGCGTACGAGCGAGATCCTCAAACATCGCGTTCTATGAATATCGCGGTTCTTACGTCATCGATTATTATATTAGCATATCAATATATGACGGTGATGTCCCTTTCAATCTTTCGAGCTGACGTTTGGCAATCATTCCGACGGTCGCGCCTTTTAGTGAGCGAGGAGGCGTCGCGCGAGGGTCGGGCGAATATTTTTGGACAGCGGGATATCGACGGAGGTCTCTTGAGCGTTTCGAGATCTTTGGTGCGGCCCATCCTTACGTCCGAGTCGAAGCTCCAGTCCCGCATTAATCCTGCAAATTCCGTCGAACTTGAAGGATCAATCTTCCGGAGAGGATCTTGAGATGCAATCTTTACAAATTTATCATTTTATCTTAACGAAGAAGCTCGTTCAAGAATTATTAAAATTTGGCTAAAATTTCTCTCCATGTTTTAATATTTGAGCTAGTATTGCATATCTTTGATAAAATGTGTATAAATGTGTATACTTAATGGTAAAGAAATAGCATTTGTATTCTCATAATTTCTCCTTTCTTTTATTTCTTTTCTCAACGGTGAAAGTCTCTCGATGGGATTGATGAAGCTCTTAACAGAGCTGACATCGCGCTGTAAAGACATTAATTGCGTGTCCAATAATACTGTTTGTTTGCCAATGGAGATTTAAATTTGGATTTCGTAGGCACAATAACAAGGCTAAACAGAAGCAGAAAGAAAGCGTTGGCAGATATAAACAAGATCGGGCTCGCGGCCCAAGGAGTAACATTAGACGTAAAAATCAGCGCTTGCGAAATTTCAATCGTGTTCTAAAGCCGGTCCTCATTGTTATAAATTACTACAACCTTTCACAATCTTTTATCGAGAGTATAATCAAATGCAGGAATCGATATTTCTTCTTTTTTGTTAACCGCTGACAGACAGACTGTGAATTAAATCATTCTTGGACGACTGCTTTTTTTAAGTTTCTTCATAATGGAAACGACAGTAAGCAGTAATTCGAGTACCAAAGTAGTTGAACCATCAGGCTCAAAGAAACTTGCAGGATCATCGTAGAAGCAAACTTTCAATTCGGGCCCGTCGATTCTCGCGTTCTTCAAAATCGAGTCTCCGGATGTCGAGATCTCTCCGACCGCCTGCGAGCTTCCAATTGTCGCGAAATTCCCAAATGCCCGCCATTTCCATCGTCGACTCATCGATCATTGTATCAGCGTACCGCGGCAATATGTCCCTCTCAATCCTCGGAACAGACGTTTGGCAATCGAGCCGGCAAATCCACCTTTCAGCGAGCGGGCATTTTGCATCGCGTCGCGTCGCGTCGAATATTCTCTGACGGCGACGAATGCCGACGGATTTTCCCGATGAACCTCCGCCAGCGTGCTCGTCGCGATGCCGATTCGACTCTGTCCATGACGTCGTCGTCGTCGTCGTCGTCGTCGTCGTCGTCGTCGTCGCCGATCGCGAGGGCCGCCGTACGAGACGCGCGTCAGGAGGCAATTTCGCCGCACGCGCGGACGCGGCTAACGAGCAAGAGCGGTACACACGTACCAGCTTCCGTTTTGCTTTCTGGTCGATGCCTCCGGCGGTTTCAATTAGCGAAGGCATGCTCACCACCGGCGCTGGGTCGGTCGATGGGCGCTCTTCTCCGCCCAGTCGGCCGATCTCGAAATAGATCGGAGTTCGCCGCCGCTGCCGCCGCCGACGACGACGACGACGACGACGACGACGACGACGACGAGCGACGCTTGTCCTCGGATTACCATCCCGCGGTGCTGCTGACCCTTTGCTGCTCGCTTTCATGCTCGTTTATCGCGATTACCCCGCCGCGGCTTTGTCGCCGTGTCGTTCAACAGCGCGGCGATTTCGGGCGAGCTTTGGGCTAGCTTCAGTGAAGCTTCACCCTTATGGCTTCTACACACAGGACACGCGGCAGCGTGGCAACGCGTTGACCAATCACAGTCTTTCTTTTACAGTTATATAACTCATATCTCTGGAAAAGAAAGACTGTGATTGGTCAACGCATTGACGCGTTGACGCGTTGCCGCGTCCTGTGCGTAGAAGCCATTAAATGTACCGGACCCCGCCAGCAGGGACGCGTCGCATCGTCCGGCCGATCGAACCACAGCGGGAATTTGAGGACTCCTCTCGGGGCAGGGACAGCTGTTTTTTCAGCTATCGATTTTTTCCTCAGCCGTAGCGTCGCGGGCACGCTGAGGGGGAAGGCTCGTTGTGGAAGTTTGGTTTTGTGCCGCGGTCGACGTTGTCGCGCGCAATTCCCGCCAACTGTCGACATTTATACAGCGCTTTACAGGTCGGTTGGAGAAGTAACGACGTATTGTATCGGCACGGAGCCGGTATTGCGAAAGTTTGAAGCGCCGCTGAGACGACGTTCGATCTCTGGAAATACTCTCGCAGCGACCGTGTGCGTGCGATCGAGTGCGCACAGCTCGACGGAGTCGCGAGGTAATTGGGACTCGAGACGACGTGATTAAAACGTAATTAGCTAGATATGGTACGTGGGATTTTTTTTTTCTTTTTTTATTAGCGGTCGCGCCGTGCGGCTCATGCTTCATTTGCTGATGACGGACCACTCTGTTTGACGGAGCACCGGTCTGCCGCAGACATGAAAATTGAAAGAAAAATCAATATGTATTATCATCGAGCGCGGGAAAGAGCGAGAAAGAGAGAGAAAGAGAGAGCAAGAGGGAGGGTAATTTTTGTCTGCTGAGGTCGACAAACTCAATGCCGCGGCGATAATCCGCGGACAAGAAGTCAGTCGCTGCGTACGAATATATAAAAGAGATCTCATCGACGTCGCGCCTGATTGGGAGGATGATCGGTCGTCGTCCGGCGATTCGCAAAGAGAGAGAGAGAGAGAGAGAGAGAGGTTCGAGCGAGTCGACGAATCACCAGTGACAGCTCGCGTGAAATCGGCTGAATCGCGATGGATTTAATTGCTATTCGCGTCATTGTTTATCGCGCCGGTATATCTAGTATATTATGCGTTATTGAATATTTTACATTTTTATATAATGTGTGTTCAGTGCGATTCTATTGAGTTGGCAATTAAGTGATTGCGGATTTTGTCGACAGATGGATTTTACACTTTCTTTTGTTTCGTTAACGTGTTCAAAGTACCTAACCTATATTTTTTTCTTATTGTTTGGACTTCTATCTTTCATTTAGTACAAAATTATATCGATTAGTTCTTTAGTTTTGTTTTTATCCCAATTTAAAAATGGAAGAGCAAGATGTGCACTTCAAACATATTTTATTGTATTATTTCCGAAAAGGCAAGAACGCATCGCAAGCACACGAGAAGTTATGTGCCGTATATGGGAATGAAGCCTTGAAAGAAAGGCAGTGTCAAAATTGGTTTGCCAGATTTCGTTCTGGTGATTTTTCATTGAAAAATGCTCAACGATCTGGCCGTCCAGTTGAAGTCGATGAGACCCATATCAAGGCCATTATCGATTCAGATCGTCATAGCACAACACGTGATATTGCAGAGAAGCTCAATGTATCGCATACGTGCATTGAAAAGAATTTAAAAAAGCAAATTTAAAATTTTGAATTTTCATTCTTATTTAAAATCTGCAATCACTTAGTTGCCAACCCAATATATATGTCGCGTGTGTGAATACTTTATATTTTATTATTGTAATATTCATTAGGTCTCGGGTCACCTCTGAATAATTTTTGTCACTGTTGTCCTTTCCAAAACTCAGTCGTGCCGCTATTGAGAAATTTCGGTGGCCGAGCTTTTCGCTCAGGTCACTCGACATCTTATCTCCGGAAAGAAAATACAATCATGGAACCTTCCCATAAGTATCGTGAAATACGTGTGTTATTCGGCGAATAAACTTTGGCTCACCAAACGCGGACGACAAGTCGCGCGTAAAATTAGTCCGGAGCGTGCTAATAAATGTTGAATCTGTCGTGTCTGTCTCTCGCGCTCACTCGTCGATCTTCTCGCCGTCGAGCGTGCAACGGCGTCCCGATAATATTTTCCACCCCGTGACTTGGAGTGTTTACCATGTCGGGGCGCACGATGAACACGGGAGAACACGGTCCGCGAAATGACGCGCCGGTGTTTGGATCGAGTGTAAGTAATCGCCCAAGTTTCGCCGTAATTCACGGCCCGTACAAGACATATTTTTCGAGGAGCACCCACGCGTGTCCCACGTGCGGCCGCCAACGGAGGGTGAACGTAGAAGTACCCGCGTCGCGGCCGGGTGATCGAGAAGACGTCGGAAACGAAGGTCGATTGAGGAAGATCCGCGTTCTCCGCGATTACTCCGGGAATATAGTTTCTCCCTTGGTATACGGAAAAGAAAACACGCGGACTCATCATCGTGTTGTCGCTGACGTAAGGATGCCCTCGCAGGCGTCGAGAGGGCGGAAGAAGAGTGGTGGCGGGGCGTGGACTTAAGAATAACGCGCCGCTCGAAACAGCTGCGTTGATGGAAAGTTTCCTCTCGATGCCGGTTGATTTGAGGATACTGAGCGTCGTCAGACCGACGTGAAGCAAAAGAGTTAGAGAAAGAGAGAACGCCTCGCATGCAGCGTGCCGCGGAAAAACTGAACACACGTTGAGTTTGAGTAGATTTCTGTCCGGCAACATTTGTCTCGCCGAGTTTCTGCCAGAAACGAGCTCAGTCGACCGTGATAACGAGAAGAATCTCTCGTTACTTTTAGTAATGGTAATTATAATTATCGTCGTTTCGATTTCGTCAGAACAATTCGGACTCCAAAGAGCAGGAAACGCTCTCGATGGATTTCGAACTTGGGATATCAACGAACGTTAACGTTTCCCATGCATTCGCCTGTTAATACTTGCTTAACATTGCACTTTCGTCCGATATATTTCGCGTTCTCTCGTCACCCATGCGCCTAAAACCGGGGAGACACGAGCCTGCTCGAAATACAGACGATCGGAATGTTGAGCGCAAAGCGCTCGCCGCAAATAGCGCTTCGATATCGCGGACAAAGGGAGTAACACAATTAGCAGCGCAAACTGTTGGGTCATGCGAGGCTCGACAAGGCGGAAGTATTATTCCACGTAGATAATAGCATTTTATTGTCTCTTTGCCAGCGCCGCAATCGCATCACGCTCGGCAGTGTCAAACGATACGCTTTGCGCCGACTGTTATTTGCCCCGCGCATATTCATTCCGGAGTAATTAATTATATTCCCTAATTAGCGTGGCATTCCCTGAATTGTTCCGCGCTCTCGATGCTCTCCGGGAGGGTCATCTCGGTCAACAGCGTTACGTCGGCCTCTATAATCAGCTTTGACGCGTCGCGCTCCCCGCCTTTCTCCACGGATTTTCGCGAAATGCGCTCGCTCGAAATTGTGCTCGAAGGAAGCAGCGAGCGCAGGAGATTCGCAGCACCGTACAAGTTCTCTGCGATGAGAAAAAGTCCGAGAGAGAGAGAGAGAGCGAGAGAGAGAGAGAGAGAGAGGGCGAGAGAGAGAGAGAGAGAGAGAGAGAGAGAGAGAGAGAGAGAGAGAGAGAGAGAGAGCGAGCGAGAAGGAAGAAAAAACGAAGACTCCGCTAAAATTAGCGAACTCGCGCGGAAACGCCGCTCGCAGACGGTTCTCTCGTATTTTTAGCGTTTAACAGACGAGCTGATCAATCGCGCGTGTCACATCGCCATCGTCGCATCGCGACCGGTCGGCCGGCGCAATATACGCGCAGTAATTTTCCGCTTCAATCTCTCTCGCTCACTTTTCGGTGCTGCGGTTTTTCCAGCGCGCAATTCGCGCGAGCCATCGCTCATAATTTAACCGTGCACCGCGGCTGGCGCCAATAATTTCTATCCGTTTTCATCTTTCCGCGGAAATGTAAATCCGTCGCGAGCCGCTCGCGGCCGCCAATCTGTGTCAGATCGAATTTTCATCGCCACCGCCCCGGCCACTGCGACTCACCCCCTCTATACAGGGTAGTCGCGCGGCGTCTACTCGGCTGGGTGCACCAGGGGAAGGAAATGTATCGGCGCGCAGATCGATGTAGCACAGCGCGGAAGAAAATTGGGTCCCTCCGAGGAGGAATCGAAGGACCCGAAGCGGATCTGTCGTGTCGCGACCTGTCGTCTAACGCGAAAGCACAGCGCGCGGGACGTGCGCGGCGAGCTTTTAATCGGCCTGTATCCATTTTATGCGTCGCGTAGCGGCAGTGCCGTGGATAATTCGATTTTTCCCGGCGCAAAAAGGAGACCGCTCTCGCCGGGCGGAATTGCTTGTTGCCGGGCGCGCGCGATTGTTCTCCGCCGCGCGGGTCGCATATTGAAGCCGGGGAACATTCGCGCGGGCAATCATCGGACAATCGACGTGCGAAATTAGCTCTTTAATCGCGCAGGTGATATCCCCGCGGCGGCGGCGATGGCGGCGATGGCGGCGGCGGCGGCGGACGTCCAAAGAGAAACGTTTCACCCGCGCCGCGCATAAATTGCTTTCCGAAATAGCAGCGATCGATGCGCGACCGGATCTCTCGCGTCGCGAGAGATATCGTCGACGGCTCGTCGTCCCCAAATGCCAGCGAAATTTGCATAACGCGCATTGCGAATGTCTGCGCGATGTCCCTGTCGATTTGATCGCGCGTCTATCGCGCTTCTATGAGCGAACGTGAAGCGCGTGTGTCGCGTATCACTCTCCGGTGTCGTTTGAGATGAGTCGCGAGAGTCAAAACGACACAGTTCGTTATCATTCGGCGAATAACCGTGGCTTCATGAATCGCCGATCAAGCGCCCATCGTTGCGCTTATCTCGAGCAGCGTCGATCCCGGCCAGCCGAATGGCGGGCGATTCATCAATACGAATCTGCGATTAATTATATATGTTCCCGCTCGAAGATCGTCAACGATCGTAACGACCGTGCGAATTATTCATCATCATCGATCGGAGTTTGCGATAGAAAGGTTATGATATAAGGTTATTTGCTTTCCTTCAGTTTATGAGACTCTTGTCAATTGTTGAACGTCTTGAGCGTTCATTCGTCGATATTTTCGACTCGTGCATTTTTGAGTATTTGATTTGTGGAATTACGCGAAAATGTCGTTTCGCACCGGCGTGTGCACGTCCTGTTTTTCTACACGTGCCCCCCAGCTTCCCTTTCGATCGAACAATCAGCTCGTTATTACTGACGGAGTAATTGCATCATCAAACGACAGTGCTTCCGCGTGCGAGTGCTGAAAAGCTTCGCTCGAGTCGAGAGAGCTTTTCTGGCAGCTCCGCGACCGCGACCGAGGGTAAAATCGGGAACAGCGTCTTCTTTGTGCTAGCGATACGAGCTTTTGGCAAGCTTTTGCACCATCTGACGGTTCTTCCGGAAGAGTTTTCGCACGGACGCGGACGGCTTCCAAGCTCGCGTGAAAGCTTCCAAATGGTGTCGCCATCTGTCCACGGCCAAGAGACATCATCTTTACAAGCGCGACGAAGTCATTTTATCGGGACAAAACGCTCGTTATTATCGCTGCTATCGATGATATCGGCTGGGGCTAATCAAGGCTCTCTACCAAAGATAATAATTACAAGGTAAATTTTACTTAAATCCTGCGAATTCGCGGTACTGATAAGATCTCGCGCCGCGTTCCAGCGTCCAGTAAAACAGCACGTTTCTCGAGAAATTTGTCTCATTGAAGGTTCTCGCGATTCTCGCAAAACCGAATTTCTCGTGCGAAATGTCGGGAAATGTCGAAAAGAGCGCCGACTCTGCGATCGTAGCCGTGGTAGCAGACTGGCAAAACTACTACATCGAAGACTGACCAAATATTTGGCAAAATGAATCAGACGAAATGTCGGTGATTGCACAAGCCCGGTGATTACAAAATGACTGGTCGGACCGACGCGACTTCGCCGAAGCGAGCATTCAGCGCGACGTCGCGTCCGACGCGTCCGCGAAATATGGCTCATATTATAGCCGTTTATTGTGTACTTATGCTCGTCACTCCCGCGTCCAAATAACTCGACCAGCGTGCAAACACGATTGAGCGATCCGGCTTTGCGCGCGCGTGTTTGCGCTAAATATTAAACTGCGCGCCGCATGTGGGATCCGATCCGCTTGCTCGGTCGGTGCGTCGTGACGATGCCAAATAAATTTCGCGCGATTTAGCGAAAGGGCAACTCGCATCGGGGCAACGGCGACGGCGGGATTTATCACGCGACTCGAGACGCGCGTATGCGACGCAGCGTCAGCGCGTTTGTCGTTCTTTCGAGCGCGCGAGAACAACGCTGTTTCCGTTATTTCCACCTCGGCCGCGGAAAGGGAAACAGAGGAAAAGGAAGAGAGAGAGAGAGAGAGAGAGAGAGGGGGGGGGGGAGGAAGACGACCGACGTTGGTCCTCGCGAAATGTCGAGTTTCGCAAGCGTGACTTTTGCGCAGCTCCTCCTCGTCACGAGCGCGCTATCGTGCCCGTCGACCGTAGGCGGAGAACGAATTTTCCTCGACGTAGATTGTTACTTCGACTTTGCCCGTCCCCGCTGCGGAAGCGAGGCCGAAGATGATGATGACGCGTTCGTCCGGGGGGGCGGGGGACGGAAGCGTGTGATCCCAAAAGAGCTTCGTGCTCTGGGAATTTTCCATGCACACGGAGAAATTGCCGATTCGACGTCAATTCGGGAAACGACGCGACGTCTCTCTGTTCGCGAGATCGGAAGCATTCGTCTAAACGTTCAGCTGCGTTAAAACTCCAATTGAACAATTGAGGACATTAGAGAAAGCACCTACACGAATATTCGCGTCCCTCCAGCCAAGCTTCCGACACCACTTCGTTTTTCTCTGGGAGACGGAAAATTTAAGAAAATACACCGCGGCGGAGTGTCGTTTCTTCCGCGTGCGAACGACAGACCGAGACCGTCACGCGATCTGTACTCGAGCTCGCTTTGCAATTAGAAGTCTGCTGCCCCCTTCTGGGGGATGGACTTTCCCCCGAGATTCGGAGATTTGTTTTCCGAAAGTTTTCCGAAATCCGAAAGCGCGTGTGCGCGCAACGTGCGCGCGGTATCCTCGCCTCTCTTCCACTCGTGCGTTCGTTTCCAAGAAAAATAGACGAACACGACGGCGCTGATGACAGATCCCGATATCTATGTATACTCGGATCCACGCGGCTCCTTCGCCACGGTGCTCCGTTTCCGCCGAGTTTGCGCCGGCTTTAGGAGCGCCGCAAAACAAATAGTCACCTATGTGTAACACAGGCACGGGCCGTGTGTAAAACATTGCAAAACCCGCTGCGGACTCGGATCGCGAATGCGCGCGCGCGCGATGCGCTCGCCTCGTTCGCAAGGAAGGCCGCTCCTTCCTGATCGAGGAGCTGCTAAACCGTCAATGAACCGGCAAGAGATCGTCCCTCGTCCTTCGAGCTCCCGTTTCTCGTTTCGCGTGACGACACCGCGACGAATCCAACGGGAGATTCCCTGAAGATCTGAGAGAGAACCTCAGGCCGAAGCGGGTTCTTCCAGCGTCGAGCGAGCAGGATCACGGAGAGGAGGAGGACCCGCTTCGCGTCGCTCGCGACGTGGCTCGTGGCGGTTTATGCGCTTTCTCGCGCGTGGCATCCGCGGGCCGCGGGCGTCGTCGTCCGCGTCGCGGGTGGCGGCCTAATTATATGTGTTTCTCCGTATTTCTGGAAGCGGTCCGCGCGGATGGGGCGCGGAGCGGTCGGCTCTCTCGTGGCACACGACGGCAGGCGTGTTTCCCGGCTTCAGTCGCGCGTGGTCCACCTCGAATCGCGCATATCTCGCGGGCTCTCACCCTACGAGAAGACAGTGTCTCTCGTTGGAAGACGTTCCTCCGGTCCGGCGTCGGTGCCACCAGCAGGACTCTCGTTCTCGTCCGAGCGGACGCTTTGCGACTCGTTGCCACGACTCGGCGTTGCCATCGCTCTCTCGCTCGCTCGCTATCTCATGAGGCGGGCGCGCGGGTCGAGAGAGAGAGCGAGAGGGCTCGGATCGATCTTCGGTTCTTCGATTAGATGCTCCCACTGCAAGTTGCTTCATTTTACTGTAACGTATCTCGCCGCGAGAGAGAGAGAGAGAGAGAGAGAGAGAGAGAGAGACAGAGAGAGAGAGAGAGAGAGAGAGAGAGCTTTGCGTTCCCCGAGGTCGCGCGCGGAATCTTCGAATCGCTCCGACGCTCCGACGAACGTTGTCTCTTCAATTGTCTCTCTCTCTCTCTCTCTCTCTCTCTCTCTCTCTCGTCTAGGAGAGAGTAATCGAAAAAATTTCATCCGCGGGCGTTTCGGCTCGAACGATTCGTGCAATTTCATTCGGATGAAGCGATGATTTCGGAACGATCGGTCCGCTTCTCGACGACCGGCGGGATTCGGCGAGCTGTATGATGATGATGTACGAACTTGCAGAATCCTTCCTGACGCGACGGAGAAGGATAAGCGAAAGCGTTTTTCGCCAAGTGTCCGCCAAGTGTGAAGCGTTTAGGGAGGAGTGACGTTTAAAGTTGTGCGAAGCGTAACGCCGCGACACGAGAATCATGGCGACCACGGAGGTCTTCCAGGACTGGGATTCTCCCTACGAGAATCTCAGCACGATGAGGACCACCACCACGAGAAAAACTACCACGACCACCACCAGAACGGAGGTAAGACTCGGCAGGATTAGAAAGGGAAGCGTGCCGATTACCTTCGAGCTGTTTATCATGTAATCCTCCGGCTTCGCAGTCCTTTCGCTCGACTTTTGAATCCCTAGGCCCCTCTCGCTCTCGATGCCGCCGGCTCTTCTGCCTCGCGAATCGCGAGATGAGGTCATCGATTCATCATTCTGTCGCCCGAAGGAGAACGTCCTCTGTGTACATTTTCAAACTCCCCGATCAGGCAGGATGAGAGGTTCACATTGTTCGCGTTTCAGGCTTTTAATGCTTGAGACTTTCCATCTCACGTCCGTCGTCCTCGATCTTCTTGAGCCTTCAGGCCTCCTTAGACCCGAGACCGAACCCGTATATTATTGAACATTTAGTTTGCTCGGAAAGTTCTTCGTTCCTAGTAAGCGCTTCGCTCCTGCGACGCTCCTGCCAGAAACCGTCGCGCGTTTCTGCTGCCTGTATATAAATCAGGCTAATCGCGAATCTGCACGCCTGTCAAGCGGAGGGTAAACACGCGCGAAAGGGAGATTTAGGATGTCCATTCGTGACGCGGGAAACTTCCGCGATTCGCGTCATGATTAGGCCGGGAATGGGTGGAAAAGCCAAGAAGATGCCCCTTTCCTTGGCTCGCCGCGACTCGCAGCGAGCGAGAAAGCGAGAAAGACAGCGAACGCACGTAGTAGCTGCCGCGCGGCTAGCTCGCGATTACTCATCGAGAGAGTTTACGATTTTCCGCCTGTTTATCCGCGAAGCAGCTCCGCTAGCGGCCTTGGATCCTACCAGCCGTTCTATAAACGCGCGAGAAGCTGCGTCTCCACGAAGAGGAGACGCCGTTTTTCGCTCTCCGCGCGAGCTTCGTTCAGTTCCATTGTAATCGACCGGCGGTTCACGCAGGGGCAAGAGGTGACACGGAGATGTGTGAACCGACGGCTCGATTCCCGACCTCGTTAGCGTTCACCGCGGCGACCGAGGCCGCGCGCGGAATGTTGGCATTGAAATCTCAAAAGCGATAGCCGCATCCGGCCGGGGGCCCGTACAAAAATACGCCCGATATAAATAGGGCCGATAAACAAAAGCAGCGGCGGCTCGCATGCAACACTCGGGAGGACCGAGCGATCGCGATGAAGTCGCGCTGCGGTGCGGTGCGGTGCGTGCGTGCGTGCGTGCGTGCGTGCGTGCGTGCGTGCGTGCGGGCTGAGCTTTTTACGGAGCTTTTCATTACCTATAAAAATAATCCTCGTTGCTGTCTCTGCGTTGTCGCGGCTGCGCGGCATCTGGCCGTGCGCCAGGTGGCGGGATAAAAGCTACGGTGAAAAAAGGACATTGCGCAACGTGCCATGATGATGATGATGATGATATGACATCCATAATCCCGGCTGCGCTCCTATTCGCGACTTCGTCGTCGTCGTCGTCGTCGTCATCGTCGTCGTCGATTTAGCGCGCGCCGCGTTTCACGAGTTTTCCGACTCGTCGAGAGCCGCGCGGGGGGCTGTTCATTCAGAAGCTCGGCGCTGGTAATTGAAAACGTCGCCTTTACTTAGTCTCTCTCTCTCTCTCTCTCTCTCTCTCTCTCTTTCTCTCTTTCTCTCTCTGTCTCTCGTCGATTTGCCGACCTCGCGGCAATTTCACGCGCGAAATCTCAAGTCCACCGAATTAAACGCGTCGCGGTTGTGTTCGCGTGGAAATTCGTACGCCTCCGTGTTGTTGAGTGAGAGAGAGAGAGAGAGAGAGAGAGAGAGAGAGAGAGGCAGATCGACCCGGCCTGTGTAAATCTGATCGACATATTTCTCGGATCTCTCCGGAGCTCCTTCGGGGCTACAATGTTGCTGGGGTTTTGGCTCGGTTTCATCGCCTTACAGTGCGTGCCCTCGTCGCGCGAGTCGCGCGATTAATCACACCTCGCGGACTCCTCCGCGTTCCCGTCCCGTCCCGTTGCCGGTGTGTTTCGTAAAATTACGCGAGAACGCGGCCGTTCTTGAAATACCGGCGGCCGGCCCGATCCGTTCTTGAGATTCCATCCGTGACGGCGACGGCGGCGGCGGCGGCCGATCGTTTCCCCGGTTTGCGTATTTCGCACGCATAGGTGTTGCACTTATCTCGCCGACCTTACGTCCCCCCCGGACGTTCGACGATGTGTTTTCGCGGCGAAGACGACGGATTATTGGCGAGCTGCTGTGAGACGAGCAAAACGAAGTTCCCTCGAATTCGCGCGCGCACGCGCTCGCGAAAATGCCAGCCGGACGGACGGGCGAGGATCGCGATGAGAACTTTTGATAGTCCGTTAAAGCGGCTGCCAAGCCCGCGATGACGCGGCTTATAAATTATCCACGGGAGATTAACACGTGAAGAATTACGAGCGCACGATACAAATTGCGATCTGTCGTTCCTCTTGACGAAATCGCACTTCGCTTTGGCGCGCCTCGATACGGCAGTAAACGTCCGTATTGGGACGCACGCTCGCGCACAATGCGAGCATGACAGTCTCGCGCAGCGCGCTGCGTCGTGGCCGCCGTGATGAGTCGCGCGCGATTTCGCAATTCGCGACGACAACAGCGGCTGGAGAGACGTGGCCAATGATACACCTGCTACGTCGTGTACGTCTTGACGTTTCTTTTTTTTTACTGTTATTGAAGCGTGATTTATTGACACACTCTGGGATAGACTCGCGTAGACCAGTCAGGGGATTGCAAAAGTTTGATGGATCGTCGGCGATTCCGCTGGAAGAATGAATCGCTTCGCGGACAGACAAGCGAAATCAGACAAGCAGAAAAGTGGCGGAGAATGAATAACGATGGGGGCTACTTTGATCGGTACTTTGTGATAACACGTATCGTTTCGCATCAACTGCGCGCTTCGCAAGCGAGAATACATTGAGAGATGAAATATGCACGTTCCAAGATTTTTCAATATCGACTTGATATTCGATGCACGAAACACGTAGCTAAAAGTTCGGCCAATTCTCGTCACCCTCGATGACCTCGCAGTGTACGAGGATTTTCCGCGTTTTCTAATGTTACCTCTCGTGCATGTAGACGTAAAGTTGAAAATCACAGGGGACTTCACTTGCTTAAATGACAGCGGAGGCAAACATGACACCTGGTATTCGCGGAAATACCTCCGCGAGCGAGCGAGCGGGCAGCGCGACAAGTCCTCGCGACTTTACGTCTTAGGAGAGAAGAACGCTCCTTCTCGCGCTCGATGCGCGGAGCCCGCGCGTGAGTTACGAGAGAGGCGACATAATTCAGAAGCAGAGCGCGGTAAGGGCGAATTTTGGCAATTCGGGCCGGGCGTCGTAGCGTTGGGGCCGGACGTGGCTCTCTCGAGAATGATTTACGACGGATCTACTAATCCTGTAGCCGTCGGGTCGCCTCTCTCTCTCTCTCTCTCTCTCTCTCTCTCTCTCTCTCTCTCTCTCTCTCTCTCTCTCTCTCTCTCTCTCTCTCTCTCTCTCTCTCTCTCTCTCACTCTCTCACTCTCTCTCTCTCGTCCAGAGCTCGATTCTGTAACGTGCGGCCACTCGCTCGACTCTGCCAGGATCATTTCCGCGGCGATTTCCTCGCCGCTAACTTGGAAATCGTAAAGCCGAGATTGTCGCTGTGGCGCTCACAATAGAACACGTCGCGGGGAATTGGCAGTTCCGATGTCGTTTACCTCGCCGCTCGCAGCTCGCCGTCGATCCTCGTCGTTCCTCGCCCCCCGAGTCGTCTAATTATAAATTTCCGACTTTTCGTACGGCGCACTCCGAAAATAGAGATTTCACCCTTCGCTCTTCTCGCGCAACTTTTTTTTCACAGTGAGAGAAAGAAAGAGAAAGAGAGAGAGAGAGAGAGGGAGAGAGAGAGAGAGAGAGAGAGAGAGAGAGAGAGAGAAGGAGAAAGGACAGGAGAGCTTTCTAATTATAAACCGCGAAATCACTCTGTACACTTGTCGTCAAAAATAAAATCCCAGAACCTCGCGGTCTTCGGCAGAAGCCGAAGGAGGGGACGGAGGCAATTTAAAAGTTTCTTCACCTCGCTGTCGGTCGTCGTTTCCGCGGGAAACTGTCGAGGAAAAAGAAAAAGGAAGTAAGGCACGCTCGCGGATAAAAAGTTAAGCACCCCGTTGACAAATGGCCTTGAACTTTAATCGGCGATCGGGGAGATCCAGCGCGCGCGTCCACCGGTCTCGCCGTCCGGGCACGTCCTGCTTTTTGGACTCGCAATTCTCCAGTGGAACTGGCGAATTCGCCAACGAAAATATTGACGCTGCCGCTCGTGAGAAATAAAGAGAACCAGATGCTCAGCGTGCGATCGGACATGCGGCCGTGCACAGAGCTGCCGGCGACGTTCGCACGGCTGCGAGCATGATTTATTCAAAGCGGTTCCCACGAAATTGTTCCACGCCGCGGTCGTCCGCTGCGAATCGACCTGCTTCCTTCGGGATAACTTGATATGCGCGTGACTCGTGTTTTTACACACACACGTGCGCGCGCGCGCGAGGCATGTGTCAATGATCTTGCGGCTTCACACACGCAAGAGGAGCAAGATGGGAAGAAGAGACAGACAGCAGAGAGAGAGAGAGAAACGGAGCGAGACTCTTCCAGGAGAGAAACGCATGCGTTTTCTAATCAGCCGTGTCGAAAAGAAAAAGAGACGCAATCTCTAATCGAGCGGAAAAAGTGATCGTTCGATAACTTCGTCAAGGCGATTAGATCCTAACAGAGAGGCAGCCAACCGTGCCGTTTCATCCGATCGGAAACGTGAGCCGTAGATAATCCCACTCTCTCGCTCCCTCTCGCGCGTTCTTCGCATAAATCGTCGAGATCGCGAGACGGCATCGCGCGAGATAATTGACTTCTTCTCAAGACGACGAGAGAAAGTCCTCAAGACCTTGAACGTCCGTAAACGTCGCGCCGGCTAGAAAATTTGCTTACCTGCGATACGTCGGTTTCTTCTCGCGGCCGGCGGCGCTTCTCGCAAGTAAACCTCGGGGAACGTCAGACGTACGCCGATTTGTTTCCAATTTTTTATAGTTATTTTTTATGTCAAAATATGAAGAAATCTGTTATCATTTTTAGCTTAAATTAATGTTTTCAATTTTTTCGAAATTTTTCAAGTTTTGCACAAGTACACAATTTTATACATTTTTTAAAACAATATTTCTTAAAAATATATATATCTGATTTGTTGAAACTTGCACCTGTCACCGATTATGAATCAGAACCATTTTGTAAAATTCAAAATGGCGTATCTAATATGGCTGACGTCATTGTTGAAAAAGTGTTCAATTTTACGCTACATTCGACGTTGGGTAATCTTTCGGCTCACTATCCGGCAAGCAAGCTCATTTTAACGTCAAAATTTGATAAAAATCGACAAGAAATGAAAGCAAGAAACTTGAGAAATTTCGAAAAAATTGAAAACATTAATTTAAGCTAAAAATGATAACAGATTCCTTTATATTTTGACATTAAAAATAACTATAAAAAAGTGGAAACAAATCGGCGTACGTCTGACGTTCCCCGAGGTTTACTTGTCAGCTGCGTGCGCGCTGGAAAGTGCGAGGACGTATTGCAACAAACGCTTCGATTTAATCGCGCGAACGGGACCGCCGCCGCGCCGGCTCACGTGTAATTAGCCAAGAAGAAAATGTGTGTGCGCTTTTAACGGGATGAAAGCGATGCCCCGCGACAGAGCATTGTTTTCATCCGCGGCTGCCTCCGACTTAGATGCGCCACGCGCTTCGATCCCGCCGATTCTCCTCTCTTCTCGTCCTTTCCCACCCCCGCGCAGCAAGCGGGATCGCGAAAGGTCACCTGATATTTGCGCGTTGATATTTCGCGCCGATACCTTACGGTCGCGTTTACTATCGCCGCTTGTGCAACTTATCGCCTCCGGCGGCCTTGGCGAGGAGTGCGAGCGACGCGAGCGCGTTTACGATTCGAACCTTTTAATTACTAAAACGACGCGGCGATTGCGCGAGCCGTCGTATCTTCATTGTCGCCGCTCAGTGTCAGCTCTTCTCTCCTCGTGCCGCTCGGGAACGTCTCTTCCGGGAAATCCGCTCGATTACGCGGCCCTTTTGTCGCGGCCGCACGTACACGTGCGGAGAGCGCGTTACACGGCTCGACCTCATCGTTAGTCATTATGGGATTCCCGTACGCGTGTGCGCGGGTGGGCCGTGGTCAGCGGATCGTGACTAAGCGGGCTTTTAAGTGCGCGACGGCGCGGCCGCTCGAAGGGACAAAGACGTCTGTGCCAGCGACAAGTCTTTGTGGGTTTCTCAGCTAGGAATGGCTATGCGGATGGCAGCGGTTCGAGGCATTTATGATAACTCACCGGCGATGTCGCCGACAGGGACTCGTCGAGGAGGCGACGCGACGCGACGCGACGCGACGCGGCGCGGCGCGGCACGGCGCGGCGGAACGAGAGACGCGAAATTGCGAAGTGACCCTCTCTTGTTTCAGTTTCGTCCCTCAGAGCCTTACGCGGCGCCCGCGCCGTTCGAAATTCTGCTAAGAAATTAGCAGCTTTCCCGGAATTTTAACCCCTCGCGCGCGCCGTAACGGCCAAAATGTCCCGCCAAAAATGTCGCAGGACGTTGCGGCAGAAATGTCGGGGTTTATAAGAAAATTGTGGCTGCCGCGAGGGACTAATCTCGGCAACTTTCGATCATTTTTTCACCGTCCTAATCATCGCGCATGGCGTTTTACGCGCGGCGGCGTCGGGAGAAGCGGAGACGAACGTTCGGTGACGCGCGCAAGACGCGCCAATGGGATCTTCGGGCCGGACCCGGACCTACCTGCCAGTTAAGTCGCGCATAATAAGTCGGAAGAGTTGCCGAAACAACGCGGAAATCCATGAATCATCTCGAAATATATGCGTTTCTCTACGAGCGATTTGCGCGCGCGCGCGCGCGCACGCAGCGGCTGCAGCCGCGCCGGGCTTTTCGCGCGCGCTAAACTTAGGCCGCATTGACAGTCGCGATTATTTATGCGCCGTGGACCGGGGAAACAACGCACACCGGGTATATCTCGCGCGTGCCGGTCGGCCCGTGTCAGCGACCCCGGCCCGCCGCCGGTCCCTCATCAGCGGTTTTTCCGATCGATCAGCGCGGGATCGATAATACTCGGCCGTACTCGGCCGACCGGCGATCCCGCCGATCTATGTTTATCTCCGTCGTCGACGTCGTCCCCGTGTACGATGCCGCAGCTGCGATTGCAGTATGGAGCCTCGCGCGAGAGATTGATCGGCCGAGATTGCGAGGCGAATCCACCGCCGTCGTGTGTCGAAGTGTGGCGAAGCGCAAGGTCGCCTCTCGAAATACACCGGTGAATCGCCAATCGGGCGAATCGAAATAGAGCCGCGGCGCTTCTTTCGGTTGCGTCGTATTTTTGTAAGTCGGGGATGCGCGTGGTAACGACGTCGCTTCCTCCGCGACTTTCCACATCGTAGATCACCTCTAAGATCAAGGACCCGGAGCGGCGGCGGTGGCGACGACGACGACGTTCCCGTGAAAACTCACCCGCCGCGTGCCTCTCTCGCTATTTCGAGATGTTACTCTCGCCGCGCCGCACCGTCGAGAGACAAAGGGCTCTGGCTCTCAGCAGCCTTCGCGGAAGACGAAGACGAGTCGCCAGTTCTCGATGTATGCCCGTTGCTTCTCGGGACCAAAGGATGAATCGTTCCGTCGTAAGCGAGAGGGAGGCAAATTCCTTCGAGGGGGATTTTCACGGCGGGGGTGAAGCTCCTCACCCTTGCCGCGCTCCGAATTATTTTCCCCTCCGGTCGGTCCGCCGAAATTTAGCCGCCTCGCGAGTGACTTCGCGTCATCTTCCTTCATCTCGTGACATTTCGTGATTATAACATCCGTTATTTTATGTTCCCATAATTAATCGTAATTATCGTTTTATTTCCTCATACGTATATATAGCGCCGTCTATTTACAGTGAGTCCAATATTAACGGGGAAATTAATTTAAACTTTGATTTACTTTAACGTGGCGTGATATATCGCAGAAGATTCGTGGCGGATTAAAACGCCCGTTAAGACGTCCGTTAATTTGGATTTGACCGCTCGCATTTGGGAGTGACTGAGTGATTACAGTCGGACGTACAGGACGACAGGACGAGATCCGGACAAGCACTTGACGTCGCAAATCGCGAAGTCGCATTCATTTTTGACGCGACGCGCGGACTCTCGTAGGTTTCTTTCTCTCGCAGGCGCAACACAACAGTCGGATTGCAAGTCTTACATTACATTATTCACAAGCGCATGGGAGGGGTTTTATGGAAAATTCCATGGAGGGGTCGCGTACGCGCGGACGATCTCGACTGCATCTCTCCTGCATCTAACGGTTGATACTTATGTAGGTGCGATGAGGTCAGCCGGCGAATCCGTCAGATGATATCACGGCGATCTTAAGCGCGCAACGCGCTGTTTACTCGTCGGACAGAAGACGGTCCGGCGTGGAGATGAAAATGCCGATCGAGCGAGCTAATAAATACGTCAGATACGTCGGATGATATCTCGACGCGACGTCGGGTCGGATTCGGCCTTTGTACGCGGTAGAAAACGAAAACGCCGAGACACGACATGAGATCGATGCGCGAAATTACGAGTATGTCGTAATGACGTTCAATTATACTCGCGAGCAGATTACACGTTTCCGTAACTTTTCACTCGCTCGCGAGGAGCTTTCTTCGTTATCTCCCCGCGAGCGAGAAGATTCTCCATTCTTCCTTTGCTCTTTGCGAGCGCCCTGGCCATCCTGCAATTTCCAAAATCTTCCGCGAGAGAGAGAGAGAGAGAGAGAGAGAGAGAGAGAGAGAGAGATCCTCCGACGTTGAAATTGTCCTGCGCGACAAACTTGTTCGTTCATCGCAGGCGAGTCGCAACGAGCGGAGAGAACCGTGCACCGATGACATCATCGTCGCGCAGTAACCGATTACCGATGGCCATTTTCGAGCTTGTGGAAACCTCGGGGGAAAACTCGTGTCCCGCCGTGCGCGCGCGCGCGCGCGGAAGCGGGTCGCAGCGCCGAAGTGAAAGTCGTTTGGACGCAATCGCGGCCGGTTCGTAGACTTCGCTACCCGCGCGCACAATACCCACTACTCGTCCGGCCGCGGTACTCTCATCGAGGTTCCAGCATAAAACTCGGTTGTTTAGTAGCACTCCGGAGCTCCGGTGACTTGGCTCACGTGCTCCGCTCCTTGCTCTCCGCTCGGCCCGATACGGCTCTCGGTTCTGCTCGGTTTACCTGAGCAGGAGGAACGCGTTACAAACCGCGCGAGTCCAGAGTCTCTCTCTCTCTCTCTCTCTCTCTCGTAATCGCAGGAGTGCCTCCTTCTTTCGGCGAGTCGCCTTGTGCGCGCGCGATCTCTCGTTACCTGCGGCCTACGCATTGCGTAAGTACGCCCAGCATCTTCGCGCTCTCTTCGCCGCGCGGCGAAGAGAGGAGTCGCCTTTTATAGCGCTGGCTCGGCGACGACAATCGGCCGAATTTCGCGCGTGATCGAGTACGCCGCGCGATTTATCGCCTCGAAGGTAATCACCATGCTCGTCCCGCGTCGCTGCGGAAAAGCGGCAAGATTTTTCCGCGGGGAAGCAGGCGTTTCTCGATGTTCTCTGTCGAGCTGCAGAGACGCGGCCGAGTTTCGAGCGAGAGTTCCGGGGCGTCATTTCGAGCGTCATTTCGGGCGGGAATTTTTCGCGGATCGTTCGCGTGGCTCTCGAAACACGCCCGCGGCTTTGATAATGCCGCGCGTCGCTGCGCCGTTGCAGCCCGCGGGTAAATAGCGATCATTCGGGTAATGCGTGTGCTTTGCGTGTGGCGCTCGGAGAAAATGAGCGAGTGCCACTAATTAACGATCGGCCAATATTTGATCAGCTTGCGGGTACATATCGCCGATGCCTAGGTCCATTATTGTAGTCATTGAAACGATATAATATCGCGGCTGCTCAATTGTTCGATCAAACAGCCACGTCCGTTAATTACACACGTACACGCATGTACACACCCCGGCCCCAGCGAACCGCGCTTCTTTCTCTCGACCAAGTTGATTCAGACGGCTTCTGTGTGCGAGCGTGTCGCACACGGTGCGAATATCCAGTTGTCGTTGCGACGCGAATTCCAGTCGAGCGCGAGCGGAACAGAAGTTCGCTCTGTGTTAATTCGCGGCCGAGCTCGGGAGAGCTCTCGGGCTGTCGGTCTCTCTCCCCTCGATTTCGTCTCTTGCAAAATTCTCCGGGAGGGAATCGAGGATCTCGAAACGCGCGTGTATTTTCAAAGGCTTCGCCGAAACTTCTCCCGTCGAGTAGGATTTCATCGATCATCACGGGATGAACGATCGAAGCTGCGCGAGTACGCGAAACGCGCGATAAAGCGCGACGCGGATTATTGCACTCCAAGCGGCAAGTGTCGCGTGCGCCGCCGTGCATCGGATCGAAAATAACTGGAAGTGATTCCAGCGAGCACTGACCTACGATACCGCGCGAAGGAGCGCGCGTCTTCGTCATCGTCACTCGCGCGAGCTCGACGACGGGCGATTCGCTCGATTTGCGGCAGCGAGCGTCGCAGCGAGCAGGTGGCATTAAAAATCGAGACGCCGCCGCGGCGAATGAAAATTACCGCAACAGTCTTTTCACCGGGAAGTCGATCGAAGCGCTGTGGATGAATATTCACGCGCTCCGTCGAGCATTACGGCGGATGGAGCTACAAATTGTTACACACACGCGTCGTGATCCTATCGGTGATTAAATACCGAACGAAGCTGGCGCGGCCTCCGCCGCTTTTCCTTCTTCCTCCACGGACAAACGCGGTTTGTCAAACGCGAATGCTTGTCTATGTTTCGCAAACAAAAAAGGTATCGTCCCGACTTAAAGGGCGACAAATTCGGCGTGAAAGTCGCCGAAGGAACGCGTCGGAAGTGGCTTACGTAATTAATGTGCTTTCAGCCGACGCACACTGCGTGATCTCGACTTAAGGCGAATCTCTGAGTTTAGTCGCGATTTGACTCTAATTTAACCCTTCCGTTTCACATCCCGATTTAACAGCGAGATGTCTTTTTAATTGGTCGTTCGCTACGTCTCTCCTCGGCTACGGATAATCGTCTTCTAAAATCTACGGCCGCGCGCGTCGCCGATCTAATTACTAACTGGAGTTTCACATCCGCCGTGTTTGTCGCTCGGCCCGGCTGAAAAGCTGACACGATAACCCAGATTGCGACGACGGTCGTCGTCGTCGTCGTCGTCGTCGTCGTCGTCGTCGTCGTCGTCGTCGTCGTCGTCGTCGTCGTCGCTGTCTTCGTATCGATACACTTTCACAATCGCTGTAGCGCTCTCGGCGCTTTCCGCGCACCGGGCGATTTTAATTCGCACGTCCGCGCGCCTCTGGCGAGCCGCCAGCAGGAATCTGTTTGTACACAGATAAATAGATGGGCGAATCGAAAGGGAGGAAGAGAAAAGGAGAAAGAACGAGAGAGCTCAAGAGGAAGCTCGGTCGAGCGTCGAGGCGCTTCCGGAGAAGCAGGCCGGATCGAATCCACGCGCGAGTTACCGCGCGGAGGAAAATAATCCAGCGGGGAGTACACAACGACGACGATCGATTTGCGATAAATGATTCGCGTTCTGATAAATCGCGGGACATTGTGTAACATGGTCCGCGTCCGCTTGGCACACGCTCGCGGCTCGCCTCGCGTCTTTTTCCTCCTCGCGGGAGCGCGAGACGACCGAAGATCGCAAAGCGGGAGCTGCGCGCCAGATAAATCGCGCCGGAGAGTATGATTTACGCGGCGATCGTCGTCGCCGTAGTCTCACGAGCGCTTTGACTCGTGAGATCTGTAACGGTTATTACTGTTATTACGGGGAACGCAGCAATTATGCGGCGCTCGTTCGCGCGCGACCGAACTAACGACGCCGCGCCGACGACTTATTGAAAAATTAGACGAGTCGCGAGCGGCGATCACGGCAAACGCGGAGAGAGACGCGCCGCGCCGTTCCTCGATCGACGAGCGAGAACACGGGCTCGCGGGCCGCTCCAGGTCATTGAACAATGTCTCCTGACGCCGGGCTCCTCTTGTTCGCCGCCAGCTGGTAGACGCGCGTAAATACCAGCGACGGCATAGCCGTTGCGTGGAAACCGTTGCGGCTCTACGTTACGCCGCATAAAACGATGTTTAACGACCGTTACGTCGCAAACGAACCTTAAAGATCGTTTGACTCGAGTACACACCGAGCGCGGCGGGCGAACTCGAGCGGTGGGGAAGCGCGGTGTCCGAGGCAAGTTAACGTCTTCCGCGAGCGAGTTTACGTATGCAAAAGTCCTTTCGGCACAGCCGCTCGTCGCTGGCTGGAAGAAACGCGGGAAACGCGCGCACGGTCTTTCGACTTTTCTCACTGCTTGGCGGCAGTTCTTTAGACTTCACAGTTAGCCTTCTTCCCGAAATCCTCGGTTTTTCTCCTTTTCTTCGATACTTTGATCGTCGTGCTGATTTTCGTTAATTGCTCCGGAGCTCGACGAAAGAGTTCGAACGATCGAGGTGGATTTTGTTTTATATGTAAATTAATGAAGCGAGGACGATATATAGCGCGGCGGTCGGCGTATTAATAATCTCGCCGATGAGTCTCTCCCTCCCCGATTCGGCCGACTGCCGACATGTATTGGGTTGGCAACTAAGTGATTGCGGATTTTGTCGACAGATGGATTTTACACTTTCTTTTGTTTCGTTAACGTGTTCAAAGTACCTAACCTATATTTTTTTCTTATTGTTTGGACTTCTACCTTTCATTTAGTACAAAAATTATATCGATTAGTTCTTTAGTTTTGTTTTTATCCCAATTTAAAAATGGAAGAGCAAGACGTGCACTTCAGACATATTTAATTGTATTATTTCCGAAAAGGCAAGAACGCATCGCAAGCACACAAGAAGTTATGTGCCGTATATGGGTATGAAGCCTCGAAAGAAAGGCAGTGTCAAAATTGGTTTGCCAGATTTCGTTCTGGTGATTTTTCATTGAAAAATGCTCAACGATCTGGCCGTCCAGTTGAAGTCGATGAGACCCATATCAAGGCCATTATCGATTCGGATCGTCATAGCACAACACGTGATATTGCAGAGAAGCTCAATGTATCGCATACGTGCATTGAAAAGAATTTAAAAAAGCAAATTAAAAATTTTGAATTTTCATTCTTATTTAAAATCCGCAATCACTTAGTTGCCAACCCAATAATTGGCAAAACAAGGGAAACTGAAAGAAGGCGATTTACGGCGGAGCCCGTATCGTCTCCTCGTGGCCGACGATGCGCGATGATCGGCGCGCAGCCCTCTTCTCACTTCTCGCGTCCGCCAGCTGATTAGAGAGAACCGCCGACGTTATTCCGTCTGACCGCGAGAGAACGAGCGAGACGGCCGCGACTTGCTTTCCCGTGCTCGCCGAAAGGAAAAAAACTTGTTGCCTTTTTCATCGCGCCGCACCGTCGCCGTCGCGGCAGCACATTTTTGTCCTACTTGCTCTCCTCGCGGCGCCCCTTGCCAACGGGCTGTTGGAAAGTTTGCAAATCGGATAGAAGCGGGAAAATGAAAAGTGCCGCGGAAATCGTGCGAGACCGCCTCGAGATAGCTCGAGCGACGCGCGATATCAATCTCTGCCGTACTCAGCACGGCAATTAAATCTCTCGTTATCCTTCAGTGTCCCGTGATTTTGGCCATCGTCACGACACGGCGCTTTGGAAATCAGCATGAAAATATCTCTCGAACAGATGCGATTTATCAACGAGTACGACTCTGGTATCTCCGCGATCTCTTTGCGCCTCACGATCGCCCGATCGGAGACGAGCGAGAAAAACAGGGAAACATATTCGCCGGTCCCGCGCGCCCGCGTGAAAGATGGTATATTTTTGGTAGCTCATTCAAGTCGCACGAGCATCTTCACCGGACCTCATCCGAAGCTCGCTGTTGTTTATCCCAGGCTGCTTCTCACGCTTGTGCACCATCGCGATACGTAGCAGCAGATGATAAACGAACCATCCCCGGTCCGGAGCGCCTAAAATTCATGATTAATCGACCGAGCTGAAACCCGCGGAAATAATCTCTCGTTTTCACAATCTACAAATCCCGATAAACTTGGACATGTAGACAACCAACAATCCCGGACCCCAAGATGGACGTCCGCTATGCGCGTGAACGAGGGACACTTTTACGGGCTTCACTCGCGATTGCAAGTTCGATCCGTCCGCTCAAGTGCGGACGCAGTGGACCTTATTTCAAGACCCTAACAATGAATCACGATTGCCGCAAAAACTCGGGGACCTCGTCAGGCACTAAAGAACCCAGGGAACACATAGTATCTACCTGGACAGATAATCTGTTGGGTGTCAGGGAGGAAAAAGCAGAGAAAGGAACATGAGAAGATGAAGCCGAGGAAGATGAAAGAGACGACGAAGAAGAAAAGACAACCGATCCGAAATCGCGCGAAGAAGCGGACCGGAGGGAAGAAGAGGGACAGAGAGACCGGAGCTGAGGAGGCGCCGAGGTGTTGAAGCGGCGACGCCCGGCGAGTGCAAAGTGCTAAGTTCCTCGTGGTCGCAAGGGTGGAGTCGTTATTAATGCGGGCCTAGGTCACGGGCGGCGAGATGTCTTCTCGGTGCCGGTTGGTTAGTTCGTAAGAAGGCCAGTGGCCGCGCTCTCTCGCTCGCTATAAATAATCGCGTGCGCGGGTATGTCCAAGTATAGCTCGTTGGGAGTGTGCCAGCCTGCTAGGAGGCCTCAGCTATTTTTGAGGGGCTGTCGCTGCTACTAGCGCGCTACAACGCGACGGACACTCCGATCGCGACTGTCGACGGAGGATGGCCCCGCTGTCTCCTTCGAGACGGACATCAACGTCGCGTATATCGCGAGCCCGTCGCCACCTCCTGGCCCCCCGACTCCCTTCTTCTGATCATCATCATCATCGTCGTCGTCGTCGTCGTCGTCGTCTTCCTCTTCTTCTTCCTCCTTTGCTTTTCGATATCAGCCCTCCTCCTCGGTCCCACTTCGGTCTCTTCCTCTCGCGGTGACCTTGAGCACCTTCAGCTGTCAGGTTGATTATGTCAATGCGAGGCTCTGCGGGTTACGTGATGATGAAGAGGAGGAGCAAAAAGTCGGATGATGATGTCGATGCAAGCGGGAAGGCAGGCGGGCAAGGAGAAAGGAGAATAGCCGGTTTTGGCAACTTGGAGACGCGCGACGGTTTCACGGTCGCGGTTGAGAAACGAGGACTCTGAGAGCTCGATCGCCACGTTGATGACACACGATCCTGCGGATTGCTGGAAGCGCGTGGGCGCGCGAGGAAAATTTTATCGAGGGAGACGGGGAGTCTCGGCGGGCTGAATGAATAAATTACGGTCACAAAGTGGAATCCAAGTTGCTAAAGAGACGCGTCAATGCGCGAAGAACCAGTCGAGCGATTTCTTCATCTCCGGCGCATTTTTCGTTCGAAAAATACGAAGACGAACGAAACAGGCACGACGAAGCAAGAGCAAGAGGTACGGTCACTCGTCGTTGGGTAACTCGTGTCAATTTTACACAGCTGTATAACAATAATAATCATTTATTCATTAACGATTAAAGGAAGGAATGTGTTTCAGTTATATAATAAGAAAGAAATAAAATAGTGTAAAGGTGGAAGTAAAGAGCGATGGCGAAAAGTGAATAAATTCGAAGACGGGAGAAATTAACACGTACGCGCGCGAGTATATAAATAGATGAATAAATAAGCAAATGATTATATATATATAAATAAATAAAAAACAAATAATTACATATAAAAAGATACAAACAAATAAAAAGAAATATATATAGGGTGTCCCATTTAAATAATAACTACCTCAGGTATCTCGGAAAATACGAAAAAATGTTTCGGACAAAAGTTGCATGGTTTGAAGGGAGATATAAAATACCTATATCAGCTTGTTTAAAGATGGCGCCACTTTCGAAATATTCACTAATCATTACTTTTCTTAAATGGAAGCCCCAATCTTTTATTGTACTAGAACATTACAAGCGCGCGCTACGCGCGCGCCATTTTAGCTTATTCATAACAAAGTTTAGAATAAATATTATAAATCAAAAATAATATCTGGAGTATAATATAAGTTCGATAATATCCGACTCCAACATACAATGTATCAGGCGCATACAGTTTGAAATTCCATGACATATATTTTCTGCATAGTAACGTGTAACTGTATAACCAATGAAAATTTCGACGTTTAACATTTTTATTCAAGACCATCTTAAGCTCTCTCTCTCTCTCTCTCTCTCTCTCTCTCTCTCTCTCTCTCTCTCTCTCTCTCTCTCTCTCTCTCTCTCTCTCTCTCTCTCTCTCTCTCTCTCCCTCCCTCCCTCCCTCCCTCCCTCCCTCCCTCCCTCCCTCCCTCCCTCCCTCCCTCCCCCTCTCTCGCTCTCTCTCTCTCTCTCTCACTCTCTCTCACTCTCTGCCTCACACTCTCCTCTCTCTTACACTCTCTCCCCCTCAAACTCTCTCTCCCCCTCTCTCTCTCTCTCTCTCTCTCTCTCTCTCTCTCTCTCTCTCTCTCTCTCTCTCTCTCTCTCTCTCACACTTTCTCATACAATCTTTCTCTCATATCGTCTCTCTCTCACACTCTCTCTGACACACTCTGTCACTTACACTCACTCTTTCACTCTCTCTCTCTCTCTCTCTCTCTCTCTCTCTCTCTCTCTCTCTCTCTCTCTCTCTCTCTCTCTCTCTCTCTCTCTCACACTCTCTCTCCCTCACACTTTCCTCTCTCCCACACTCACCCCTCTCTTACTCTTCCACTCTCTCTCACACCCTCTCCCTCACACTCTCCTCTCTCTCACACTCTCTACTGTTGTACACTCTTTCTCATTCTCTCTCTCTCTCACACTCTCTCTCCCTCACACTTTCTCTCTCTCACACGATCTCTCTCACGTTTCCCTTCCTCACACACACACACACACTTTCTCTCTCAATCACTCTATCACACTCTGTCTCCCTTTTACACACTCACATACTCTCCCTCTCGCACGCCCTCTCTCCCTTTTACACACTCACATACTCTCCCTCTCGCACGCTCTCTCTCCCTTTCACATACTCTCTCTCTCTCTCTCTCTCTCTCTCTCTCTCCTCTCTCTCTCTCTCTCTCTCTCTCTCTCTCTCTCTCTCTCTCTCTCTCTCTCTCTCTCTCTCTCTCTCTCTCTCTCTCTCTCTCTCTCTCTCTCTCTCTCTCTCTCTCTCTCTCTCTCTCTCTCTCTCTCTCTCTCACCCTCTCACCCTCTCACACACTCTCCCTCACACTCTCCTCTCTTATATTTGCTTGGGGTATTTAAAATGGAACACCCTGTATAAATCCAATTCTTTTTATCGATTTATGTATGTTTAAAATTTTAATCTTTATATATATTATATTACACGTTTATATTATATATCATGTTACACTATAACATATCATATTGTACATAAAATATATTTTATATATTATGTAATATTACAAAAGGATGTACTAAAAATTAACAATCAAAATGCGTTTAAATATGAATTTAGTGTTATTATTAGTTATTATTTATTCTATCCATTTTAATTTAATTTTAATCAAAAACGTGGTCGCCTTTCCTGACCACGTGCTCGTCGTCCTCGGTCACGTAGTCGTCGTTCCACGTGGTCGTCGTTCTAGAATTTTCTAGAAGATTTCAAAATGTTCTAGAAGATTCAAGAATCCCGCCAGTAATTAGGAATATCTCTTCGATTATCATGTTCTCCTAATACGAAAACGTGAAATCGATAAAATCCAAATTTCATCGATTTCGCATTTTCGTACTAGGAGAACATGATAACCGAAGAGGTATTCCGGATTTCTGGCGGGAATCTAGAAGTTTCTCATTCTCTCAGTTTTCGAACTTTTGTATCCGGAACATATGATGACCAAAGAAGTATTCGGGACTTCTGACGGGAATCTAGAAGTTTTTCATTCTCTAAGTTTACGGATTTTTGTATCCGGAACACATGATAACCAAAGAGGTATTCCGGACATCTGGCGGGAAACTAGAAGTTTCTCATTCTTTCAGTTTTCGGACTTTTGTAACAGGAATACATGATAACCGAAGAGATATTCGGGACTTCTGGTGGGAAATTAAAAAATTGCAGATCTTTTGTGTTTTAATTTTTATACTATCAAAATGGCATGTCTAGGAAACACATTTAAGGAGGGTTTAATAAAATAAGAGAATGTTTGTGAATATTGTATTTTTATTTTTCTAATGTACAAAATAATTATGTGTGCATATATAATACAAGGTGTACAATATATTACAATATTTACAATATGTTAGAATACGATATAATATCGGATAATATAATATATAATTTTAATTAATACAATGCAATATATATATCGCCTAAATAATCACTATGTCATCATCGCTATGACAATCTTCAACACAATCAGGCGATTACGACCGCGGAGAGAACGAGCGGCATCCCGAAGTTGCTCAGTGTAATTTAGCGAAAAGGGTAATTGCTCGAGAGACCTTTGCGTATGTAGAAGGAGCGAGAGGCTCTTTGTGAACCGAGGACAACTTGATTCCACGCGTAATTTCGCGCGCGCGCAATGTCGGTATTATATCTGAAGAATGCTCGAAAATATCCGTGTGTCGAGAAAAGTACTCGCGTCTCCGAAAGTCAACTTAAAAAATCGCTGGACATGCAGCCGCGTCCGTAGTCCATCCGTAGTCACAGAAGATATCATTGTATTACACAGAACACATGCGCTAAACTTGACGAGCACCGAGATAAAGATCGCACGGTAATTGCATTTTCTATCAGTTTGCTCTCGCGATAATCTGATAACGAGTATTTTATTGGTGAACTCGTTATCGCGGATCTTAGTCGCGATCCGTGTCGTGTTCGGTTTATCGTTCGTAATTCGTTCTTTGCCGAGAGAAATCTAGTCTCCGAGCATCATCGAAGCATACATTATTAACATTCCACACGACTCGTTTCTCTCCGACGATGGTAAATATTTTACATCTCCACCCGTCCGACCTCCGTCGCGGAGCGACACGCCCGCGCTCCCGCCGCCGTTTCGAACTTCCCGCCTTCGCACAGCCTCGTATACTCCATTCGCCGTAACACCTTCCAGCGACGCGCGATCGAACGCGTGCCGACATTTTCGCAAAATCTACCGCGAGAAGACTACGATTTCACCTCGGTCTTCGCGCGATTTTTGCGAGTGCGAATACGAGTCGCTCAGGGAGATCCCCGAGTTTGAACAAGTCGCCGGGCACGCTAATCGACTCTCGACTGCCGACTATCGATCGAGTCGACTGTCGACAGTCGACTCAACCTTCGTGACATCGCATCATCAGTGTCAAAGGGCGCTGTCGTGCGATCAGCGGCGATCTGGCGGTGGGTGGACTGGTCAGTCAGAGGAGCGTGCGTGTCTGTGCATTGGAAGTGTTGTCGGCGGCGTGGTCGTGCGGGACTCGGCTAGTCGTCAGCCTTGAATCGTTGAGCTCAGCCGTCTACGCGACGCACGCGTCCATCCTTACTGGACGTTCCGGCGCGTCCAGTTGGTCGAGTAAGTTCCAACGAAGCTCGGACGGCGGCCAGCGGTGGCGACGTCAGGCGACGTTGACGAACGGCTTCGTCCCTCGCTGCCGCCGTCGCTCTGCCGTCACCATCGTCGAGTTGTCAATGAAAACCGATCCCGAATTGTATCTGGGTCAGAGGGCATCAGCCGCCGCGCGTTGGACGCTGGCCGAATCTAAAGGCGAGGTGTGCCGATGTCGATCGCCGCCGATCGAATCAGTCGATGGGCGGACGATCGGGCGAGATTCGCGCCGACTGCCTTCACCGGTGACTCCTTCGCTCGCCCATTCACGATAACGCGTGTTCTCCTCGCCGCGATAAGAGAAGTCGGTCGTGTTCTATCGCGAGTTGGCTCACCTTCCCCGGAGCGGCGCGCCCGTATCGACGTCTTCTGTTTCTTTCTGTCGTTCTTTCCCTCTCTCTCTTTCCTCGGCGCGCGTCCTCCCGTGAACGCGACCGCGCGCGGGTCAATGCGCCCTTTGAATAATTGATTCCAACTTGGCGAATGGACGCCAAGATAATTAGCCCGAATCGACGAAGCCTTTCCCATTGTTTACGGTGATGCAATCGCTATTTATAGGCGCATCTCTGTCCCTATGGTTGCGTAATTTTTCATTTTGCGGGTAGACGTTTGGTAAAAGCGAACGTTCTCGTGCGAGTGGCCGGGATCGATTGGGTAGTCGCGCGTTGTTCGTGCATTGTCGTAGAATCTCGCGAGAATGTCGAGGAAACATTCGGTTATTGACCAACGACCATGGGACGATTTGCAGACTTCCTCGTCTACCAAGAAAACCACCATGACCACGGCAGCCAAGTTGTACGGCAAGGATCTCAGTGAGTACGAAGATATTGACGTGGATGAGCTACTGGCACAACTCACGCCGGAAGAGATCAATATACTCGCCAAGGAAGTGGATCCTGATGTGAGTCTGTCTTTGTGTCGGTGAACTAATACAGTGCTCATTATTTGTCACCATGCTTTCCTTTGAGATATTAATCTGAGATATTAATCTGGGATTGTGCCCACAGGATAGCTTCATGCCACCTTCGCAACGTTGCAGTTATGAATGTGACAAGAGTCCTACAGGGCCGCTGAATCGAAAGAAACTCATCGAGCACATCAACAAGCAGGCTCTGGAGACGCCTGATATTCCAGAGCTGAAGCCATATGTACCTGGTGTGATCAGAGGCAAAAAAGTGAGTCAGAATTTATATTGAGTTTACAAATGGCAGCTTTCTGTGCTGTTCGAATGAGGACACTGCAGTCCGTCGCATAGTCTGACACTGAGTTCTGTAAAAATCACGTTTCAGTGGATACCTCCGCCGCAAGAGACTATAAAAGAGAAGGAGGCAGAGGAACAGATCGCGATAGATCTCGGGGAAGAGTACGAACAAGCTCTCTCGTCAGCCACCCAAGAAGAAATCATCGATCTTGCTGGTGAGTCAGATCGTCTCTCAAATCGTCCACTGTGTCCGAGTAGAGGAGAAAGACGAGCATGCGATGAAGAACGCCTCGTTATGTTGCAGCTATTCTTGGATTCCATTCCATGATGAATCAAGATCAGTATCACGCGTCCTTGTTGAACTCTGGACAACCGGTCGGACTCGGCTGGGACGGCGTGACGAAGGCTAGCCAACCGAAGGTCTATCCCATGGAGCCGCCCAACGACACAGACGTCGACGCCACCATCAAACAAGTGCGCGACGATGACTCAGCTCTGACCGACTTGAATTGGAACAATATTAAAGTGAGTATCGCCTTCGCCGAGAGCGCGCTGTATCTCGTGACGCGACTAAACCGATAACACGGGATCTTTCTGCAGAATATCTCGGACGAAAAGTTCATGCAGTTGTTCGAAGGCTTGGAAATAAACACTCACCTCGAATCGCTGAGTTTAACCAATGTTGGACTGAACGACAAAACTGCGCAACGGCTGGCAGACGCTGTAGAGAAGAATTCGACGCTCAGAGTACTCAAGTGCGTATAAATCTCGCAAATCCCGTCAGTTCTCCCTTGCTTTCGTGCCTATTTAACGAATTTATTCGATCCCTCAGCGTGGAAACAAACTTTATAAGCCCGGCTGTGATAGTGAGGCTCATCAGGGCCCTTCTCAAAACGAAGTCCATTGAAGAGTTCCGATGCTCGAACCAGGTAGGTCGTGCGGCTTAAATGTGTTAATCGTGTGTACGCGACGAGGCGATGAAGCGATCTCACCCTGCGGTTTTGTCTGTCAGAGGTCACAAGTGTTGGGTAACAAAATCGAGATGGAAATCACACAGTTGGTGGAACAAAACCCGACATTGCTGCGACTCGGGTTGCACTTGGAGTTCAACGACGCTAGACACCGCGTGGCCGCGCATCTGCAACGCAACATTGACAGGAGTAAGTACACGAAGCGCGTCTTGTGACACCGACGTTGATGATATTTTTCAGCACATCGTAGAATATCACTGGGAGCACGCACGATTAATAATCCGGTAGAACGGAAGTCGTGTCGTTTTTGAGGACGAGAAGTCCTCTTTCGCGCGTGTGAAATGATTCGCAACGCCCCGATAGAAAGTGATCACCTGTTATCTCACGAGTTACAAACGTGAAGAGTGCGAGAAGCCTCTCCCAGGTGCAACAGATTCAATAACAGCGCGAATGACGGAAGGCCCCCATTTTTTGGTAGGAGGATATTCTTCCGGAAGTGTACACTCTCGCGTTTTAGACAAAGTAACTTTTCACATTCCACGCTTTCACGTCGCCAATGCGACGTGACTCTTTTTCCCTAGGTCAGCGTGCTGCGATCTCGAACAGGTGTCGTAAATCGCGTTAACCGATAGGAACCCAACGAGGCGCTCCTACGAACGCGTCACGTTGATAGCACCATTGTTCCTGCGACACGACGATAATTGTACCATTAATTTTCCGTTTAGATGGGAGCAATTGTATGGGGGACTATGGAGACCACGTGACGAAATGCTTCTAACCCCTCCAAATCTGCTTCGTAGTCTCACGTAGCGCTTTATTTAGTACATCTCGCCATTCTCATCCACATTCATCCCGCTGTATAAGTTCATTCATTTTTCTAGCTAGTGACATATAGAGGTAATTATGAGAACCCGGCTCGTCCCGTTGTGCAATTAGAGAGTGGAACCTCTTCCCTGTAGTTTAGAATCATTGCAAATGCTCACAAAAGATTTATTCAGTATCACGTATACGTGTCCCCCAAAGTCGAAATTTGGTGGGAAATTGTATACGAGATAACACGTTGGATATCTCATGTCACGTTTCGTTATCCCCCCCTTGATGCCTCCAGTTGTTTTTCTTTCGTCACTCATCCTTCAGTTTACACTCGTTCATTGATCATTCGTCCCATTCGTTCTTTCATTGAGGACATTACACGTAAAAAGAAAGACGTGTTCGCAAGTGGCGCAGCTGTCAGACTGATTCGTCTGTTTTCAATTTTCAGCGAAACAGAGCCGGAGATTGTAGGGTAGTTTAATTTGGTGCGGAGTGCCGGTAATCGTCGACCGATTTTCATCTTTTTGCTTTTTTAACTAGAGTTTGACGATTCGAAACGCGCGCTTGTGGTCAACGTTGAGCGGCGCGCAGCTTCTTCTCGTATTCTTGATTATTTAACAAGACAAAGTATTCAAGAGACGTTTTCGGGAATGTGCGATTTGTGCGCTTTCGGTTGTGCTGATAATTTGTTTACGTAAACGTAAATCGCTTGACGCTGAATATACAAAGAGTAACATTATACGGTATACAAACGGTACAAACTCGATTCATCTCATCGTCGTCTCGAAGCTTCGAGATCCATCTATTTAGTTTTCGAGATAAAAAGAACAGACGCGGTCCATTCGCGTAAATCCTAATAAACTGTGCCGAAGTCGTTTCTTTTCTTATTTGTTTTCGTCCTCCTACCGCATGTATCAATGAACCACTTCGTAGAGACCGTTGCGATTGACTTTGTGTAGATCTTGATCCCCTAGATCTTTCAACGCCCGAGAAATTGCTAAGATAAGAGCTACTCGCGTTTTCCCACGCCTCCGTTTTGTCTCGGTCTCTGCCGAAAAACTCAAGCCCGATCCGACCACGAATTCAGATAATTGCGATTTTTTAACCGACTCATTTATCTGGCCAGTCTGCCGTGTGGAACCCATGGAACGCGCTAAGGTCGTAGCGATCGGTGCTGGTGCTGGAACCTTCACCGTTCTCCCCGTAGATGACTTAAAAAACCGAGCGTAGCGCTGTCGCGGCGCAGTGAGTAGCTTTCTTGTTAAAACAGCCAGCTCGTCTTTCCCCACCGTGCGACTTGGTTACTTGTTTTTAGCACTTAGATACTGGACCCTTTGCACTCGCGCTCGTCTCGATAACGTCTATCGCAATCTACGTCAATTGGAACGAAATCTCGTCGCACGGATCTCGTCGTGCGAAGAGAGTTGCTGAAGTATATAGAAGTCGATTCTTGTTTACGATATTAAATTTACTCGACGAAACAACGACGAAAAGTCGCAATTCACACGATTCACCGACGTTACTATAAATTGATTTTGATATTATCGTATAAAATAATAAAGTCTCGCGCGATATTACTTACTGATAAGTTCCGGCGAGTCACAATTGCCGAGAAATGTTGTCTCGAATGTCGACTCGAATGTGTCGTGTCTTGATTGTTAAATTATGAATGCAAAGGGTCGCACCGTTTTGACCGAGACCGAGTATGTATCTGTAGGCACCGTGATGATCCCGAATGTGTCTTGTCGGTCTCAGCATCCGATTGAACATTAGGAACGACCTGTTTGCAGTCTTGCGTTTTATGTGCATTTTGTCTAAGACTTTTCTCGCCGAGGCCGAAACCGCGCGTGTAACACACCACGATCGTCTCTCGTGTCTGTCTCGTGACTAAGAGAATGCAACGGCTCTTGTTCCTCGCGACTGTCGAAGCAGGATCGCGCGATTACGAACGGCACGCGTCGTGACTAACGCAACACTTGGACCTCTCGTGAATTCGTCGCACGATTTGGTTTCTTTCTTGCATCGTCAGCATCGCTTTTTTGCCCCTCTTTTCTCTTCTCTTCTGTTTTGTTCTGTTCTGTATTTTTCCCGCGCTCCTGCCAAGTTTCTAGCTCCCTTCAAGTGCGATCTTCTCACCTCTCTCTAACGCTCGAATAACCACCACATGCTACACGCGACGTACGGATGACAAAAGGGTGTGACTCTTAGCGTACCTCTTAGCACCTCACCGAAGCTGTTTCACAGTCAGGCAGGACCAAGGAGAGCCGCCAGGCTCCCCACATCGCGTTTCGTTCTACTTATTTCGTTGCTCCACGTGTAGGTGCTTGTCACCGACGCGTTCGCGTCCGCTTTGACAGGCGGTGTCGATCGCGATGTCGAGTCGCAGCGGTCCACCTCGACTCGCGAGACCAATAGAAGCGGTTGTAACGTCGGTGGCAATTTTCCGATATCTAATGCGGACGAGCGAAGGAAAATCAATATGATTAAAGACGACGTTTTGGGTCATCGTAAAGCTCGCCCGAGCCGAGTCTGACTCGATGTCGCATTTTATTCCAGCCGATCCGTTCGACCATTTTTTTTTTTTACATACTTATTATATTTTACACATACACACACACACATATATATATATACAGAATATTAATAAAATTTTCTTTGATCATACGTATTATTAATCAATAATAACCAGAGCTAAAAACGTTGAACGATGAACGTGCCGTCGCATCAGCTCAGGAGACTGAGATTTTACGGCAAACGCGAACCGCACGATACCGTCCGGGGGTGCCAGCGGATCGGCTGAAAATCGAAACTTTGAAGGAGACCATCTCGGAGTCAAGACGCTCGATCGAGGAATCCGCGAAGTCGACGATCGGAAGTCTCGCTGGTCTCGCCAGTTCGAGGGTCGCCGCCGCGGCGATAGCCCCCCCCCCCCACGATCATCGCGAACATTCACCATCACACGACGACAGAATACGCGAGTCTCAAGCTGCGATATATACTTACGACACCTATTCTTTCCCAACAGTACGGAAAGATCTAACGCTGCGGCTACAGTTCCGATTCTTTAACATGAACCACAGGAAACCTGCCTTGATCCAATGAAAGGTACCCGCGCTGTGTGGTAGACCGTCAGCAGAGAGAGAGAGAGAGAGAGAGAGAGTGCAGGCTGCGTCTTTGCGTCTCCTCCTCGCCAGGGGGAGAAGAGCTTAACCGCTGACGCTATTTTTATAGCTTCACTAACACGGCTTCCGCGACAAATTATCGTGAGCGTGAGCGAGAAAGAGCGAGAGAGAGAGAGAGAGAGAGCGAGCGAGAGCGAGAGAGAGAGAGAGAAAAATAGCGCGCGAGCTCGAGGGTGTTCAAACGGCGATCGGGAGCGGAATCGTCGGTAATCGGAGCCGAGTCGAGCCGAATGGAGTCGTTCGTTTAGAATAAAATCCTCCCCGCGCAGGAGGGCGCCCCCTCGCATTTCCATATAAATTCGCAAAGAGTCCGCGTACGGAACTCGCGAAATAAATTCGGCGGCTCCGACTTATTCCCCGGGTCGCTTTATTCCGGCGAGTCACGCGCGCAATTTGCGTGTAAATGTTGCGCGAGCTGCTCTTCCGGGGCGTAATCGGCGTACGTACGTTGCGATCGATCTCGCGGCCCGATCGGCGGATCCTCCGTGGTCGACGTCGCACGTTGAATGCCGTGACGATAGCTGCGCGTCTCTCTCATCGAGTCTCTAAATTTCTCAAGGTGAAATTCGGAAAATAAAGAAATCTAAGTAAATTTCGCGGTAAATCTCGAGAATCGTCCGAAGAATAATTAGTCGCTCAGGGAGCCAAGGAAGAAAGAAAACGGATGTCTCCCGAGTGACGTTTCTTCGGCATTTCGATCGCCAACAAAACGCGGCTGTACGTAGTTAACGTTAACGAACCGCGACGTCGCGGAACGTCGCGTGACTCCCCCGAGCACGTCGCGAGTATTTCGCGACGTGCGCGCAGCACCTGCCCGCGCGCACCCCATCGAGAACCACCCTCGACGGGGTGCGCGCGATGAGGCTTAGATGCATCCTATCAAATCCGATGAAGTCGTGACGCGTTAATTTCCACGGCAGCGGGGGCAGGGAGGGGTAGAGCTTTGTTCGGGCTCGCGTGACGGGTCCTGCCGACGTAAACCGTCAGCACGAAGACAGCTTAACACACGCCCGGCTCTGCCGCCGCGAGCGAAGGCTGACTGACGTCTTGCAGCGAATGAATCGCGCGGGAGCGGCCGTATCTTTTCGCTTTTCGAGCATCGGCGCGAGTTCCCGCTGTAACTCGCTCGTCCCGCGAGGACGGGGAAATCCGACCGACGAGCCGGGACGGAACGCAACCGGGAGTGCTTCGTCGTTCCTTTCGAACGAACCCTCTTTTCCCCCTTTTCTTTTTCCGTCTTTCTGGATCTTATTTTTATTTTCCGTCGCGGGCAATTCCGGCTAAGACACCGCGCTCGTTCGCGGCTAAATCGAATCCCGGAATGCGCTTTTTCCGCCGGCTCTCGGGACGCTCTCCAATTCCCCGCCGCGAATTCGTCAGCGCCATTAATCGCGCGGGGAATCCCCGCGAAATCCGGCGGACCGCACGGGAGCCGCTCGTCGCGGCTTCGTACTTCCCCGAATTTTCGAGCATCCCCGCCGGCCGGCAGGATGAACGGCGGGTTTCGCGGCGGCAAGTCCACCCGCCACACCACGGTTTCCCGCGGTCGGTTTTCTGGTCGCAGACGCGGCTGAGAGAATTCCGCCGCGAATTACCATCGGGCTTCTCGCTCGCCGCGAGATTTTACGACGTGCTAATGCGGAGATCGGCGCCGGGTGTCGCAACGATGACAAAACGCCGCGGATTGCGCGCGCGCGCACGCGCGCTGTTTTTAAAATGCAAATCGCCGCGGTTGGAGAACAATCCACTCTTTCATCGGGATCGGATTAACGACGCGAGCCTGCGTTAATGAGCCTGCGAACGGCCGCGCAGCCGGCGCGAAATTGCTAATATTTATCGGCGTATTGCGCGGCTTTTTAAAATAATATCCACCCTAGTGTTCGCGCACGCACCCGTAAAATGTTAATTGTCGATGGCGGCTGCTGCATGGGGGGCGGAGGGGGGGGGCGCGAGCGCTCACTTCGGTTTATATCGCGCGCGAGATTTATACGACGACCGGGGCGCGCGGCAGGAAAGCCCCTCTCGTAACTCTCGTATCTTTGAAGATCGCATCACGTCGGATTTCATAAAGTAAATCGCGTATTTATCGCCCGGTTGAGCTTTACAAGCCGGCGATTTGTCGCGCACCGCCATTGCAGGGTATTACGCATTCGTCCGGGCGATTGATTTTTCGCGACCGATAATAAAGCGGCTTCGCCGCTCGCTCGTCGAGACGAGACAGATCGCTTCTGAAAATGAAGATTTTATTTCCGCTTCTATTTCGCGTTCTGTCGGGCGATGACGAAATTGATTATTTCGCGCGATCAAGGGGGGATTCGAGACTCGAGGGACATGGCTGTGTGCGCGGTTCTCACCTCACCGAAATTTTATTCACTCTCACGAGGAGAGAAAGTGCGAGGGGGAGGGGAGGGAGAAGCAACTCTATTATCTCCTTGGCATATCGTCTATCCGACGCTGCTCTCTCGTCTTTATCGCGTGATTCTTCGATGAAGCGAATTTACTCGACGCGAGGATTAAACCGCGTCGAACCGATTGTCAGGGCATTCGTTTGGCCAAGATGGCGGCCGATTATTAATTATCGTTTAACCGATTAAACTCGGGGGATCCGGTCGATCAGATTTCGCGGATGTTCGCGTCGTTCATTCGCGCGTCGCAACGGAAAGTTTTGACTCTCATCGTTTTTCTTGTCCTCCTTGTTTTTCATTTTCCTCTCCTTTTTCTTTTTGCGAGAAATTCCTCTTTCCGCCCGGCGATTCTTCTTCACGTCGTTGTCGCGATTTTTCTCCGCCGCGCGACGCGCGCTAAAATTACATCTCCGGGAACGCGAAGCCGCTCGCTCGCTCGCTCGCTCGCTTACTCGCTCGTTCGTTCGCTCGGCGAACACGTGCGTTAGATTAATGATTGCCGCATCTGTCTGATGACTAACAAGCGGCGCGCGCCGTTGTGTCTGTCTTTGCCAGTCTCATGGAGATTTCCCACTAACCGGCGACACGAAATTTACGACTCGCTATCGAGCCGCTCCTCGCGAGTCCGCTCCACCGTTACGTTCTCGTAATGCACATTAAATCTTTCGGATGCGACGGCATCTCGAGCCCTTCTTCGTCGTCCTCGTCGTCCTCTGCGTAGCGAGGAAAAAACGTCACAGGACGAGAGACGACAAGGACGACGAGGACGATTGCGCTTCGCCCCGTCGATGAATTACCTTAAGAGGACTGGAGGTTCAGATTATTGAAAAAGCGTGCTTGTTTTTGATAATGATTTTTTGTGACGAAAATTTTACATATATTTATATAACATAGTGAACGAGATGAAGAGTAGAAAAATTTTGTTTTTAAACAAATATTATCAAAAATAAGCACGATTTTTCAGCAATCTGATCCTCCAGTCCCCTTAAATCCCCGCGTCACTCGCATCATGAGACACGCGGAAGTGATTACGACTTGGCGGATCACCAGCCGCGAAAATAATTCGCTGGACGGGGTTATGGAAATTTCCTGTCCGGCGGTGCCCGCGCGAGGCGCAAACGGGACATCGTATACCGTACACGGTAAGATCGGAGAGGACTCGTAACCACTCGTAATGTCGATCGCGCGGGAGCGGCTCTAGTGCGGCTGATGTATATTGCATTTTCGCGGCATGCCACTATCGCTCGGCCGAAATGCGAGCGCGAGAAGCGTGCGGCAAATAAGTTGGACGCGCCGCGATGCCGTTTGATCAATTATTATTATTATCGCCAGCGTTCAGCGCGCGTCCGTCCAATTGGAACGCGCATGATTGTGTTTTTCGCCCTTTTTTTTTTTTTTTTTGCCAGATAGAACGTCGACGCGATGTTGAGCGAAGAGTATCCTCTTCCGACGCAGGTTGTCGCGAGATGTATCGGGATTTTGAAGGAACACCGAGCAAAAAATATGCGCGCGCGTACGTTTTACTTGGGAATCGAATCTCCGGGCTGAACGGCCGCTGAAAGCGATCGAATCGGCGCCGGTTTAATCGCGAGCGGCGCAAAGAGAAAATTGCGGCCGATGGAATCTGCCGCGGTGCGCTCGATAGGGCGAAACAATTTGACGAAAGCAGCGTGAGAACGAAAGACAATTAAAAAACGACGCGCGCGCGTGCTCGGTGATCTGCGAGGATGTTTTACGTTTCGCGGCCGCGCGGTTGGGATTACTATTTTACGTGGGAGGGAGAGGGGATAACGATTGCTCCGTGATCGTTCCTTTTAATCGTGCAACGTGCTTTTTGTTCGCCAACGACAGGTGATCGCGATCCGACGAGCGCGCTCGCGCGCCATTCGTCGTCGGGGGGGGGGATAAACTGAAAATTGCCCGGCGATCATATCGCCAAGATTGCGAGACACCGCGCGTTTCATCTTCCCTCGCCCTCCTCCTCCCCTCACCAGCCCTCTCGCGCGTTCACTCGTCTCGCGGGGAAAGCGGCGAGAAACGATCGTCGGACGATTTACAGCCGGGATCACCTCCGCGCTAGGGGAGGGGATTCAACGCTGCCGTAATGACTCTCGCGGAGGATACTCGCGCGAAAGGACGAAAAAGAAAAGCAACCGCGGAAAATCGCCAGGATAATTTCGCGCTCGATATTCAAGCAAAGACGCCGCGTTGCTTTTGCAGAAGGACACACGCTTCTCGCGTTCGCCGACACGCGACAGCAACGGCCGTGCGATGTTGTTTGTGACCATGTCTGTTTTCTTGCAACACTCTTTACCGGCATGCCTCGTACCGATTCGGTAAAGAGCCCTTTTCTCTTCTTCTCTGTTGCTAAACGCATATGATGACAGTGTTTCGGGTGTCTGTTGCAGTACGGCAGTCCCGGCTCGGGGTGGCGACATCTTAACGCGAAGTGGCGTTCGTCTAGGTATTATTTGTACATATATAATATATATACATATATATATATATATATATATACACACACGTATATACATGCACTCCACATACATATATATATGTTATCTTACAAATATCGCCCCCTCTCTCCCAGTCACACACACACACACACACACATACTCGCACACATCGGCCGATCTCACCGGCGCGCGGCGCCTTGTCACACGCTTTAGAGGCTTAACCCGATTATCCTGTTCGCGCGCGATTGCCAAGAGGAGGAACCGCGTCGCGTCTCCCCGCGCGCGGAAACGCGAATCGAAAATCGGAAGCAGTTGCCGACCGGTGAATGTTGATTTTCCCGACGGAGAACGAGGAATCGTTCACGGCGACGGGCGGTTTTCTCGGCGCGAGCGCGGCGATTGACCGGCGTCTGGAACGCTCTCGAGATAATCCCGCGCGTCGCTAATTCCGTGAGTGCAATTCGCCGAGGATCGACGGGGAATGCGGGGGGTTTGGGGCCGACATTCGGTCGTTGATACAGCGCGGAGGGTGGGTGAACCGCGCGCGTGGCAATCGCGCGCATCGCCGGAGATCGGGACGCGCAATGTACCCGCTGACTGTCGCTTAATCGCATTTCTCCGTTTCTCGTTTGCTCGCCATTTCCCTCCCCCGCCGCCGCCGCCGCCGCCGCCGTCGTTTTACATCCCCCGCGACGCTTGTACATATTCGCCGTCGTTTCTCCGTGTCGTCCGTGCCGCGCGCACAGCCCGGCGCGCGTATATTTGCACAATATACGTGCGTTCCCGCCGCATATCCCCCCCCCCCCGCCCTCGTCCCCGCCCCTGCGGTGGCTCGATTACATTGCAAGCACGCGCGATGCACGATTCTCGAAATTGGACGCCGGGACAATTTCGGGCGGCCGGGATATCGTGGCTCACGCGTAGCAGCTACGACGCCGAGAATTAATTAGCGTAGATGCGAGGCGACTTCCGGTCCCGCTTCTCCTCGCGCTTCGTCGGCGCTCGAAGCGCCGCGCCGCCGCGAGGCCGCCGAGAGAGGAGAAAGTAAGGAACCGATAGAACCATCGCTGATAGGATTTCTTCCTTCGGAGAGGAGAAACGCCCAAGCCGGAGGACGCGCGCGCGTTCCTCGGCGATGTTGTTGTCGTCTCGAGACCGCGCGTTCCGCGAACGTCGAGATTTCAATTTCGCAGCTGAGGCTGCAGGGGAGTGCTTCATTCGCCATCCGGCGTGCCCGATGTTCCGCGCGACCTGGCCTGTTCGCCAGGCACGTCGTAGGCAAATCCTGGACACGCGGCATCAAGAGCCTTCGATTCTTCGCGCCGATGCGCGTGCGCGGCCGTCTCAATTACAACGGCTTTCACCGCGACTCCTTCATCCGATAACGACCGATAACGGGCTATCTGCAAGCGAGCCGCTTCGCGAGGCTCGAGGCCACTTTTTATCGGTGTGCGTGCCGCGTCGACCTGCCGACCAACCGGTCGGTCGGTCGATCGGTCGGTCGGAGCGGCCTGGCAGGCGAGCAGATCGATCTCACGATTGCGCCGGAAGCGCAGTTAAGCGCATGCAAGCTTGTATCGCGCCGAGGGCCACATGTTATCCGGTCTAATGGCACGCTTAGCGCTGCCGGCACCGTGACTTTTTTCAAGCTTAGCTCGCGATACGCGCCGCGATTAGCGGCCGCAGCCCCCCGCCGCGCCGCACGTGAGCGGCGGTTTGCGATTTCGGAGCTTCCGCAGCGCCGCGAGACGCTTCGAGTTAGTTCGAGCGTAGTCTCGACCTCGATACCGTCAACTTCGCCCTCTGATCCTGTGAAGGGCCTTTGGCGGCCCCGCGTTTCCCGCGACGCTCTGTGTTCCGATGGCTCGCCCGCGGAATCCTTTTTTCAACCGCTCCGTTTTTCAACCGCTGAATCTGAATTCGGGCCAGCCGCCGTTGGCTGGAGAATTTACTCGGCCGCTGCGTTTCCCGCGCGAGCTTTCCGCACCCACGGAGTAGAGAGAGAGAGAGAGAGAGAGAGAGAGAGAGAGAGAAAGAGAGTTTCAAGGGGAAGCGCAATTTCAGAGAGAGGCGCGACGCTTCTTCCACGTCGGATTCTCCTTCTTCTTGTGGTCTTCTCGCTTGTACTTTGCTCGCAAGACGCGCGCCTACCGATGAGAACATTTCTCGGTCGGTATTTCGCGCCGGATCCCGATGTATTCTCCATTCGCGCTGCACTAGAGTCGCACTTCCCCGAGGTAGGCGCTGGCCCGTTGGCACAATCTCACCCCCTTCCCCCTCCCCCACAGCGAGACAAGTATAGTGCATATATGCATATAGTCAGCATGCGATCACTATCTCTGTACACTCTGTATACCTGTATATTAAATTGGTGAATTATTGCAAATGCGGAATGCGTTAACAACAACAACAATGTGTTAACCGGCGGCATTACGCACAATTAGCGCACGCACGGTGTTGGCGCCGTATCGGCGATAATTAATGCGTTCGCGTAAAAGCATGGAGAGTATCGTTACTCTCGCCAATGATGTTCAGATGTTGGACTAATTGAACGTGATTAAACAACAGAGAGAAAGAGGGGAAGAGAGAGAGAGAGAGAGAGAGAGAGAGAGAGAGAGAGAGAGAGAGAGAGAGAGAGAGAGAGAGAGAGAGAGAGAGAGAGAGAGAGAGGCCTACCGAGCGGCATCGGCCGGGGCGATGCTGCATGGCGGGTTATGGTAAAAGAAGCAGAAAGAGAGAGAGAGAGGGGGGGGAGGGAGTGAAACGCAAGAATACGGCGAATAATGGCGAGGCGAACGTGTCGCAAATGCGTCGTTTTTCGTCGCGGAACAAAAACGGAAACGTTCCTCGGGCCGATGTTATTAGCGAAAATCGCGAAGCGCGCGCGTTGCCGAGGATTTTTCAATTTTTCGATCGCGCGCTCGCGCTCGCTCCGTTGATTTTCCTTCGCGACGCGGCCGGGTCGTCCCGTAGCGAGCGGCCGCCGCTTCGAAAACATCGGCGAGAGGGACGAGAAAAAAAATATGTATACGGCGAAATTTTGACGAGATGCGCAGAGAAGCGGAGAGGGGAGGAGGGGAGGAGGAGGACGATAGAGGGAGGTGAAGAGAGAACCGAGTGAAAAAGGGTCCGGTCGGGTTATACGCGCGCGGGCTCTCTGCCGGAAAAATAATGGAAGCTTCAATTACCGTATAGATTGCGCGAAACTTCTATCCCCGGCCGCTATTCTTCCATTTCACCCCTTCTTCCTTTTTGGCCGCCACTGTCCTCCCGTCGCCTCCCCGCCACTACCCTGTCCCGACCCGCCGCGTCGTTTTTTGTTATTTCAGCGCCCGTCTGCCAATTTTCACGGAACAAAGTAGCGCGCGCGCGCGTGCGAGAGCTGTTCGCGACGGAGCCGGGAAACGAAGGTGAATTCGCACCTGACGCGGAAACGAAATATTTCCCTGGCGGTCACTTGCGCGTCCTTGCGGCCTGTTGGTCCCTGTGATCATTTCATTGGCGTCACTCTCCCAACTTGGCAAAGTTCCGCGTCGGATCCCGAAGACGCGTAACTCGCGTGCGGTCGCGTCAAGAGGCGGAGAGGTGTTGGAAAAAAGGAACAGGAGGAGGTGGAGGAGGAAGATGAAGGAGAAGAAGAAGATCGTATCGATAATGTAATAGAGGCCGTCCCGGGCTGTTATCGGGAGAAATATGTTTCCAGATGCGTGTCCCGATGCACGCGAGTGTATATTTTAGATGCATGTCGCAGTTAAGCTCCCGTGTGTTATGCAATAACTGCACGCTCGGCTCTGCGTGTTCCTTTTACATGAGCGCCCTTCCGAAGGGAGTACATTCCGATGGATTCCCGAAGATTTGTGAAAGAGTGAGAGAGAGAGAGAGAGAGAGAGAGAGAGAGAGAGAGAGAGCGGATGAATATACCTGTCCGTCGGCGGCCGCGGAAAGCGGCGGAGGAGGAGGAGGAGGGACAGTCTCGGAGCGTAACGATAACACGTCTGTCAAAAAGTTGTTCGGCGGAATCGCACGGCGATGCATCAACTTCGTAAAACTACCTCCTGCTCTTGCTCCACCCTCCGCCCTCCCGCAGCCTTCACCGGTCGAATACGGCTTCTATCAAGCGGCTTCGAGGCTTTCCTCGGCTTTACTTATCTCGGCTACATCCCGCGAGTAGATTTCTTCGGACGAGAGTTTACCGAAATCGCGGCTGCGCAACTGCGCTGGTAATGATAAAGCGGATTCAGTCGCTACTCTGAGAAAGTACGGAGAGAGAGAGAGAGAGAGAGAGAGAGAGAGGGAGAGAGGGAGAGAGAGACGCTACGAGAGCGGCGGCGGGCAGGGTTAGGCGTGGACGGAAGAACGGAGGGAGAGGGGGGAGGAAGACTCGTTTTACGGGGCATTAAATTTTGACGAAGTGGCTCGTCCTATACCGGAGGATCCGAATTATCCTGGAACAGATAAACAGACTGGCGGCGGGAGGGAGGGAGTGGTGGTGGTGGTGGTGGTGGTGGTGGATGAGAAACATCGGAGGGTAGAAAAGGGAAAACAGAACGTCGACATTTCCAAAGAGGTTGTAGCGGTGTTTTGCGATCGCGGCGGGTACCGCGAGGGGGTGCGCGGGGGTGAGAAGAGACAGGAAGAAAGTATGATGGAAGTACTTCGGGGATTTTCACGGAGGGGGAAGATGAAATTTAGGAACGCGTCAGTCGAGCGTGAAAAGCTCGATGGCCGCGAGCTGTCTCGGCGCGAGCTCGGCGAGTTCCCCTCCCCCTCCCCTCGTGCCCCTCGTTCTTCCTCCTTGCTATCCTTTACTCTTTTCCCTACGTCGCTTCGTCCTGAGAAACTGTCAACGCCGCCAACGGCGACGGTTGCAGGAGAAGGATCGTCTGTTTTTCACTCCCGTCGCTCTAACCGCTCACGATGACCGCTGCGATTTTCCGATCGTCCTCGGGATTTATCCGGGCCGCGAATCAAACGTCGCTACACGCGGCGGCCTCGGAGGATCGGAAAACTACGGGAGGCCTCCTCCTTATTTCCCTGTTTTCGTCTCCGCCGCGCGCACATTCCGACGTTTACCGCATCGAGCCTGCGATTTTTCCAAATCAAACTCTCGCGCGCTTGACGCTCCTGAAGGGCGCGCAATCAAATCACAGTCGCGGCCGACCAACCGCGAGTCATCGCGAGCTCGATTAACGGCGCAATTAACCGCGTTCGGCGTGTCCGCTGTTAATTAGCGCCCGGAAGAATCGGTCGGCCGAAAAGTCGACGCGCACCCTCCCCCCCCCCCCCGCCCTCGCGCGACGACCGTGTAATCGGTGTTTTGCGCGGCAGCGAGGGGCGGGCTCCGGGCGGGGGATTGTCCGACAGCTAAACTAATTACGGCCGCTTCGTTTGCGTCCGCGCGCGCCGCTAATAACGAATTACAACGGCTCTCGCCGTGCTCTCTGTCTCTCTCTCTCTCTCTCTCTCTTCGCGCGCAACTCGGCAGAACTCGGTCGTGCGCTTCCGCCGTCGCTCCGCAGCATCCTCGTCTTCGTCTTTCTGCTCCCTGCTGCGCTCGAGAGCGCACGTATGCGTTCGTTCGCGCTCTCTCCCTCTCTCTCTCTCTTGCGCGCGTGCGATAATTAATTCCCCATTAAATGCAGAACGCGGCTTACTCCGGGAACTTAACACGCGTCGTCGCACACTTCGCCGGCAAAAGCTCGCTGATACAACCGGGTTATTAATGATCCATCTCAGCGATGGACCATTCGGGCGCGCGCGCGAGAGAGAGAGAGAGAGAGAGAGAGAGAGAGGGAGAGAGGCCGAGCATCTCGCATCGTGAGTCCTCATACTCGCATCCGCGACGTAACGGATAACGAGCCTCTCGACACGGTCGATTCTTGCGCGAGACGCGTGTCGCGAATGTCTCGCGTCGGACACGCGAGGTACTCCTGTTCGTCCTGTATGGATGTTCGTCCCTCCAGTCTCTTCCTTCCCCTCTTTTTCCCCGCGAAGAGCACATTCCGTGTTGCGCTTCGTCCCTTCGAATGTCCGGCGAGACGTAGATGACGATCTTTTTTTCTAATTAGACGTGCAGAGCTGGATATCGGATGTCGGCTGACGTGTCGTGATCAAAGTCCCGGCAAGGATCGCAAGGATTTATTTCACGGTGGTAACTCTCGCGCTCGGCTCGATACGCGCTATCAGTCGCGGAGAGTGGATCTCTTTTCGTCGCTCGAGGCGGCCGCGGCGCGTCGATTTATGCTCGCGACGCGGAGGGGGTGAGTCGCGCGCAAAAAGGCCCGGCGAATGAATATATAGAGCGCCGAGATACGCTCTCTCTCGCGTTCCTCCCGAGCTCTCGGACCTCCGAAACTTTCCTCGCCCACGCGCGTTTATCTCCCTATGGCAGACGCAGGCGTTCGTAATCAGCAAAAAATTGCGGGACACGCGCGGCGCCGATAAATCTGATTTCTATCGGAAGTATTCCCGCGCGACTTTGGTTCGCGAGTCGGCGAGATTTATCGCGGGGCCGGGGGAGGGGGAGCGGGGGGCAGCGCGTTTTTACGAACCTCGCCTTCGCGAGAGTCTTCGGCGAGATATCGCCGCAGGCACAGAATGACGAGCGGACTAATCGCCATCGTCGGTGACGCCGCGCGTGCAACAACGCGACGATAAAAAGCAGGAGGAGGCTGCGCGCCGTCGTAAACACGTCGTCCGAGGGAGATCCTAACCTCGTGGTCGTCGGCGCGCACACGCGCGTAATCGAGCGGCTAATAAACACGGCGTAATATCAGCGTAATTACCGCCGCCGGTACGAGACGGCACAACGGGTAAGCGATAACGTATCACGCTGCGAGTGACACAAATTTCCCGCTTTTCCCCATTTTTCCCCCGCCCTCTCTCCTGCCCTGCGCTGCCCTGCCCTGCCCTGCCCATGCCCTTTTTCTCTTCGGTGCGGCGTGCGAAATTAACGTCAACGCGGAAATTCGTTGCCTCAACGCCGCGCCGGCGACTACGAGATTACTAATCGCACGTCCGGGGGTGTGTGTGCGCGCGTGGAAACTCTCCGAGAGAGAGAGAGAGAGAGAGAGAGAGAGAGAGAGAGAGAGAGAGAGAGAGAGAGAGGAGCAGTACGCGTACACACATATATACCGAGATGAGATGTAATACACACCGTACACACCTTCGTGCGAATTAATGCGGCCGGCTGGTGTACATACATATACATATACGAGCGTCTGGCGCGTAAAGTGTTTTATCGTCGCTACGATGGTTTGACGTAGTATACGCGTTAATTACTTTTGCTTTATGACCGGCGAGCGCGAGAGACGCAACGAGGGGAGGAAAAAAGGGGGAAATCCGGGGAGAAGCAGCGGCAGCGCCGCCGCCACCGCCGCCGCCGCTGGCGAATTACTCCTATCCAAAGGATCCTCGTGATGCAAATTATCCGACGGCTTTTTACGCTTATTTTCCGAGAGCTTTAACTACCGACAGCAGTCCCGCGACGAAAATTTCGCGAAGAAGCTACCGCGCGCGCGCATATTTTTCCGCGCCCGTTAATCTGTTCTATTTATTATCGCCGTTCATTTATCATTCCGTTTGGCCGTTCGCCTTCCGCGCCGGCCAGCCTCGTCATCGATTTCGTTCGGTGTTCGTCGGGAATTACGCGGTTTCTCCTCGCCTTCTCTTTCTTTCTCCTCAACCTGAAACTCGACGAAATGTCTTGGCGAATTATTGGCCGGTGAATGATTCGAAAATCGATCAGGAGAGGATCGTATCGCCCGTCGCCACGGCACTTTGCCGCTCGATGTCTCCGAGGACTTACGAGTCCTTGAAAGGATCTCTCGATCAAGAATCGACAATCGCTGACGGCGTTGTTTCTCTTCGTTTCTCGTCCCGTTAGCAAAGGCAACGATAACGGAATCTAACAAAGCCGGTAGCGCCGCGGAAGTGACAGACTAGTCGAATGCGAGCGTGGGAAGGACGACGAGGCGATTCGCATGTGAAACAGGACGAAGCCCTTCGAAGGCTCCGCGTGTCACGCGGACACGCACGTGAAGATAATTCCCGTCACATCGACCCCGCGGGAGACGCCGGAAGAGCGAAACCTACCCCGGAGACTGCCGTTCCCGAAGGCGCGATCATCGCGAATCGTCGATCCGCGAGCGGTCCGTCTCGCCGCGAAAGCATCTCTGTCTGTCTGTCTGTCTGTCTCTCTCTCTCTCTCTCTCTCTCTCTCTCTCTCTCTCTCTCTCTCTCTCTCTCTCTCTCTCTCTCTCTCTCTCTCTCTCTTTCTCTCTCTCTCTTTCTCTCACCTCCCCGGGAACGATCCTTGGGAATCCTCGCGTTTATATCGAGCCCCCTCCCGGAAACGAAGCCACCTCCCGAAGCGTAACGGCTCCCTCGAGCATGTTTCTTTCGGCAGATCGGCTGCAACGCATGGGAAGACCCTCTCGCAACTATACCATTGGCTGGGCCCGGGGCTGATGATCGCCGCGATGATGGCAACGACGACGACGACGATGACGACAACAACGACGACGACAACGACGACGACGACGACGACGACGACGACAACGACGACGAGGACGATGATAATACGGTGAGATGCCGATGATCGTGCGATTCCCACAAGTGCACCGCCGTCGAACGGCCCGCATACAGACACATATATTCTCCACACACACACACACACACACACACACGCTATCGTCGAGTCCTTGGATCCTGCGGAGCGTAGGAAGATCTCTGCGCGCACGGATAGCGGGATCTTCTGTCGGGAACCTCCAGAGCGCCTCGGACGCGCGACGCTTGCGGATCCTCCCGGATCCTCGATTAACGTCCTGCGTGCTTGCAAGTCTCTTTGATCCTCGGGATCTCGTCGTTTACCTGGGACAACCCGTTCGACGGATCACACTCGGCGGGCGATCCTGACAGCCTTCGAGGAGATGGACGCGGATGGAGAGCCGGAAAGCTTCGCGAAAAGCACATGACAAATTATACATGGATGTCTCTCGTCTTTGTTGTTCTCCAAATGCATATATATATATATATATGTGTGTGTGTGTGTGTGTGTATATATATATGTATATATATATATATATATACACATGTATATATATAAATATATAGGCAAATATATATTTATATATATTTCCGCACTAGAGCTCTATGTAACGCACGGAGGACACTTCAATGCGGTTTCTCGCGCGACGTCATGATGTAATAAATACTTTATACATGTATACACATTAATTAATATACGCGGCCGACGCGTGACTTGTCGATAATGTTAATCAATTAATATATATATATTGCGACGCGCGCGCACTTTAATTGATAAGTTATCGGAGATGAAGTAACGTGAGCAGAAAGCCGAGAGGATACCGACTTTTTTAATATATATATATATATAAATTAAAATAATATACACGTCGCGCGACTCCCGTTCATTGCTTTAACGTCTAGCTAACCGGATTATTTAAATATTTATACATACGGAGGAGAAGGCGAGGAAGAAAAGAGGAGGAACGCAGCTCCTTTCGATCGACTCGCGCCAAAACTTTCGGTCGACCGCGCGCCGAGCGATCGTCGGGGACGAATTTTCTACACGCGATCTCTCTCTCTCTCTCTCTCTCTCTCTCTCTCTCTCTCCGTCGTTCTGCTCTCGTCGGAACTTTTTTCTCGTTATTACCGTCTCTCATTATGCTGCCCGACGAAACGGCTCGTCGTCCTTTGCGCCTTGAAACGAGCGCAAAAATGGTTTCTTCGGGTCAGCTGGCATTAATGTCGGATAATTGAGCAACTGTCAGAGCGCGAGATTGGATTTTCCTTCCACGAAAATGAAATAACGCTTAATCTTCGTCGATATATAAAGGTGACGAGACGCACGAAGCTGGCGCAGTTTCGTCGTCGAGTCGACGCTCGTTTTTTACACGCGACAACTGATTATTCCTGTTTTTAAACATATCACTCGCATCGTGTCGGCGCACGGAGGCTAATTAGTCAGTGCTCTGTCAACACGTAAAGTTTCGGAGGAGAAAGAGAAAACGAACGCGCGAACGAAGCGAAAAAAGCACCGACCCGATCGTTCCGCTCGGCGTCTAACGTCACTGTAATATTCTCTAAGGTACTAACTCGTTGTTTAAATTAATAATTATTTTAGCATAAATATACATATACGAGTCTCCGAGTCTCTGTACATATTGTCTTCAATGTTCGTTTCTAATCGATCAATGTGATCTACGTGTTATGACGAAGGAGAGAATGGATTGATTTGACGCGCGAGAGTGGCGCAATTGTTTCTCTGCGTGTACGCGCGTGCGGATGAGAGGAAGAGAAGGGGGGCGGGAGTGCGTGAATGTGAGGATAATTACGCGAGAGCAGTTAATCACGTGGCGTCAAAAGTGGTCACGCCCGATCGTCACCGTCTCGCGCGAGTCGAGCCCGCCGATATAATAAAGATATCGCTAATTACGCGCGCCGCCATTGAATCATCGTCGCTCGCTGTCCCTAGAATCAGCTCCGACATGGAGAGTCATCGGAGAGAGCCGAAAGCTCTCGATCAGCCGAGAGCAGGACCTCGCGCCTCTTTTTCTCTTCTCTTCGAGAGAAAACGATGCGCAGAGTTCCTCGCGACAAGCGCGCTCGAGTCGCGACGGCGACAAAGAGGGTGACGAGGAGGAAAGTAAGGAAGAGAAGCAAGAACAAAGTTAACAATAACGATAAGCGGCGTCGCGAATCGAGCGTCTCGCTCGCTCGCGGTATTCTTCATTGTAAACGTGTATCGCACCCTGTCACACACACACACACTCCGGAAACACGCATCACATTTCACGTGCACACGTGACACACACCGAAACTCGAGTGCACGCGCACGATCAAAGCCTTGCCGCTAAGCCTTATCTTGTAACACGAGGTTTCAATAAACTGCTGAAAGAAAAGACTTCCGTACCTGTGTTTCTCGTTCATTCAGCCGGAAGACCCCATCCACCGCAAGCCGCAAACGTCCGATCTCCGCGCGTAGTCTCCTCCTCGTCGCAAAGTGTCGCCGCGATCGTCACGGAGCGGATCCTTGATCGATAGACACGGTTGCGCGTCTATCTTCGCGTTTGTGGCGAATCGAAAGAGTCGCAAACTCGCGCGACACGTCATAGACGCGACAGGTGAACGCGGCGGACTTTCAGACCGCCGAGACGTCGTCTCGCACGCTGCGATCCCGCCGGGAACACGTCGTGGGCTGCGCTCAATAAACGTCTCTCCCGTCTTCTGTCTCGTAGGTGGTTCTTTATTCTTTGTAAAATCATACAGCGAAAGCGATCGGATCTACACAGTGTAGTGAAGCGAGATACAAGTGAAGTGAACGTTCGCGGCACGAGCGACGGCCGAATCGAACGTCGCTGAGGGCGCCGGCAGTTCTCTTTCTCCCTCCCTCGCTCTCTTTTTCTACCTCTTTCTCCTTCTCTCTCTCTCTCTCTCTCTCTCTCTCTCTCTCTCTCTCTCTCTTTCACGTCCGTCTCACGGCCGGTCTCAACGACTCCTCCACCCGAGGGACGATTCTCCGAGAATCCGGTGGAAGGAAAGGAGAAGAACGATCGATAAGCGCTCTGTCGATGAACATTTCTTTCTCTTTACTTTTTACCGCCGAAACGGATTCTTGCCGGTCTTCCTGAGAAATGTGCCGGAAATGTATATTTCGCGAATACATGTCTGTCGCGCGCTCGCGAATCCTTCTACTCGTCCTCCTCATCGTCGTCGTACCTCGGCTGGAGGTCTCTTGACGCACCGTCGACTCGTCCACGAACCGTCTCTCTTTCGAAGGTACGTACGTTCTTTTGTCAACGTCTTTCTGTCTCTCTTTTGAACCTGTGTTTCTCTTTTGCTCTCTGCGGATTCGTTTTGGCCCGAACGTAGCGCGAGGTTCTCTCGTAAAAATCGTTCGCTAGAAGCGCCGCAACCGCGGACCGTCCGCCCGCGCGTGACTTAGAAACTTAATAACTAATTCCGACGAAATTACAAGTAATGCAAATGTACGTATATACCTAAGGTCCTAATAATAAAAACTAGAAGTTTCCTCTCGTGAGATTATAATTATCCAAAATATATGTTACCTAAAGTTATATCGTCGTAGTCGGCTTGGTGACGTCGCGGTGATTGGCAATCAAATGTCCAGCGATGTTGATTCATGATTTCGCGCATGTGTGTGTATGGTGTGTACAAGCTCTCTCTGTGTGTGTGTGTGTGTGTGTGTGTGTGTGTGTGTGTGTGTGTGTGTGTGCGTGTCCTGTGAAACAAATGCCTTTTATACAAATAGCTCTGTGGTACAGAAAATTTGATTTCCCCTACTACAGTATATAGGTGTGTATATATATATATTTATATATATATATGTATATATACACACATATATATACATATATATATATACTTTTATAATAGCTAATAAATAATCCTTAATAGTTCGTCAGTTAATTTCTGTGAAACCCGCCTATCCGGCGCTTAAAATACGAAATCGCTTACACGCTTATAATATTTTATACGCTCTGTCTTCATTCTCGGAATTTTTCTTAAAAACCACGATTTCTCTCTCTCTCTCTCTCGCTCGCTCGCTCGCTCGCTCGCTCTCGTTCTCTTTCTTTCACTCCCTTTCTCTCCTTCGTATGTCTCCGTACGTCTTTTACGCATATTATATACATATATATATATATTTATATATATATATATATATGTATATGTACCCTTACTTATATTAATGATTTACCGTAATGGTGTGCGGCGTGCTTAAGTTACTGGTTGCACTTACCGATATCACCTGCCGCGCCGGCAGAGGGGGGATCCGCGCCCTACACCCTCGCGGCCGTAACTTTAAAAAGCTTAAAAACCTCGTACTTAGGCTAACGAACGTTAACGTCGCGGCGCGTGGCGCCGTCTTCACCGAGCCCGTAAAAAGGCGCGTCGCACGGCCCGGCACTTTGGTGCCGTCCCGGACGCGACGCGCGTAAATGCAATCAGTAGCGCGTATCCTCGCTCTCGTCCTTCCGATCGCGCCAGACTCCCCGGATCCCCCGATGAGGCCGGCGACCGCAAGAATCCCGCGTGGAAGCTGTCCGCGGCGAACACGCTCCGGGATCGCACCGGGAGTCGAGAGCGGTGGCTCGAAGAGAGAGCCTCGGGAGAGCCCGGGAGTCCTGGACCCGGTCGAGTCCTTACGTGGCCGGGATACGAATGTGTGAAATGTGTGACTCGAGGTGGATCCGTGCGACGACGAGGACAGAGGGAACGTCTGCCTTCGTGAGAAACTTCTAAACGCGTGTGTCCACGTGTTTTGCTGTGTGTACACATGCGTGTGTGTGTGTGTGTGTGTGTGTGTAGGTGCATGGGTGTGTACAGGAAACTCGCGTAATGCGAAACGTCGGTGCATGCCGAGGACGCTTGTTTTTCGCACGGTGTCATGAGCGAGATAGAAAATGCGGATTTGCGGTGAGAATAACGCGGCAACGATTTTCGGATAAACGATACAGCGCGAAGACTGCGAGATATCGAGAAATCGCTCGTCGATCGCTGCAAGAGCCGCGACAATGTCGCATCTGAGTCGGCGGTGACTTCTCTTTCTCTTTCTTTTTTTTTTTTTCTAATTTTTCCCTCTTTCTTCGTTTTTTCTTAACAACGGAACAAACTCCTTAAGACTGGAATGTGCGCACGGGGATGATGATACTGGGAATTATTTTGATCTTGGATCGCGGCACCGCCACGGGTCTGAACACCCGTAGATCGATCCACGCGGATCCACGTCTTCCTGAAAAGTGACCTTTGTGTCCCTGGACGCGCTCGCGCGAGTCCAGGAACCCCTCCTTGACGATCGGTCACGCGTCGGTTCGATCTTCGAGCGATTCAGATCCAGCGAGCGTTCCGCTACTCGCTTATCCGAGGAGATTACGATTGCTAAGTCTATACATTCGCGTAGTCGTAGGATTTAATTAATTTACTCGCTTTTACGCGGCTAAACCTAGCTGTATCTGCTCGCCGCAGCTTCGCTTTAGAACCGGAAACTGAAATAAAAAATGTACTTTCTCGCAATATACTCCCTCCTTTCCTATTTTTTGTTTTTCTTTTTTCTTTTTTTGTCGTTTCTTCTCTTAGCGAGATCAGATCGGCTACCGATCACGGATGAGGAATTGAAATTTCCTCGGAGGTTCCTCGCAGAAGCGTCTAATACGTTCGTTCGCCATGATTTTTCTTTTTCAGCGACTCGAATGCGTGCGATCATTTCTTCCCTCGCGTATAAATTCACAACAAAATCGACGCACGTTCGTCTGTGAATTTATTACAGATCTAGCAGAGAAAAGAAAAATGCGAACTCGTTGGGGTTGGTAGTCGATTTCTCTCTCTCTCTCTCTCTCTCTCTCTATCTTTTTCTCTCTCTTCATTTCCCCTCTCATCGATCTACGCAACCTTCTCGCAACGTTCGTTATAACAACAACACCGGCGGCATTTTCGTTTTTTCCCATACGATGTCTACCTACGAACGTGAAGATTTAAGTCTCACATGGCAGTCCGTTTGATCTTGTCTCCCACGTATCAACTCGAACATCCCCAATGACTTTACGGCAGCCCCGGACGCCAGGCTCTCTCTTTCCAAGCCGTCGGCTGGCTGCCGAGCAAGCTGAACATTAAGACACATCTACACGGAGAAATAGAGTTTCGCTATTATTATTATTTTATTTTCTTTTTTTTTTGGTTCATCTAACGAGCAAACAGTGTTAATTAGAGTTTATGTATATTTTATATAGGTAATAATTGTAATAATAATTAATAATAATAATAATTCGTAATATCAATTCTCATTCCAACAACAAGTTTAAGTTTATCATCTGATACTATTTATTTTTGTCTCTCTTTTCTCCCCTCTCTCTCTCTCTCTCTCTCTCTAACTCTTTTTCTCTCTCTCTCTTTCTCTGTCTCTTCCTCTCCTTCTCCTTTCTCTCGTACAATCCTCCGTCCCTTTTCACTCCGCGTGCTTTCACCCGGTTCGCTCTTTCCCCTCTCTCGATCGATACTTTCTTCCTCATTAATATATCTCTGTTTATTATATATATATATATCTTTTATTTATCTGTTTTATATATATATATATATATATATGTATAGACTGATATCAACACACGTATAACATCGACATTTTTCCGCTCCCATTTCTTCCTTTCTTACGTCTTGTGTCTTTCCTCTCGTTCTTTCTTTTTTTTTGTCAGATCGGCTATCGCGGAGAAAGTTGCGGCTGCTCCGACGCGGCGCCCGTTAATCACAAACTCTCTGCCTCCTCGTTTTATTCGCGCGCGAACTACGAGTGCCGGACCGCGTCGCAAAACTTAACGACGATCCGATCAGTCAATTGTCCCTTGTCCACCTCACTCTTACCTCCTCCTCCTCCTTTCTTGTTTCCGCATTTAGGTTTCGGCGTTTAATCAGTTGAACATGAACTATCTGTCTCCTCTATTATGCGTCTCTCTCTCTCTCTCTCTCTCTCTCTCTCTCTCTCGTTCTTTCTCTCTCGCCGCACACATCTCCGATTTCGTTCTCGAGGAGGACCCGAAATTTCGAGGATCTCCTTTTGTTCCTCGCTCCCCTTCGAGTCTCGAGCGCGCTCCACGCCGAGTGTTCGTCTCATCATTCTTTTCCTTTTTCTCGTCTGTGTTTCTTTCCTCACCCTGCTCCACCGTTAACCCCTTCGCCGCGTAGAAGACGCACAGCGATGTGATAGCGCTCCGTGCCGCTGAGAGAACGCGAAATCGATGTCGCCGTAGCGAGAGTGTCTATAATTGAGAGGTCCGGCCGTTTGTTCCTTAGTATTCAATATCCTTTAATATTCAATTCCTCGCGGAACAAGTTTGCCAGCGGAGAATTCTCTCGCCGCGACGAACACTCGGCTAATCGATAAACCAAGTCCCGCTCCGCTTCTCCTCCGGCCGCCGAATCAAACAAAGCAACGAACGATCGCCGGCGTAATCAGAAATGCATCCTCGAAGATTCATAAACGTCTCCGAAAACGCTCACTTACCTTTTCACTTATTTCCTTCCCCTCGATGAAACGACAACTTCAGCCAGGCCGACCTTCGAGCAGCGAAAGGGTTAACTCCCCCCGCCTCCCGAACCGGATATCTCTTCCGCTCTCTTGTCTCTTTTGGCCAGATTCTCTTTCTCCCCCCCTCTCTCTCTTTCTCTCTCTCTCTCTCTCTCTCTCTCCGGATATGATTCACGCGTCGCTTTGCGCGCAACGCGCTTGCCGCGCATACAACTAAGGTCTCTCCTTTTTACACTCCCCCTTAATGGGATGCACAATATAAACGCGATGAGAGGGCGGGCTGGAGGGAAAAGAAAGTTCGTCGGGACATAATTACTGCGATAGAGGGAACGCGGCAGCGCGCGCTGGAAGTGGATATGGTGTCTTCTCGTCCTCGTCGAAAATCAACGGGCAAATCGGAGAGAGAACGCAACGGGCGAGACTGCGTCCGCTCGACGGCGTTCGCGGGACGTTGCCCGTCTCTGAAACTACCGAGATTCGCTCGATAATCTTCGACCGTGTGTGTATGTGTGTGTGTGTGTGTGTGTTGCGTGTGTAATTTCCTCCTCGCTTCCTCTCGCGCACTCGTTCTCAGTTGTCTTAATTCTACCCTTAACGGAATTGCGCGCGCGTGCGCGAGTGATCTAATTCCTCTCAACGAGAATTAAGACGCGCCCTCCGCGCGGCGAACTTGCTTTTTCTTCGCTCCTCCGCTCGTCTTTCCTTTCTTTTCCACGTTGCACCAAGCATCTCTCGTTGTTGTCGTCGCGTTGCGCACCCTCCTCGATAGACTGGATTCCCATCGATTCCTCCCTCGAGAAGTTACCGAGAAAGCTGGAAAACGCGAAACGCGCGAGAGGGGGTAGTAGCTTCGATTACGAATTTACAGAAGGCTCACGGAAGGTGTGAGGGAAACTGAAAGAGTCCAACGCTCTTCTCTCCCTCTTTTTTCTCTCTTGCACCTATCCATTATTTAAGATACCTCCGTGCTCTGGCACTTCCAAGTTCAGGTAACCCTTTGATACATTTATTTTTTCTCTTCCGGCGATCACTGCTTCCTCGAGATGATGGAGTCCTCTCCGGCTGTCTCCCTCCCCCCTCGCCCCCTCTGATAATAATAATCGTATAAAAAACTCGTTTCGCAAGCTCGTTCGGCCCGCGATGCGCAACGCGCGTGGCAGTATATTCTCGATAAGTAGACATTGTATATACGATAATGATACATAGCGGTGTGTGTCGTTCGTTCATGACGAAGCCGTCCATTAACCCTTCTCACGGCGACGAAAGGGCGTCGAGAACGCGATGTGTCTTCGGAGGAAACGACGACATTGCGTCGGCGGTGGATCGAATGAGAACTACCGCCACTGTACGGTCGCGCTCCGAGATGCATTTCGTGCAGCGCAAGATGCACCTAAGTGACGTTGACGTGTTATAGCGCGCTTCTGTCTCTCTTGTCCGCCCATCTATCTGTGTGTGTGTGCGTGTGTGTGTGGCCGTTTGGTCGACGGTGTCGATACTATTTTGCCAGCGACTGCCGCGAATCGATACGTGTCGCTGCTAATAGTGCGACAATTAACCCTTTAAGACCGGGAGTGCTGCGCGATGGAGAAACAATGCTGTTTGAGGCTTTGTTTCCGAACACGGAGGGACGAACCGTATCTGTGGGTGTGTGTGTGTATGTGTGTGTATGCTTGGTGTATACATATCATGGCGGTTTAAAATAGCGTAAAACGGCATTTCGAGCGCGAAATGCGTACTTGAAGAGAGACCCGGCGAGTTCGGATTCGGATTCAGGTACACTGATAAATCTCCGCGGATCGCTCTGATAATTGCTTGTCCTTCAGTCGACGTGCTTCCGCGGCCGGCAACAGCGCGGCGGGGAAACGGCGAGGGTAAAAATGCACTTTCGCGGGGGAATTACGATCGCGGCTGGTATAATCGCCCCCGAAAGAAGAGACCCGGTCTCAAAGCGTTAAGCCAAGGATCCTCGGATCCGAGGAGGATCGAAATTCGGAAGCCTGGAGCCTGTCCGAAGAGTCAACGGACCGAATATATCCGGGGGATTTGGGGGTGCAAGGGCGGCCTGAGAGATCCCGCCGATCCCGACTCCCGATTCAACTCGCCGAGGATCCAAGGATCGGAGGGCGCGAGGATCGGGAGACTCGCGGCTTTCCACGGACGAAAAGATTCTCTGGCTCCTCATTGTTCCTGGCGAGCGCGTTCGCCGCCGTTCCTCCGCTAATTGATCCGGAGGACGATTAATATCGTGCGCTCGACTTTGCGTTACTCGTCGTTAATTGGAGGGGCCGATCGATGCCGCGGCTTTATTACTTCGTCGTCGTCGCTCACGGAGGGAAAAGGATGCCGGATTATTCGCGATTGCGCCGCTGCAAAATCGCACGAAATTCCGCCGGACGCGAACTGAGAGCCAGTGCTCTCGTGTTTCTCGCGGTGCTGCTCGAGGGTGAAGCGCTCGTGTCTCGGGGAGGGCGAGGCGCGAGGACGACGTCGAGTCGCGGTCGAATACGCGAGCCACCGATCACGGCGACGGCAAGTAATCCGGGGCGAGGGTGAATCCGCCCGGATTACGAAGGGAACGAAGCGTAGAATCGAACTCGGCTCTTTAGAGGCCCGAGAGACTTGAGGGCGATCTGCTCCTCCGAAGGATACCGCGCGATCGATGGGAGAACCGCAACTCCGCTCGCGATCCGCCGCACGGTGGACACGTGCGCTCGTCGTCGTCCACGTCCTTTGTCCTTTCACTCGAAGTAGATATCTCGAAATCTCCTCTTTTGTCGATCCTCCTCCCTTCTCTCATCGATAAATTTATTTAGATTACTTGGTACGCGCGGTTAATCATTTTATTTAGTACGATTAACGCTCCTAACCCGTAAAATTGTCCTGCTATGTGTGGATGTGTTAGCTGGTTGTGTGTGTGTGTGTGTTATGTGGAATTGGGTGTGTTCGTTCAGCTGTGTGTGTCCACGGACGATTACTCAATAAATAATAGGCTATCCTGGTTGTTTGAGGCCGTGCGATCGTCAAGTACTCGGTCGTCCTCCCGTCGGTGCGCCCTCGGTGAGAGCTCGTACCTCGTGCGACCGCCAACGCGACCGGTCCAACAGCTCCGTTGCCCTTCACACTTCTTCTTTATCTTTCGCCCTCTCACGGGAGCGAGTAGAATCGATTAGAGCGAGCGGATCCTGGGATCCTCGGGCCCTCGTATCGTGCCTTCCGATCCCGGATCGTTCCCGGATCGTCGGTTCCGCGAATCTTTGGTTTCTCGGATTCTCAGGCCCGCGGTTCGTCGGATCCTCGCGATTATCGTTCCCTACTCCCTCCTCCCAGCCGCGCTGTTCACTGTGTAACAAGTGTCCTGCGATCACGGGGTGCGACTGAACGGGAGGATGATCGACCATGCCTACCACCCGCTGCCGTTGCGTCGCGTCGTCGTCGTCGCTGCCGCTGCCGCCGCCGCTGTTGCTGTTGCTGTTGCTGTTGCTGTTGCTGCTGCTGCTGCTGCTGCTGCTGCTGCTGCTGCTGGTCGCGCGAGGACGATCGGAGACGGCCCCAAGGAAATTCCTATAGATGCACCTGTGCGAGACGCGCGATCGGGTTTTACAGGTGCCACTTGGCTATCAGTATCATGATTAGGTGGGGGGCGAGGGTGGTGAGCGACGCGCCGCCCGTCACCCGCACGTCGCTGTCCTTGAGGAACACCTTCTCCATCACGTGGATGATGCCGTTGGTGCACTCAACGTCCGGACGGAAGACTCGAATCCACATGCCCTGCCACTCGACGCTGTAGCCTGGAACGAGAGACGGACGATGACGTAAACCGAGCGGGCAAGACGACGGCGATCGGTCGGAGAGCCGCAAAAGGGGAAAGAGATAGGGAGGTGGTGAGACGTGAGGTGGCGGTGAGAAGATGTAAGTGAAAGCGCAATGCGATGCAAAATGCAAAGCTCGGTCGATCCGCGACGCGCATCGAGAATTCGATGACGATGACGAGACAGTGGGCTGTGGGGCGAACGTGTGGGCTAACTAAAGTGACAATCTCAAGTGACGAGATGAGGTTAGGTTTCCGGGCTGAGGGGACCAGCGGGGCGACTCGGTGGCTGGTTTGTTCTAACGACGCGCGATCTGCTAAGGCTAATGGCTGCGGCAGCTTCATTTCCGCAAGGCTTGTCGAACAAGCGAAAAATGTCGCAGAGCAAAAGCACCGACGCCGGGCCGTCCGTGAGAGATTTCTAATAATTATCTAATCTCTCGGATCTAAGGTAAATGTCCCAGTAACCGGACGTTTAAGCGTAAGTCGTCACAAGAAATACAATGTACAATGTTAAGGATAGTTTTCATATAAATATTTGCATTTATTCGAAAACTCCAGATTCCCTTAAGCAGAGAAAAATGATTTAAACCAATATATAGATCTATTATTAATGAAATATTTACACAAGTAATACGAAGCGCGTTAATGTACCAGTGACCGGATAGTTGAAGTGAGTTATGGTCCAATATTCGGATAATAATTTGCCCCAGTGTCTGACCGCAATTAGAAAATTAGTATGCTAACGTAATGCTAACGGGAAATAATATAAATATAGATGCTATCTGTTAATGAATTTATTAACGATTGACCAATATTTTGCCAAACCACAGGTGCATACTTATTAATTTTTATTTTAATATAAAAGTATCAAATTGGATATATCTTTTTCCAACTAGTCCTCAAGTATTGGAGCTTTTTTCATAATAATTATTACTTTTGTTCATTATATTGTTAAAATAAATAGTAAATATTTTTTTTTCAAAGTGGTCGGATATACTGAGACGTGTCCGGCCATTGGGACGTTTACCTTAATAACTGGATGTGTGTACCTTGTGTCGACGAGAGAAACTGTTGGCCCAGCTAATTCAAACACGACTCGATCGGTCTTGAAGAAATAATCTTTTCGCTAATATGTAAATATCGATGACACATTCCTGACCCGTTGCACCGGCGAAGGAAATCATTATTCGACGGCGAGCGCAAATTTTCACGGGGACGCGTGTTTGAATTTCGCAAGTGAGACTTTCGGTTGAGCGAGAGGATATTTCAATTCCTCATGCTGAGAGCTCGAATATCCTTGTTCTCAAATATTAAGACGACAAAAGTATCCGGGTATCGGATTGTTACAAGCCCTCCGCGTCTCGGCGACGTAAAAATAATCCTCTACTCCCCCGCGACATCGCTGTTTACATTTCGCAAATATATCCCCGCTCGCCCGATAACGAAAAGTATACCAAAGTTTATTCTCTCCTCGTTCGCTCGCGATTCTCTCCCCGAGTTCCCCCTCTCGCGAGATCGCGGAACAGGGCGATTGTTGAAGCGGCGATCGCGTCGCGAGTCGAAAAACGCTTCGGAAATTCGCGTTCATAGGGGGCGAGCGAGGGTGGGCGGGCGGCGGGCGAGCGCGTAGCAATTAGCGCCGGGGGTAATCAAGGAATTTGCATTTAAATGGTGGTCCAAAGGTGCATAATAAATCGCGCCGCGGTTCCGCTCCATAATGGCGCGCACAAGCGCGCGCGTTCGGTTTCGGTTTTCGGCCGCAGCCAAGACCCCTCGTCGCGCCCGCGGGAGAGACGCGCTTTCACGGCCGATCGCCGCTTTGGAATCCGCTCTTCGGTTGGAATCGCCTTGCACAGCGGAGAAATTCAGCGCATTTTGCGACGCTCGGCGTCGCGGCGCGCGCGGCACGGCGAAGGCGCGTCCGCTCGAGAATCTCCGTTTGCCGTTCGCCGTTCGCGGTTCGGTCGGTCGCTTTTCGCGTCGTCGCTTCCCCGTGCGAGACGATATCAGCGCGGATTCATTGCTCTAGAGAACGACGCGACGAGACGAGAGTACGAAACCCGCCCGCTGGCGACGTCCGATAATTCGCAATTAACGCGGCGCGTGTACGCGCGCGCGGACTTTATTAACGTCGCGAGCGTCGTGTTTTCTTCCCGCGTCGGCCGGACGAAAGAGCTCGCGTATCGCGTGTCGCACCAATGAAGTAATTAGTATCGACCGATAATACGGACGAATTATTATCGCTAATGCTTTAATGCTAATACGGCAACGGGCAGCTGGCTTCCGCCGGCTTATGGAAGGATTAACGTACAGAGCGCAACCAGAGATTAATATCTCCGCGTAACCGTAATGGTCATCGCCCTCTGCCGCCCCGTTGCCCCGTCGCACCCCCTCCCGACCCCTTCCGTTTAGTAGTCAGCTGGAATCGCGGAAGGAATAGTTGAGTTTCCGCTGCCATCGCCGTCGCCGCTGTTGTCTTTTCCTTTCAACATCCCACGTTAAACATTTCTCTTTCTCTATCTCTCTCTTTCTTGTCCTGGTGGAAGGCGCGGCGCGGCGCGGCGAAGGGGTTGCTCGAATTCTTATTCTACGCGTGACGCGACGCGAGCGCGCGCGTGCGCGCGCGCACGCGCGAGAGGGTGCGTTTATACGCGACCAGTGGTTGTGTCTCGGTCGGCATACAATAGACGGTAACCGCAAACGAGTGGCTCCTCGTTTTCCCCGCGACAAAGGTAATGATATCCTATTGCCGTTGTTGTTGCGATTAATTTACGCGCAACAATGAACGTTCTGCTCGTCGTAATTAATTCCACCGTGCACAATGAGTATTGTTGCCCCCGCCGCAATTAATACGCTTTTGTTTCTCGCACACCGCGCGCGCGCTTCGCTCCTCATCGTCGTCGCTCTCTCCCTCTCTCCCCCTCTCTATCCTTCTTCGCGCTCGTCCTCTCTCTCTCTCTCTCTCTCTCTCCCCCCCCTCTCTCTCTCTCTCTCTCTCTCACCACCTGACATATACTCGTTTGTTAACCCCCCTCTCTCTTTTTCTCTCTATCTGCCATTCGTCTCTTCTCACCCTCAATTCAATGACCTTCGACCCGCCGAAGCCGCCGGGTCGCGCGAGGGAAAAAGAGAAAGAGCGGGAGCGGGAGGGAGAGCAGGAGAGAATCGTCGCACGCAACGCGAACGCGGGCCGTTGGTGGTGTTGAGAATCCCGGTTCTAATTGGTCGTGAAGCTCCGGACGCGGTCTTGGCCTCGCGAGCCGTTCATTGTGCGCGGTGTCTCTTGTGTTATTTAACGGCGAGTTCGATCGCGGTGCTGCGAGGCAGAGGCTCTCAAATGCGGGAGAGACTCGATGTGACGCGACGTGTCGACGAGACGAGGGAGCAAGCTTTCCGCTCGTCATCACGCTCGCGCGACTTCCCGCGGTTTGAGAACGTCTGCGTCTCGCCGAGATGTATCTACGTAGAGACGGCGATGCAATAAAATGACAAACAATGGAAAACAATTAGACGAAGCGTCGACGGCTCATGGCTCAGGTCTGGCTGATCTCAGTAGTGCGAACGAGTTTCCTTGCCTCTGCCTGTTTCCTGCTCATTACTTCTTTCCCTCGCGCCGAGCGAAGTTCGTCTCTCACTGGAAGGCCGCCGACGCCTCCCGGATCCTCCGTATGCTTAAGCGGAAGCGTCAGCGTGGAAGCGCAACAAGCTCGGCGATCACGATCACATGGTACGTGATAGTAATAACGCACGTAACGCAGTACGTAACAAGCATACAGAAAAGAAATCGTTGCACGAAGCCAGCATCCGAGGATCCAGAGGAGCTCCTGGGATCCGGCGATCGCGGATCCGCCCGCACGCGCCCGAGGAGAGATCATCATCAGAGAGCGATCTGGGAGGTCCCCGAACTCAAATCGCGAGAGAGACTTTATTCGCGCGCACGCGTGAGCCGCCTTCGGAACGCTTGGGCGAGCAAACGCTAAGTAAAAGCGCCGATTACAACCTAGGGCAGCTTTTCGGACTTCGTAATCGCGAGCGCGGGTTAAAACTTTCAGAACATTACTCATTACAGAAGAGAATTTCTTTGCGAATGATTTTTTTTTCTCGCACAGATAATTTAGTAACTGGTCAAATTCGTAAGTTAAATGAATAAATTCGTGTAGTAACATGTTGACCGGTTCTTAGCATACAGACAACTAAACTAAACCGGTTCTCAGCATACAGACAACTAAACTAAACTGTGATTAAACGCAACAAGAAATGAGGTAATATATTAAATAATATATATTAAATAAAAATATATTAAATAATATATTAAATAAAAATATATTAAAACAAATATTTACGTTTTTGTATACACGACAGTAGTCTAACCTAGGCACTAGTCTAGGCACGATTTATTTATATATCTCTCTCTTTCTTTCTCATTTCAACGATGTTGACATATGTTATTAAGGACATGAAGCAAGCTATAATAATGTAACATTTAAGGTTGGGTTAAGTTATTAATCCTTCTCGCGGGCGCAGCCTCCCGCCTCCTATTCAAGAATTAATACGTGTTTATTTCTTAAATATATACATGGTGTCGGAGAATTTTCTATTTTTGAAAATTCTTTTGTTAATAAATTTTTAATAAACAATGAGCGACGGCTGCAACTTTTTGCATAACACTCAGGAACATGTCCTTAACAACATATATCAAGGTCATGAACTTTTGAGGGGGTTGACCTAATGTGCATATTTACCTCGATTACAACCTGGGGCGGCTTTTCGGACTTGTAATCGCGCGCGTGCGCGAGAGATATATATATATATATATATATATTACAACGGGCGATGCGGGAACTATTGCGGGCCCGACCGGGATGGAATCGCGCAAGTTGCCGAGTGGGACCCGGGCCTGATGGACGTTTTCAGCTCTCGGCTGGCGCGGCGCGGGGTAATTTTGAGTACACTCCCCGGGTGGTTGGGCGAATTCCGGACGACGATCCCGGGGGCTCGGCCGACGATCGGAGACGAACTTCGCCGGCGCGGCGGCTCTCATACGCACATCACGCTCTCATTCCCTCGCGCACACATATACATGGCACACATACACGACGACACGTGTACGCGCGAGCGCGGTGCGTAAGGGGTGCACACTCCTTCACACTCATAGTGCTGCTCGTATACAAAGTGAAAAGCACTCGTGTGCGCGCCGTCGCACGTCGGCGACGTTCAAACACTTAACTCACTCACCGGATTGCGTTTCTGGACGGATTGCGTTTTCGTCGTACTTCTCATCTACATGTAATCAGACAGCACTAGGTTTGAGAGTGTCGGTGACATAAGCCGGGGGATGTGACGTCGGGAAGAGAGAAAGAGACGGACGGGTCTGGGAAGAGCGGGCCGGAGCTTTATATACGCGGGGAGTGCAGGAGGGGGCTGATGGTTCCGCGCGCCTCTCGCTCGCGGGAACAATCGCGAGCGCGAAGCAGACGCGCGATAGAGTGTTGAGGTGCCACCGATAGTTGACGGTTTAAGCGAGTGTGTCTCGTAGCGGACTCGTCTCGCGAACGTGCCTTCGCGGGCAAACTTTCCCGTCGCTGATGTGTGCGGCGCCTCTCGAATTTATACGTCTAGTTTACACTTGAGCGCGATCTTCGCGCCGCCTGCCACCGCGCGCGTTACACGACGGCTTGAAAATTCGCGAGACTACCGACACTTCGGTGATATTAAGATGTCTGTGCGGTGGAGTGGGTGCGTGTGTGTGTATGTGTGTGTGTGTGTGTGTGTGTGTGTGGTAATATACTCGAAGCAAGTCTACTCACTTTCGCCGTGCTCCTTGACGCGAAGTTTCAGAGTGTCCCTGGCCGCCGTGAGGAAGACGGTGTCGTTGCTCATCTCCTTCAGCTTCGCCATCGTGTACGCCTGGTCCGATATCACGAGATGTCGCTCTAGGATCTGCTTCGTCTGCCACAACGGATCGTGGATTTTTCATCGTTAGACACAGTCCAGCGGTGCTCGAGAGCAGCCCTTAAACCCTTCTCGCTCCCGAGACATTGGAAAATAAGAGCGAATCTCATTCGCGGCTTCGGCGGTCGAGCAAGGTGACAAAAAAGATGTCGGGCTCAAGAGCCCGAGGAGTCGGCAAGTGTCGGCAAGACACTGAGGACTCCTGAGATAGAAAATAGAAGACTCCAGGGAAAATATGAAACCCAGCGAGCTACCCCCTCCGAAAATAGCGCGAGTCTCTGCAGGCTCAGGAAACAAAACCCGAAGATCCGCGAGAGCTCGACGACGCGGCGATCGATACCGAGTGGAAAAAAGGGCCACGGGCTGCGCAAGGCGGGCCGGAAGAGACATCACTCACGTGATAACTGTATTCCGGCATGAAGAGCTTCTTGCACGTTGACGGATACGCCTCGGCCGCGCTGGTCCAGGCGTAGTCGCGCGGGACGAAGTACGTGAACCGCTTCGTCGTGTCGTTCAGCTGATCGTTGAACCCGCGTCGCTGGCCCAGCACGTAGGTCGTGCTGGAAAAAAGATAAGAAGCAACGTCGACGATTAATTTCACGTCGGTAACTCCGGCGAGAATTACGGGCTTCCCTCATCCTTTTTCTTTCGGTCCCTCTCTTCCCCTTTTCCCCTCTCGCCGAGGAACGATTTCAGAGGAAGGGACCGTGGATAACGTCATAACGTCTAATCCGTCTTGCTTTAAATCGCGTTAATTGAATCGAGGGGCCGCGAGAGCGCGGGAGAGAATTAAGCACCGCCGCGCGGGACATTTTTCCGAGGCCACGGGGATCGCGCGCGAGTAGAAGGCGCCGTGGTAACGTCGCCGCGTTGTTTACTCTATCCTCTCGTCAGGGCTTCACCTTCACGCGCGTCTCTTACGGGATTTAATCCGCCCTCCGCCCAGCCGGGGCTTGAACTCTCCGCTCTTTATAAAGCAGCAGCCGTCGCCGCCGCCGCCGCCGCCGCCGCCGCCGCTGCCGCCTTTCGCGCTCAAGTCTACCTGTGCGAGATCCGATACCCCCGATCCCCCTCCCGGGGGAGGAGCGAACGAGCACAGGCGGGTGTCAATTATAATTTTAAATCAGGAGATAATCCGGCCGAGTTTTCTTCAAGCTGGCGACGATATGCCGGGGCACGATTGTTGGCCGGCTATTTGAATCAACGTACATAAACAATCTCTCGCCGGATAATCTCCGCTCGTTGCAACGGCTCTCGGACTGCGCAAGATCCCAGGCTCGGGTCATCCAAGTTTCCCGAGGCTGCCGAGGTTCTTCGCCCCGTCCGTCGTTAATTTCTTCTTCGGGGCTATACCGGCACCTGCCAATCGTAGGTCTACGTACATGTGCGCCATCTTGTCTTCGAAGAAGTTTGAACGCGAGATATAAGGAACAGTGTTGTATTCCTCTTCCTCTGTCCGCAGGCATGTTATCTTTGTCCAGCTTCCCCCGACAGAAGCTGAGCTGGGCAAAGCTCGAGTGCTCGTGGACAGAAAGGCCGTTCTTTTCAAACGCAGCCCTCGCAGGCGCTTCTGGAGCGCTCAGTCCATGCCCACGAGTCTATGGTTGATTCAAGTTTCTTCGATCATTCTCTTCTTCATTCAAACATCGTCGATAAAGACAGACGTTGCAGGATCAACGGAGCAACCCTGAAGAGACATTCGCCAAAAAATTCCACGAGACGAAAGGAGATCTCGAGTCACACGACTGACAGATGCCGCGCATTCGGCTCGCTCTGAGATTAACTCATCACCTGCTGATTTCGACAGACTCGTGCCGTCGCGTTTCGCGACGGCAAATATCTCGTCCTTCGGATCCCCAGGATTTGCGAATTTCCCGGGGCGAACCCGGTACCAGCGTTGCGACGTTAGTCCTGGGACTAATTGGCTCCGGAGTTCGGAGTCGCAGCCGCGAGATCTCTGAATATTCGGCTCCTTCGGATGCTCGAGTTCTCGGGACACTCGACCCGTCGGATTCTCTCTCTCTCTCTCTCTCTCTCTCTCTCTCTCTCTCTCTCTCTCTCTCTCTCTCTCTCTCTCTCTCTCAAGACGCTCTCGCGTTTAAGCGGGTTATATAGATCTGCGATAGTCGTCGTCGACGACGACGATGAATCCGGCAGCGTTCGTGGGCCGGTAATCTCGCCTGCTCGAGTTCATTTGCTTTTTGCGTTGCGCTCCGACTGCCAAACGTTAAATTGGACAAGGAGGCAATATCGAGCGCGCCCGGGCTACGAATTTAATAGGTCCGACGTGGCGCCCTGCGAAACTATGCAATTCCGACCGTAAGAGGCTTCCACGGTTATAGTTTTTACGCCGACCGATGGCGACCAAGAGGCGGGGGAGGGGGGAGGAGGGGGGGCGGCCCCGAGGTAATTGGAATGGGGATTTGTTGCGTTATTTTAATTAAATTCGAACGAGAGCGCACGCGGGAACGGAGGAGAGAAGAATCGAGTCGTGCGGAAGAAAGGTTCGCCGGGGTCACGCGCGGATAAGATTTTCCTTCGGGAACGGATAAGGCGCGATGGTGCTCTGTCGCTGCCGCCGCCGCCGCCGCCGCCGCCGCCGCTGCTGCTAGAGGTGCTGGTGGAGCCGGCCTGGTCGAGATCGTATCTACGCGTGGGTGGAAAGCTCGTGCGCTCGCACGTGTTTGCCAGCCGCGCACACGTGTAGCCGGAGCGAGCGCGCTCGCCGTCGCTCGCAATTATCGATGTCTCCTCAGATAGAGATATCTCCCCCCCCCTCTCTCTCTCTCTCTCTCTCTCTCTTTCCCCCGTGAAAGATGAATCGTTCAATATATCATCCCGTCGTGCGAATAGAATCGCGAACGCGGCGGTCCTTTTACTCCCGAGCAGCCGAGCGGAATACGAAATACGTACGGGGTGTTTCGGGATTACCGGCGACGGCTCGACTCCGATTATTAAACGTTGAAATTCACGACGACTCGCGGCTCGGCACACCGAGCGTATATCTCATCGTATTGCGCGCTGCTGCTTTCTCCCCTTTCTTTTCAGTTTCAAACGCAACTAGCGCAACGTCCTCTCGCCCCGTTGAGCGGGGAGTTGATGATCCGGAGTACTTTGCACTTAATGAATAAAGATGAAGAAGAGAAAGAGGAAGAAGAACGTAGAAACTTACTTGAGCATCGGGTCGGTCCTGAGCTTGTCGAGCACGGTGGTGTACGGCACCCCGAGAAACCTGTCGATTATGTGAATAATTCCGTTGGTGGCGGCGATGTTGGCGGTGATGATGGTGGCGTTCACGCCGCCGCCCTCCACGGTGACGGTCTGATTTCCGGTGGGTCCCTGCACCACGTTGAAGTAGAGCTTCTTCCTGTCGGCGGCAGTCTGCACCTGCAAGAATCCAGGAGGAGTCTGTGAGAGAATGTTCGCGTAGCAGGGATGGAGCCGGCGGAGGCGCGTGACTCACGTTAACCGCCAGTCACGTGTGCGGCTTTAAAGGGGTTACATTACACGTCGAAACTGCCGCGGAAGGTACAGCGCGCGAGAGAATGAGAGAAAGCAGAAAGCACGTAGCGGAGGAGAGAGAGAGAGAGAGAGAGAGAGAGAGGAGAGAGGAGAGAGACAAGAACGTGTAAAGAGACGAGCTCTCGTAACTCTTCGCGAGGACGCAAAGAGAAAGAGAAAGAGAAAGAAAAAAAAGGGCAAGGATGTTAAGCGTTGCACAGCGAACGGAGTAGATCCTTCGAAGGCACGTGACTGTCGAAGCGCTCGCGCAAGCGGCTGTCTCAGAGAGCACGATTGATCGCGAGGAATCCGCGAGGCAGCACAGACAAACGTGTAGCTTTTCGATGCGCTGTCGATTCATCGAAATCACTCGAGTCGCTCTCGTGCAATTTGGAAAAAGAAAAAGAAACATCTCGCCAACAGGATCGTCGAAGAGTGATTTCCCGGCACGGTGAGGGTTCGAGTCGCCTTCGAGGAATCGATGTCGTGCGGGTGGAAATGGCAGGAGTATCGCACGCATGCACGCAGTTAAGATCGCAGACGGGACGGGCGGGAAATGGAAATTAAAAGTTGTGCGCAAGGGCGCGAACTTTCCGCCAGCTAGTTAGCTGTAAGTTTCGCGCGCAGTTATGACTGCATATACGCAGTCATGAGCACGACAGCAACAGCAACAACAATAACAACAACAACACCAAACAACAAGCACGAGAACATCAACACATATCGTCGCGCCGATGAACGCGGGGGAGAAAGTCCGACGAGGTCAAGTACCCGAGGATTCCCAGCGAGGGTCGTACTTCGTGTTGGCGTTCGGCAGCCTCGTAAGGAAATTTTATTTCGTAATTTCGCTCGGACAGCGTCGCGTCGAGTCGCGTGGCAAGTCTCGTGTGGAACGAGAGGGAAAAAGCGACCAGACAGGAAACAGCTTCTTGAAGAAGTGACGCGTTCATTATCCCGACGACGTGAAAGGCAGCCGTCGCTCATCGGCGGCGGCAATCTCCGGAAGGAAATCGCGTAATCGCGGGACTGAGCGTCGCGGAACGCTTCCGGGGGAGATCGCGATCCGCTTTCTCAGACGACCGCGAAATTTGATTTTAAGTGACAGCCGTGGCGGGCCCGGCGTGCGCGATAGCGCAGGCGAAACGAATCCCTTCGATCCGCCGGATTATCCGGACGACGCGGAGGCGCACGTCGCGCGTTCTAGCCGGCAGTGCGAGCTTTTAACTTGCAAATATCGTCCGGATTGCAAATCGACGTCCTCCCGTTGCCCCGCCCGCCTGCCCGCTCCTGTCCTGTCTCTGCCTTTACCTTCATTCGCTGATGTCGAGAATGGAAAGCTCGCTACAGAGGCTGGTGGAAGAGAACGGGAGAGAAAGAGAAAAGGGGGGCAAAGGGAGAGAGGGCGCACGCCAAGAGGCAACGATCCCTTTTCCGGCTGATCCAGCTCTCATGAATTTCTCGGCGTGCACTTAGAGCCACTTCCGGTTACTTCCCTGACGTTCATCCGCGCCCGAGATACTACGGCCGACAGAGAGAAAGTGAGAGAGGGTGCATGACGGGGGGGGGGGGGGGTATCTCGAAAAAGGCGTAGACTCCCGCCGAGTCGGTGGCAGGGAGAGCGTTTGCGAGGGAGTTCGACGTCGATTTTGTCTTAGCGAAATTGCGACGTCCGCGAGGGTCGGGATGCGGAGTGGCGTCTTCTTGTAGTAGGGAGATTGTGGTAGCCCGGGAAAATATCTTCCGGGATCTCGAGTCCGCTCGGATCCACAGATTAGAGAGAGAGAGAGAGAGAGAGAGAGAGAGAGAGAGAGAGAGAGACGTTGAACGAGTGTTGGGAAATATTTAGATCATCGCGAAAATCTCGACAAGGGTCTCGTTAAATAAGAAAGCAACGGAAGAAAGAAACGCGTCGTGTATTCGTTAATTAAAAAACGAATATTTCCTAATCGGATACGCGACGGCGACAAAAGGCGGTTGCGACGTGGTTGCAGTGTAATTCGTTCCCTTTAGAAATGTCTTTCATCTTTAGCGGAGGGAGAGGGAAGGAGAGTCAGAAAGGAAGGAAAATTTTCTGCGAGAATAAATGAAAAATTCGGGTCGCCGCAGACAGCTTGCGTAAACACGGTTTCAAGCAGCTGTCGGCTTTAAGGCGCGGGGAGCTTTTTAATTTTACTGCGAAATAAAGAGGAGCTCTCAGGCACTCAGCGATCGGCCCCGATAAAGGTCCCCGGTGCCTGCGATACGCCCGTGCAATTAATTTTTTAACCGCGAGCGCGTCGGGGTTTTCGACAGTCGGCTGTCAGCCAGAAATAACAATTAGCCGCGCGCAAAGCCGCGCCGCGAGAGTTTTATTTGCGCGACGAACGACGGCGAATAAATTAATTACAAATGTATGGGCCGTAACAGAGGATAAATCAGGTCGCTCGAACAGTAAAAGGAAACACGTACGAGAGATGCGATCGGTGGAGAGAAAGAAAGCCTCAGAGACTAATTTATTTGATCTCCTCTACCGAGACCGAAGTATTCGCGAAAGATTTGCGTCCCGCTCGCTCGATCAGACTGCTCGGCGACCGCGATTACTAAAATTAAAAGCGAGCCGCCAATTTCGAGAACAAATTCGAGATGCGAATTTCAGAGCTCCCAGAGGTCTGTGCATTATTTCAGAGGTAGAAAACCTAAAAGATGCAAGGATCTGGAGAGAGAGAGAGAGAGAGAGAGAGAGAGAGAGAGAGAGAGAGAGAGAGAGAGAGAGAGAGAGAGAGAGAGAGAAAGGTTCCCTTTAATGTTTCTTTAAATAACCCTCGATGTCATAAACACACCGGGTCGAGGCAATATTTAAGCCGATAATTAAAGCAGGCTCGCGCCAGATAGCCAGTATAGCTCGCGAAATATTTAAACTAATACCTTAAATAATTCTCTCACTTCCCTGCCCTCCCGGCCCCTCTCTCTCTCTCTCAAATATGGATGTGAAACGGGCGGCAAGGTAGAGCAGAAGGGCGGCGCGGCTGCGAGAGGGAGAGTCGTTTCGCGGCGATATCGCGAATAAAATTGAATTTTATGTCGCAGCGCCGACACCGTTTCGCGGTGTCCTCCTCTTCCGGGAGTGCTTTATCATTTCATCAGCGCACGAGTACCGTTTCGTGCGGCGCGGCGCGGCGCGGCGCGGCACCGAGGAGAGGAGAGGCGAGGCGAGGCGAGGCGAGCAGAGAGAACGCGTACGCAATGTACGCCGGGAGTATAAAGCACGAAAGCGCTGTAAAACATATCTCGCGACGATAAATTAGTGCGCGGGGGCGCGCACGCTGCGTGGGTGCTTAATGCAAATCAGGCGAGACGGGGAAAAAACGCGGAGAAGAAGAAAGAGGAGAAGCGCGCGCGTATGTCCGACAGGCGGCTCCGTCGCGCCGCGTGTGTGATTCGCGACGTATTTCTCTCCTCCGCCGCGCGCTTATCGTATTTTCGCGGCCGGTGGCGGTTATTAATTATTTTCCTTTGCCCCCCCCCTCTCTCTCCCCGCACGGTCTCATGCAAATTGGTTGCGTCGTGTCGCGTCGCGACAGAACTCGCGCCGTCGCCCTCGTTCTCGTGCTCGTTCCTCCTTCTCGCTTTTCGCGTCGCGATTCCGTGTGTCTCGTTAATCGATATTCAAACGACCGAGGGAGAGGGAAAGAGGGGGGGGGGCAGATGCCGCGATGTGCGATCGAACCGAAAAGTTCGAACGGCCTGACGGACGACCGTCGACGCGACCGTGTTCCATTCCGTTCGGCCATGCGATAATGTCGCGCCGCGCGCCGTAGGAAAGCGCCGTTGCTTCTGATTAAGGGCGATTTAGCCTTTGTTTGCGATCATTAATATATACACCGGTGCGTACTGGATGAGCCTCGGCCGCTGGTCCCTTCCTTCCCGCCCCCTCGACCGAGTCAATATTGGTACGCACGTCTGTGCGCGCGGTAAATAACGGGCGGCGATATTAGCGATCGATGCGGCGCCGTAACTACCGGCAATTAGCGAATCGGCATTAGCGCACCTGTTTCGGCCGTGCTTTTATGATAATCCATTCGTAAATTAATTAATACCGCCGCCTCGCGACCTATCGCCTGCCGCTTCTGCCGCTTTGGAACCACGAAGGCATTAAATCGGATCGTCACCCCCTCCGTGTCCCCTTTAGCCAAGCTTCAGCCGGCGCGTTAGCAATCCGTTAGAATTCGGATTAATCGACGACGAACTCTCTCCAGCGAAGAGAGACGCGACGCGACGCGACGCGACGCGTGCGATCGGTTGCGTGTGACGTCACGCCGCGAATCACCGCGCCGCGACGTCGCGACGGGCAAAGGACGCGAGGAGCGGAAGGGAGCCCTTTTCGTCCTTTTACCCTCTGTGCCGCGTGCAGAGAGCGTTTGTTTATAGTGATCGAACGTTAATTTATTAACGAGCGGACGTAGTAATTAAAGCCAACATCCCGTATCGCGCTGCTGAATGATTGAAGCGACTCGATGGATATTGAAGCGTAATTAGCTGTATCGGAGATTTCGCGTAATTGCGTTCGTGGACGCAGGAAATCGACACGACGCGACGCGACGCGACGCCGGCTGATCGGATAGACTCTGGCTCGCGAATTGCGACGCGATAGCGCGATAGATCTGCCGTGCCCCATCGGCTCCGTTGCAATTATTAATTTTAGAGTGATGAACACGAGCGCGGCCGCGCTTCTCCCCGAATCGCCGAGCTCGTAAGTCAGCGCGGCGTTCTCCCGACGCGGATCCGATTCGACGGCGGGATGAATTCGCGCCTGAGCGTAAACCGAAGAGCGTTGTATGCTGCATCGCGATTGAATTCTTGCGGAAGGAGTCTCGCGCGCCGTCGTCGGCGGATTTGGAAAACTCGCTGAAAACGTGCAAGAGAAAAACTTGTCTCGTCAGATGTTGCAACTAATAGAATGATACAAACGTAAAATAATTGTATTACGTTACGTATTACGGCGCTACGATATTGCGATAAGAAAAATGTAATATTTCAATCGTATAAGAGATCATTATTTCTTCGAGAGACGAATATTTTTCCATAAAGTTTCCATAAAGAGCCGCTGGCAGAATATTAGTCACGCGTACGTTAAGAGACGGCGACGTTCGCTAAATTTTCGCTATAATAGTCCTGCAGCGAATTTCAGAGACACGAGGCACAGCTGGGGATATGGGAGCGAGATATTGTTTGGATGATCGTCAGCTTCCGAGCGTTTGCCGTTACGAAATTCTCGCGCGACACGCCCGGTCTTCGCCTCGTCAATTCGCACTCGGTGCGCGAACGCGGCTCATCAATATTCATTGTTATTTCTCCGTTTCGGAAATGGAGAGGCGAATTAGATTGCCTTCACTGAACCTGGTCGCTCGCTCGGCCGGCTGGTCAGCCGGCTGAGAAACGTTTCCGAAAAAGAAGTCCTCGAACTCCGATATCGAATTCCCCGTGAAACGTCTGGACGCAGGTTCTGGAAACTTAATCGCGCGGGGGTGGGCGGCGCGCAAGTGGCTTTCGGAATAATATGTATCATATGGCGAGCACGATCGCGGATTCCGTAGTCAACCTTGCGTGGGGGCCACACACGCGCACACACACACACACACACACACATACGTGCACGAGGAGGTCGTGTCGCGATGGGAAAACGCCGAGAAGCAGTACCCCGCGCCACGCATCGCTGCTCCATATTCTTTCGCTCCGCAGAATTCTCCCGCGGGATATCGAACGCTATCGGTTTCCGGGTGCTCGCGTTTCGCGGCATACGCGATGTGTGTGTGTGTGTGTGTGTGTGTGTGTGTGTGTGCGCGCGCGGAGAGACGCGGTAATATCCGATTATCCTCATTTTTACGAGCGCGGTTTTCACTTTGAGAGAGAGAGAGAGAGAGAGAGAGAGAGAGAGAGAGGGAGGGACGGGAGGGGAAAGAATGAGAGCGAGGAGAGGAACAAAACCGCGATGGAAATGATCGGAGTGAAAATATCTCGCAAGAATATCGAAGATATTTTTCCATTACTGCGATAAGCTGTTCCTCGCGGACGGGGAGGAGGAGCGAAGTCGAATACATTTCGCTCGGAAATCGCGAGACTCGATGTTCGCTCGCGAGAATATTCAGCGACCGCGACCGCGACGGCCGACATATTTTCCGGCCGAAACATTCGCGCGATGCAATTTGGCCGGAATTCTCTCCCGGCTGCTCCCCCGCCTCCCCTGGCCTCTTTCCGCGATCGCGTTAGACGCAATCGGCCGCCTATGATTTTTCATCGCGGGATGTGTTAGACGTGACTCGCGCCGCCCGGCAGCCTATAAATTCCCCTGCGCATATAGATAACCAGCAAATCTGCAAACAATGTTGCAAAGCCAATAAACTTGTTCGAATCCATTCGAGAGCGATTTGGAAAGGAATTTATCGGTTTTGCGCGAGAATTATTCCAACACGCTCTTCCATTTTCCCTCTCTTTTCTCTCTCTCTCTCTCTCTCTCTCTCGTACGCTCATCGCGATCGGTGCGTGCATGCATCGTATGTGCGTCCCTCCGCCCCCCCTCCTTTTCGACACTTTGCAACGCGTGTCGGCCGAATATTTTTCCATTACGCACGCACGCCGGCGATTCGTGCCGTTAATAACGATAAGATTAATGCAAGCTCAATACAACAACACGTCGTATGAACGCGTGTACAGACATACACATATGCGCGCGCGAGCATGACGCGCTCAAGCATGACGCGCGTGAGCGATCGACTTGATTCTCCCGTTGATTTAGCCGGCGCATCGCTATCACGATATCCGCGCGGTAATTGAGTTCTCGCGTGCGCTAACGAGACGTTTCGGGCACAGCTGGAAAAACCGAAGTGCGCGCGACAGCAGATTGGCGAAAAGTGATAACGACATCGCGCGTGGCTGATTCTCATTATTGAACGATGTGTGTGTGTGTGTGCGTCTACGGGATGAACGCGCGGCCTGCTCGAGCGAGCTGCTCGCCGAAGCGATCTCGCAACGAATAATTAGCCGGCTAGCCAGCTGTGTGATTGCGCGAATACATAAAAGACCCTCTCTCTCTCTCTCTCTCTCTCTCTCCCTCTTCTTCCTCGAGAAAGGGGCGCAGAATCGAAGCATTGAGCAATTTCGCGTGAGTGAAGACGTTCCTCCTCCCGGCTTGTACGGCTGTAAAAATAAGCAAGCGGGAAAAGCGAAGTGAGGGAGAGAGCGAAACGGCGGAAAATTGCCGAGAGCTTTTTGTTATTCCGACGAAAAGTTCCGCCATGCTGATTGGATGATAATGAGTCTGCGAGAAGTGCGAAAACGAACCAACCGGCGACATGCCCGCCGCCGACGACGACGACGACGACGACGACGACGACGACGCAACTCCGAGAGCGAGCAAAGTTTAAAAGCGGAACAGCCCCGGCGCGTTGTTATGACGTAGTCAACTGTCTCTCTCGCTCGCTCGCTCGCTCGCTCGCTCTCTTCCCGCCCGTGGAACTTTTATCTTCCAATCCACTTAATCCGAGGAAGCCGAGTTTCCTTATCGCGCCCGTCCAGGTGAGTTCGCTTTCGTTCGGCTGTCCCGTCGTCGTCGTCGTCGACGTCGACGTCGACGTCGCCGTCGCCGTCGCTCGGAGGGAAACTCGCGCCTGCGAAATGCGCAATTATCGCGGCGCGCATCGTCGTCGTCGACACCGACGAAACGGCAGAAATCCATTCCGCCCCGGCTGTCGAACCTTTCCGCGCACTTTTGCATGGGCGAACTCGCGATTCCCGGTATACCGGGTGACGCATGCGAATCGCGCCGTCCGCGAGCGGAAACGTTCGCGGAAGCGGACTTCAAGCGTCTCCTGATTGCCCCGAGTGAAATCCCACGCGGGCCAACGTTGAATTTCGGGTCCGACTCGGGCGCACTCGCGCACTCGCGCACTACTCGCCCGACCATCCCGCGGCAAGAATGGAAATCTCTTTGGCGCTCGATTACTAAAGCTATTGGCGGAGACCGGGATTTATTGACGCTATCGATTGCCGCGCGCTCGCCGCCCGGCGTGTTGCTGCGCTGGAAATGTTGGCTCGCGTTCGTTTCACGCTCGTTATACGTTCCAACATCGAAGAACGCACTGAAAGCGAGGTGCAAATGGATGCATATAGAGTTTGCGAACAGTTTACGCACATACAGCGGGGAGGGGGGGGGGGAGAGAGAGATAGAAAGAAACAAAGACCGAGATAGATACATATACAACAAGAGAGGGAGAGATAAAGAGAAGGGGTGGGGAAAGCACTGAAAGCTGTATGAATCTGTATAATTACCCCGGCGTGTTGCCTCCCAATCGATGGTTTCTTTGGAAAGAACAGAAAGAAGCGTTCGGTTAATCAAACGTGACACGTATACACAGTATCACCTACCTACACCAGTGCGCGCGCTCCAAGAATTACGCGGAGGAAGATTTACTTGAAACAAAGCGACACGTCTGTCATCCGCTACGTCAGAGAGAAAAAGACCTTCGAGCGATACTGCGGTGTTATTGAATCTCGCTCATTGTGCCATTAGCGGGCTTATCTTACGCTCGAAGGTCGAATGAGATGTGTATGTACTGTGCGAGAGCCGCGCTTCAGCGACAAGAGATAGGCGCGAGTAAAAAAACGGGGACGAGCGAGATACTGCGAATAATGAAAATCTAAGGCTCGGTGCGGTGACAAAACGGCGGCCGCAGTTGAAACTCGTCTGGCGTGAGGCAAGTTTCCGGCGACGACTGTGAGCCAATTAGCGGCCAAAGTCTCACTCAGGGGACACTTTTTTTCTTATCGAATAAAATCGCTTGATCGATGCACGTGTGCAATTTTATTCTTTCATCTCCCGCATCCCTCCCCCCCCCCCGATTTCCGCTTATATCTCCGATAAAAATAAACTTAGGACCAATCTAAAACACGCATCTCGAGGATTGATTCTCTGATAAAAAAAATGGTAAATATATAGAAAAGGTACACCTCAGCGATTTTTTTCATTTTGAAATATGTTACAAAGGATGAAATTCTGAGTGACTTTTCCTAATACAATTGTATGGGGGTCGCTTATAGTTTCCGAGATATCTGATTTTAAAGTTTTGGAATTTTGATTATCCTGAAATTAAATTCCAGATATCATAAGCTGACGTTATTTACAGTACAATCCAAACAGTTAATCCAAACATAGTGTATACATAGAAATATAGGAAACAGTACATATAAGCGGGAGAGGGGCTCCGCCCCTCCTACGCACCCCCTCCTCAAAAAAATCCTAACCTAACTTAACTTATTGCATCTTTATATATTGTTGGGCGAAGTTGACAAGATCTTCTTAAAAGCCACAACACCTAATTATATGCAGATATTATGATAAGTTAAGTTGAGCCAGGTGATAGATCTTAAGAGAACTTTTTTCAACAATGTCCAAAAATATATAAAGATGCAATAAGTTAGGTTAGGTTAGGATTTGTTTGGGGAGGGGGCGAAGCCCCTCTCCCGCTTATATGTACTGTTTCCTATATTTAAAGTGAATGAAAACTGCTTGTCTACTTCAAATATACTTCGACGTACAATTATAAAACTTTAAAGTCAAATATCTCAGAAACTATAAACGACCCTCACATAATTGTATTAGGAAAAGTCACTCGGAATTTCATTCTTTATAACATATTTCAAAATGAAAAAAATCGGTGAGGTGCACCCTTTTCTATATATTTACCAAAAAAATGCCCGCGAAACAATCGCGGCTTCAACGAGTGTCCAACTCTCTCGCTTGTTATCTCGGCCAATAAGCCACGAAGAGAGATGACTCCTCTGCTAAACGGAATTCGGGCGAGAATCTCTCGATGAGAATGTCGCGCATAGTTCGATCACCGCCATTACATAGTTACGAAGACTTGATCGCGCGTGCATGTCGGGTGAATGATGAGAGAAAAATCGACTCACCTGAGTGACGCTCTTGTCTTTGATCTTCTCGAGGGGTAATCGTTCCTTGACGTAGTGCAGGCTGAGGATCTCCTTGACGCGCTTCTTGTCCTGCAGGATCTGCTTCACGCCCGGCTCCTCCAGCGCGGCGTTGCTGGGCGCGAAGAGGGTTACGTCGCGCAGGTGACTAATGGTGTTCATGATGTCGTCCCCGAAATCGCGGATGGTCTCGTAAAACTTGTACACCGGCCCGTCCTCCTTTTCCTACACGGAGAGAAGAGATTTCTGTCGATCGGTCACGCAGTGCTCGCCGCGCCGCGCCTCGCCGCCAGCGAGGGGCCGTCGACGTGAAAGACGAGACACAAACGAGAGAAAAGCGAAAGAAAACGTAGAGAATGAAAGAGGCGTGGAACGGCGACGGCAAAGGAGAGGACGCGAAAACGCGGCGTTCGGGAGACGGAGGGGGGGGGAGAGGGGTGGACAAAACGAACGTAGAGCAAAAAACGACTATGGTTGCGTCATGACGACGGCGGGCGTCAATGGCGTCCGGGTTCGGCCGAAGGCATCAACGCATTGAATATTCCATTACGCGTTAATCAGCCGCGACAGGAGGGAAACTCTTCCGCTTCTCGCGGTGATTAAGGCGTAACGGAATTTGTTGCGTGAGCTGCGTTCGTCCGAATCCGGACGTTATTGACTCACCGCAACGAAACACGGAAAGAAAGAAAAATAAAGGGAGCACTCTGGCGGGAAGCGGACGGGGGGACGGGGTGAACACGGGATGCGAAAAAGTTGGACGATTAAAGAGGAGCAAGCTCGCGAGGCGAGCCACCGAGTTTCGCGTTGCGTCGTCGCCTCGGCAGGTGTTTTCGCGAATGCCGGGAAATTGATTCTCATAAACGACGACTTCACTATTTTTGGCGAGTCAGCCGCGTCGGAGAACTCGCGATTGCGAGTTGTTCAAAGTGAAATGATTCGTCGCTCGAAATCCAGATCGAGAGTTCGAGCGAGCAACGTTGAGACCGTCAGGCGATGATGCGATGGACGCGAGAGAGAGAGAGAGAGAGAGAGAGAGAGAGAGAGAGGAAGAGAGAGAGACTCGTCCAATTTGAGGAAATAAAAGTTCCCCCGACGGAGGTGACAATCCACCGTCGGGAGGTTAAGAGATTCTCCGCGGAAAGGGAGAAGAAAAGGGAGGGAGAAAGGGAGAGACGGAGAGGAGCCACCCCTGAAAAGCAAAATACTTGAAATTCAGTTGGCTCGGCCGCGAGAATGGAACCGTCGCAATTAAGCCCGGACGTAACGAACTCGAAGCTCCGTGTAACTCGCGCCGCGAGCAAGAGACGAAATGAATTACTCACAGACGTAGGAGACAAGGTGCGAGGGAAAAGAAAGTGTGACTGGGACGTGACCGTTAGTGGTCCATGGAAGCGGCAACGCTACGTGACACACATAATTCACGTTCTTCCTTGGGAGCGCGAGAGTGCCGATTGCGCTTCTTGCACGGGTCCGAAGGGAGGAACGTCACGCGGCATCATGAAATTTTCGGGAGCTATTCTAAAAAATGTACACGGGAGGGAGGAGGAAGAGGGATAGAGCGAGAGGGAGAGAGCGAGAGGGAGGGAGGGAGGGAGAGAGAGAGAGAGAGAGAGAGAGAGAGAGAGAGAGAGAGAGAGGCGCAATCTCGAAATAATTGGTTCTCCGGGATAATCACGAGTCGGGAGTAGCGGGATACACGATGTGTAACTTGATGCGCGTAACTCGATGCGCGGCGGAATTAGGAAAGTTAATCTCGCCGGATATTAATTTCACAGAATTAATTCTGCCTGATTAACCCCGTCTGAATGCTTCACTCGCCCGAATGTCGGGCTTCCGATACGCAGGTCACGCGCGATTTTCCGCAAGGATACCGCGCGCAAGGATACCGAGGACGGCAGTGACGAACGACGATACGACGCGAGGTCTGCGACGTGTCGACGCCAAGCGCGTCGGAAGCACCGAAGTATGAAGAGACACACACTTGCTGAGATAGCGAGTGCTCTTTTCCGAGAATCTCTCTCTCTCTCTCTCTCTCTCTCTCTCTCTCTCTCTCTCTCTCTCTCTCTCTCTCTCTCTCTCTCTCGGTGAGAGCAGCGCGAGAAAGGTCTTACGTGTCGCTCTATTGTCGCACGACTCAACTCGCCGCGACAATACCGCGCGGGAGATCACGGTGGATTTTGGAAATTCCTCGTAGTTAGGAGCAAGGAATTAACGCGAGAGTTCAAACGGACAGTACCGTTCGGTCGGATTGCACCGCGGACGGAAAGAATGAGAAAAAAAGGGAAATAAAAGAAGGGAAACGGAGGAAAAGCGAGGCGGAAAGGTAATTAACGGGGCCGCGGTTAGATATTCACGACGCCCGCAGCTTCGACGTGGTTCTCGGTGTTTATGGACGGGCTTAATGAGAGGGACCGGGCGAAAAAGAGCGCGAAAAGGAGATCTTTGTGCGCGAAATAGGTAGTCAGGTCGAGGCGGAAGTGCGAAAACGACGCGGCTGCACGAAACACGACCGTCTAAGAGTCGGAAAAATTATTTTCCCGCCTTTTTCTCGATTCGCGCGATTCAGCGATGTGAAAGACGAAGACAGCGAGAGGAAGACAAGTATAGAGAGAAAGAGAGAGAGAGAGAGAGAGAGAGAGAGAGAGAGAGAGAGAGAGAGAGGGAAAGGAAGAAAGACGAGTTTCTCAGATTTTCCGCGTTCAGACCAAAGAGCGTGTAATTTTCTGCATCGACGCGGAAAGTCGCGCGATCATTATAACGTCGAGAAGGAGGAGCGAAGTCAAAGGGAATACTTGAAAATGTACACTGACGTCCATTAGTTTCGATACATCTTATAATTTTTTGTTCGACGACGTTCCGCTCCCCCTCCTCCCTCTCTCTCTTTCTCTTTCTTCTCGGTTTTCAAAGAGAAGCTCCACTCAGATTCTCGCGCGAAGCGGAAAATCGTGGCGGTTCCGCTCTCGCCGAGACGAGGAACCCTTCGTCTTTTGCAATTTGCTCAGACTCCGCGTTTCGGTCCGCTAACGAACCGGCACGGCGCGGCGCGGCGGCGAATTCTTCGTATATCGCGGTGTCGTAATTAACGGAGCGGGAGAAGGCCGCGTGCGCGGAAAAACCCGCCGCGCTCCGATCGTCGCATTTCCGCCGGCACGCGCGCGCCAGTGGCAGTGCCAAATTACACACACGCGTACACGATACCCGGAGACACCCGGCCGGGGTAATATTACTAAAAGAACGGGATTCATGCAGCCCCGGGTTAGAACAACATCGGGGCGGGCTTGCGCGCAGGAAAAATCTACGGAAGTCATTTCCCCCGTTCTCCCATTGCCGCCGAATGCCGCCGGCATTTCCCTCGTGGCACAAATCTCTCTCTTTTGCCGCGCCTCCTCATCCTCCTGCGCCTCCTCTACCACCGATTTATTTCGCCTTCCTATCCGCTCTCCCTTTCGTTCTTTTTGCTCGTTCCTCGTTAATCTCTCTTTTGCAGGTTCGAGGCTTTGGCCGATGGGAAAGCCGGCAAGTAACGAAAAGGGGGATTAACTAGGCATCCAAGGCGTTGCGCGGGAGAGGAGAAAAATATTGACAGAGAACTAGAGAAAAAAACACAGAGAGAGAGAGAGAGAGAGAGAGAGAGAGAGAGAGAGAGAGAGAGATGGCGGAAGGAAAGGAGGAGGAGGAGGAGGAGGAAGAAGAAGAAAGGCGAGGCAAGGGAGTGATACAGGAAGAGACGCTCGGGGCTGGCAAAATCGTAACGAAAGTCGATCCGCGGTCGTTAGTCGAGGCTATCTCCGAACGGCCGAGAGAAGGATGGGGCGGAGAGAAGGAGGGGGTGGGGATGGCGAGTTTAATAACGATACATTGCTACTGCTAGGGTGGACGAGGGAGAGGGCTTGCCTACGCCGGGATAAATTAATAAAAATGTACGCGGGCGAGAGCGTTCGCGCGTTCGGGCCTCGCCCGTAGCGGAAGATCAAGAGGAGAAGAAGAGAGCTCTTTTCTTGCTTTCTCTCACTCTCCCTTTTTCTCTTTCCTCCGGCGACTTGAAATAGTATCGATCGGCGAAGGCTCGTTCTTCCGCTCTCGCTGTACCCGCGTCGTCAGCTCTGCGTTCTTTTGTATTCAGAGCATCGAGCCGTGAAGTTGTATACGTGTCAGCGAGGGGTTTTCGTTCCGGAGCGGAAATACATCTCGGCGCGCGCACGCTCGCGAGATTCTCGATAATGGCCGGCGACATTTTTGCGGGGAATCTCTCCAATTATATCCGGCATTTTTCAGTCGTCCCCATTGGCCCGATTTCGCGAGAGATTCGAGCGGTTCGGGAATATCGCGCACGATCACGCTTGGCCGTTCCCGATCGACTTCGAAATTCGCGTCTGCCGCCGATCCTGTCAGCGCCGCCTTGGCCTCGTTTTGCTCCGATGGCGCCTTGGCGCCTTGTCCCGCTCTTTGTCATCTTATTCCGTCTGCCTTATTTATCCCGGCTCGCTGCCGGGCTTTATCGCGGCGATATTGCCTTTATTTCACTCGGACTTTGCCTTTATTTCACTCGGACTTGCGTCGCGTTTTAGAACGGATCAGCGGAACGAGATTTCCTCGATCGTATTTTCATGTAAATGGCCGGACGTCGTCGTCGTACGACGTCCGCACGTGAGGGAGAGAGAAAGAGAGAGAAAGAGAAAGAGAGAGGAGAGAGAGGGGGAGAAAGAGAGAGAGAGAGAGAGAGAGGGAGAGAGAGAGAGAGAGAGGAGAGAGAAAGAGATAGAGTGAGAGAGAGAGAGAGAGAGAGAGAGAGAGAGAGAGAAAGAGAAAGAAATCGCAGCTTCTTCTACTACACTTGTGTACAAGGATCTAAATATTCAAGGATCAAACGATTCGCAATATCCCCGGACGCCGGAATCCGAGGACTCTGTCGATCCCCGTGCCCCGTGCCCTAATCCTTGGGATCCGCGGGATCTCCCAAGGGAGCCGGGGTCGACCGGGGGTCTTCGGTTTGCGGAAATTTCAGCGTCCAGGCCGGTCGAACTACGACTCGCGAATCTAAGAGCCAAAGAGCCGCACATTTCCGACGGAGGAGAATTTCCACCGGAAAATCCGCGCGCGTCCATGGGTCGGTGGACTCGCGCGGGCGCCATTATTATCGGGTCCATCCGACGCTCGGACGGCCAGATCGGAGTCTGAAGAGAGTGTCGTGTGTATATATTCGTAGTTCACTGATGAGTTCATTTAGTATAAGTACTTACGATGCCCTATACGACATGCAGAGTCCAATAGAGACATGCAAAGCACCACAGAATAACATCATTGAGTCAATATAAGAATAGTAAACACATGTACACAATTGATCAAGTAGTTAAAAACAAAAAGGAATTAAAAAACGTGATACATAGTGAGATAGAGAGAGAGAGAGAGAGAGAGAGAGAGAGAGAGAGAGAAAGAGAGAGAGGGGGGGAGAAAGAGAGAGAAGGAGAGAGAGAGAGAGAGAGAGAGAGAGAGAGAGAGAGAGAGAGAGAGAGAGAGAGATGTTACCCGACACATATTAAACGTACAAAGAGGGAGATCACGCGCGCAAAGAGACTTCCTCTTCACTGGTACGTTCGTTCGTTCTTTCTGGTATTGTTTTCTTTCATCTTTTTTTTTTCTGGTTCATCTCGGGACAACGAGGAGGAGGTTCTTCTCCGAGAGAGAGAATCGATCTTCCGTCTTGCGCCCGTTTTTCCCGGGGATTTCGTCGAAAGTGCGCGTTCTCCGTCAGAGGAGGCCAAGATCGCGTTGTCACTTTTATACTTTTGCTATCGTCACTATCAATTACATTAATATCCTCGACTGGACTCGGGGTTCATTAATCGTAAATTTGACAAACACACAGCTCATATGCACACTCAATTGCGTGTATACGCGCGCACATCCGCAACCACCCGCAATCGTTCGCAAGACAGTTACTCCTTTTTCTCCCCGCGACCGACGAGCAACAGAGCGATGGGGGCGGCGAGGGGGAGGGAGATGGAGCGGAAAGCGCGCGCGCGTAGAGTTAATTAGTCGGCGATTAGAACGATCAGTCATTCGCGATCGCGATTAATGGGGTGCGATTTGAGCGCGGCTCAGCGTCGCGCGGGAGAGCGACGCGCGCGATTTTTCGACGGAGCGTCCTCCGGCGTATTGTAAATTACAAGAGTCGAGATTATCAGGCGGTAATTAATAGGAGCGCGCGTTCGCTCGCGCTCGTCGCGGAAATTTAGTACGCTCAATGCACCCGGACGGGCAATTACGATAAACGTCATTTCGCATGAAAACGCGACGGTATCGCGACGCGCCGCCGCGATATCGCCACGTGAGTAATGGCCGCGAAAGACGGCCCTCCGCGAGAGCTTCGCGTTTCGCCGTGGCGGGAGAAAATTTCGACTCGACCGGGTCGCGTTCGCTAATTGTGATCAATGGGCCCGCGAGGATTTCCATCGAGAGAGCGTTCTCCTCTCTCTCTCTCTCTCTCTCTCTCTCTCTCTCTCTCTCTCTCTCTCTCTCTCTCTCTCTCCCCCTCCTTCTCTCTCCCTCTCTCTCTCTCTCTCTCTCTCCCTCTCACCTTCTCCCGCTCTCTCTGTCTCCCCTATCTCTCTTTTCGTTGCGCTCTACGACGTTCCTCGGTCGACACGAGGGATGAAGGATCGCGGTGATCGGACCAGTCGCAGACAAACGGACGTACACTTTCTCGCGAGAAGGAGAGCGAGTGGTGCTCGCGACGGCATGGCCGCGATCATCCCCCGAAACGCGCCGTATCCGCAGATTGCACTTCGCTTCACTTCACTCTTTGCAGTTAAACTATTCGCATTGTATGTTATATAATGGACGCCCCTCGGAGAGACACGCGTATGACGGCGCGCGGTGCGACGCGGTTATTCTCCCCGAGGAATTCCGGCGACGACCTTTCCTCAGCGCGACGGAATTTAATCCGAGGACATCGAGGGAGGCGGAGAGCTTCCTCTCGATTCTCGTCACCTTCTTTTCGCCCTTTTGCCTCCCACGCTCCCTCGTCCCTTTCCCTCCGCTGCGAATAGCTCGGGAGTTAAGTCGGAGATTATGCGAGCGTCCGCCGCGGGAAAAACGGACCGGTAATTACTCGAGCGAGAAGATAATGGATAACGGCCGCGACCGACACGCGTCTCTCCCGGGGCTGCGTCCTTGTGTGTGTGAAATATATATACATATATATACATATATATATATATGTATATATAACGAAGAAAAATTAGGCGTAATGTGAGAATGACTCAAGAAGAAGGGGGTGTGAGGTGGCGAAAAATGGCGAATTCATGATCGAATGCGCTGATTGAGATATGTCAGATCATGAGAGAAAAAGGGAGAGATAGTAATAGAGAGAGAGAGAGAGAAAGAGAGAGAGAGAGAGAGAGAGAGAGAGAGAATGAAAAAGAAAGAGAGAGAGCTCGTGGGGATGCCGCGATTCGATGTGAATATATGTCGCGATGCGAAACGAGCTTGATCATGATCTGTGGCGATATGAAGAGAGAGGGAGAGAGGAAGAGAGAGAGAGAGAGAGAGAGAGAGAGAGAGAGAGAGAGAGAAAGAGAGAAAGACAGAAAGAGAACGCGCGATGGTATCTGCCGATGTTGTAACACACCACCTTTCCTTGCAGCGTTGCGAGCGCGCGCGCACGCACGCACGTCCAAGGAAGTTTTGCCCCACTTTGTTTAAAAATATGCAACGAGTCCTTGTGTGTAAATAATGACGGCGAATCTTCTTCGAGTCCGCCTTTTGTACTCGAGCTCCTTGACATGTCATCCCATCCCCTTACCTTGCTCGAGCAGACGACTGTGTCGGCGCGTTTTCCCAGATCTTTGATGGATCTCGCTCGCCGGGGAACTTCGTGTTCGGCTAGAACTCCGTTCGCGTTATTGAGCGCTTAACGACTAAAGCATCCACTTCCGTTTCCGGTTAGGGATATTGCGCTCCTCCCTCCGTCCCTCCTTCCCACCCACCGAATTCGTCCTCGTCATCGTCGGACGAGCGGATTTTCCTTCCGCTCATCCGTGGCGAGATGATTCTCTTTTTTCCTTTCTCCTTCGCTTTTTACCCTTCTCACGTACGTCCCGACGACGCACAGGGGTAGGTGGGTGCAAAACTCGATCGACGTGCGTGCCGTACGTCGTCTCGAACCGGTGCGCTCTCGTGTTCGACGGTGTACATGCGACACATTCACGGGGGCTAACAGTCAATCGCAGGTAGGCGTGTGCAACGTGCAATGATGCGTATCGACGTGAGACGTTGAGAAGAAACACTGACGAATTTTTCGCAAGGAAAAGAGAAGACCTCGCGCGCTTGCTCGGGCTCGACGGCGATAAAGCGCGCTCTCGCCGTGGCCCGCGAGCCTAATCGTAAAACCGTGCTCGGGGTGTCGCGCCCTCCGTAAGTAAGCGCGTAGCGAGTAATCGCGCGATGGTCGGGTCGGCCGCCTCGGGCGTGGAAGGCAGGTAGGCAGCGATAATACAGCTCGAAAATGAAATTTTTACGACGCGCCTGAAGCGCAAACTTCTCCCTCGCGCGGCGGTCCCGCGAGTTTGCGCGTCGCGTGAAAAACGCCCTCGACCGGGCGCGAGAGCGAGAGGACGCGACGAGAGGAAGTGAGACGTCGCGCTCGTAAAGTGGAAGAGGACTACGGGCGATCTCCGTTCAGCTCCGCTCCGCTCCGCGGAAAGCGTGACTGAAAGTTGAGAAGGTAGTTTACAAAGCGTGTTACCAGCCGGCATTGAGAAGCGACGAAGAAACGCGCCTCTGCCGAAGGGGCGAAGGGGCAGCGAAACGAAGCCCAGAGCCGAACGCGGAAGCTGGAGATGAAGTCGAGATTGCCAGCCGGGGGAGGGGGGGGGGGAACGTATTCGACGATAACAATCGCGTGTTATCGTTGCAATTAGGCGCATCTTCTCGACGCGCTCGTCCTTATTCGCCGTCAATCTTCTCCTCGAGAGGCGAAACGCGCTGCGCCCGCGCCGCGGCGTCAGAGAGCGCGGCCGAGGTAACTCGGACGAGTCATCGATCAGAACACGAGGAAGCGACGGCGCGCGCCGTAAACACATCTCGTCTCACGTCTCCATCTCCCGAACGTTCTCATCGCTCTCGTCCGACATCCCTCGCGGAGGGTGCCGGTCCGAAAAGTTCGCTCCCTACAGAGTCGGGGGGGGGGGGGCTGCTGGCGCGCGTCTAACGGATTAAAAGGAGCTCATAAATGATTCCCATGCGAATCTCGCGATTCTATCGGCCGCGCGGAGGAGGAACGCAAGGGACGTCCGGGGCCTCGGGAAACGTTTCGAGGGGCTCCGAATTCAATCTTCATCAGAAAACCCATTACAAGCGCGCGAGCAAAATTCCTCTCGTAAATCCTTTATCGTCGCCGCAACGCCCGAGCGAGGGGGCAAGAGAGAGGGCGAGAGGCCGATAGGGAGAACGAGATCCTTCCCCAAAGCTCGTTCGATCTCGCGTTAGAAATCTAAACTCGATATATCACCGCCCCGTACGTACATTATTAGACGCGCGCTGGGGTCAGTGCGGCTTGGCGGTTGCATCGATTTACGGTATCGAATCGCGCGTGCGCGTGCGAGCTCGGCTTCGGGTCAGGTCTTATCAGAAACGAGAGGGAGACAGCGAGAGAGCGAGAGAGAGAGAGAGAGAGAGACCGTCGTAACGTCGCGCCGAAAATTTACGCGGCGCGCGCGTTCGTTGCCGTGATAGAGGCACCGCGGACGAGAATTCAAGTCCGCGTTTAAGGATCTCGTAAAAGCACCGGGGGTGCGTTACTACAACTCCCGGTTGTCGCCCAAATGACTGCTTGATCACGGGCTTGATAGCACGTTATATCCAAGGGATACACTTCGCGACGCACTTCGCGAACGGAACGACGGAACGTCGCGGCCGGTCTGAGCCGGCGTCGCGGCGCGCTGCTTTACGACGGTCGCGCGCTGTCTCCTCTCCCTCGTCCCACCCTCTTGACCCTCCCAGCGTTATCCACTCTCTCGGTCGTTTTATGTCGCGTCGCGGTTGAAAAGCGTCCGGGATCATCTTCGCGCCGACTATAACACGCTGACGCGACGCGCGACCGCGCTCAAAATCGATCGCGCGAGTCTCGCGTCTCGCTGGCGGGAGCAAAGACTGTTTAGGAGGCGGCGGGAGGAATTCCCGTCCTTCATTATTGAGGATTGATGAGCGGACATTCTGTTATGGATCGGCCCTGCGCGACGTTAATCACGAGGGATCGAGAGGCGACACACGCGGCAGCGGGATCAGCCTCTTCACGGATCGCGTGATACGTTTTGATAGACGCTTTGAATCTTTTATCTCAATTCTTTTATCTTTTATCTCAATTCTAACATTATCCGCTCGGCTAAGATGGAGAAGCGCGTTCACCGCTAGAAATCCCGCAAGAAGCAGAGGCGTCTCGTCGCGCGATCGACAAGCGTCATATTTACTCGTCACTTAAAAATCGAGCGAATTCCTCCGATCTCAGGGAATTCGTCCCCGAAGAGGCTGATGAACGGAGCTGTCGAGGGTTGAACGCGCGGGAGGACGACTCGAAACGGCGCGGCTGGCGACGACGCGTTTCGCACGACGTTTTGTATCCGCGAGTGTGACAAATGCGCGCGTCTCACGCCCCCGCATTGAGCCCCCCCTTCCGGAGAATAGATGAAAATAGCTTTTTAAAAGCCCACGGACATATTTACGTCAGCGCTTTCGTTTCCCGGATTATTAACGCGTCATTAGCGTCGGGGTGTTCATTGTTCGCCGCGCCGCGCGCGGGTGCGCGCGACACGGCGAAGATACGCGGTCGCGATAAAAACGCGCGCGAGCTTCTAGATTGGCCGCGTGATTGATCGCGAATAAAGTTATTAATGACGCGGCCGATTGCCGCGCGGCGTTTTGTTCGCGGCCGCAGCGCGCGACGCTTTCTCCTCTATTTAAAGCAAGCGACGATTTAACGGCGCGCATTTCAATCGCGCTTCTCGCGCTATCATCTCGCCAATTTTGCCGACGGGATGTAATCGCGCTCGGCCGGTCTGCCCGACAAAAATTTCAGCCGATCCAGATGGAAAGCCGGTATCGGGCTAACGAATCGCGAGCGTAATTGCGATCCCGCGATCCCGCACGTCCGCTTCGTCTCTGGCTACGTGACTTTCGCCGGTGCCGGTTTCGCATTTTTATAACAACCGTGTGTCGAAGCGCCAGTAATTCCGCAACTTGATATTCGCGCATACTCGGCGAGCCGGGGAGGGAGAGGGAAAGAGGGAGAGAGAGGGAGAGAGAGGGAGAGAGAGGGAGAGAGAGAGAGAGAGAGAGAGAGAGGGAGAGAGAGGGAGAGAGAGAGAGAGAGAGAGAAAGGACTTCATGAAAAGTCCAACGCGCCGGATATCACCACGATTCCGTTTCCGTCACGGAGTCGCGAGAAGTGCAGCTCGCGCAAACTTTCCTCCGCGCCAACTTTCTTACATTCGACCGGACGCCTTTCTTTCGAGATAAAGCCACTGTCGACATGCGGCTGCGTGAAGGTGAGGGAGGTGCGCGCTCTCGCATTCCCTCTCGATGAGGTACGATTCTCCGAGGAGAGACCTGAAATTTACGACGTTTGTTTGGCGCGAGAGCGCGCGCGTCCTGTCTTCGCCGTCGGCGCGGAAAAGCCACGCGAGAAACAAGAACGGCGAGAAAGGGATTGGACGGGGAGAGAGAGAGAGAGAGAGAGAGAGAGAGAGAGAGAGAGAGGGGGGGGAGGAAGGGGAGGGAAGGGGAGAGGGAGGAAAGGGCGAGCGAGCTTTCCGCGGACTTTTTTCCCTCTCGCGGCGTATTTCATTTCCCCGAGACTCCCGCGTGGAAAACTCGGTCCCTTTTTCCTTTTCTCAAGATTGTAAATGGCGAACGAGCGCGTTGAGTAATGAGTCCAGGAGGATCCCTGTTTCGGTCGACCAGCCGAGGCGGCCGATAGTCCGGCTCCGACGAGCCGGGGAACGAGCTCGGAAATCTCAAGACTGGAGAATGCAAGCAGGAGCATGAGAATCTGAAGAATCCTCCTCCAGGATCCTGCACGAGGGCTGTCCGAACAATCGGGCTCGCGAACAATCGGACCGAGCGTTCGCGTCGAGAGATCAAAGTGCGTCCTGCGCGACTTATGACCCCGCGAGGTACGAGCGTACCTCCGGGAAGCCGAGCGAGGAGGAGAGCACCGAAAAATCCATCAGCGGTGACTCCCTTTGAGCCTGTCTCCGCGGCTCTACGCAGGATTCTACACTTTTCTACGGACAGCACGAGAACCGTCGCTGAACATGCAGGTGCCCGCGCTCGAGTGTGTGTGTGTGTGTGTGTGTGTGTGTGTGTGTGTACGGGTATGGGTGTGTGCGTGTATGCGTACATGTACGTATGTGTGAGTCCAGAGATTACACCCTCGTTGATAGCCGCATACAGACATCAATCAAAAGCATGCTCCTGTATCTCTACGCGACGAAACTAACTTGGCGAGTTCTCTCTCGCTGGGCGTGTGCGAGGCTCGCGTCGTCGTGCGATTTACGTACGTGCGTTTCACTAGAGTGCAAGAGCGGAGTGCAAGGCGCGATTTTCTCCCGCGACTGAATCTCCTACTTGGAGGATCGTTCCTTGGGACGATGACGAGGACGGAGGGATACGGGGAAGGGGGAGATGGCTCGGTGTAATTTCGAGGTGATTGTCCGCGAGCAACGCGATCGATAATGCTCGATGCCCGAGGAGCCTGAGGATCGTTGCTGTTGGCGGCGGGGCGGAGGGAGGGCGCACAAATAACGTGCAAAGAAATGAAGGGCTCCTTCGAGAAACAAAGTATCGACAGCCTCGGATATTCCCCGCAACGTTCGTCCTTTCACGAGAGCGAGCGGACTGTCGGCGCGCGTCGCGAAGAGGATCGCGTGAATAATGACGTCGGCGCTCTTTTCCGTTTTATTACCGTTTTATTACGAGATATTTCGGCAAGTGCGACGTCATGTCAAACGCGCCTCCACCCGCGCCCGATGTTCATCAGAGGGAGGGCTTTATTCGCGACTGTTTGACTCCCGATATTGAATGCGTCAATAATTAAGCGGTAGATCAAAATGTTCTGTTGAAACAAGAGTTCGCTCGATGGCAATTAATCGAAAAATAAAATTTAATTGTCCCTATTTCCATCTTTAATTGGCACATCGGGTCTCATTAATAATGACGTGCGCGTTTCGCGTCGTACTTTTTCGGTCGAATTCCGGCATCCGCGCCGCCCGGCAATTTATAGCGAATCCGCACCCATCCGTGTGGACACGCGTGTACACACGCACGCGCGCGCACACACACATACACACACACACACACGCGCGCGCGCGCGCGTGTCAGAGCGCGCGTCCCGATCACGGATCGTTAAGAAAGGCACATCAAAATCGCGTTGCCCCGTCATGCCCGAGCTCGCCCTCGTTACCTCCGCATTTTACTCGCGTTCTAAAACTCGCTCACGCAAGTGACCGAAGCTCGAGCGTTAACCCGGGTTATTCGCCCATCAAAGTGCACGTAAAAAAGTCACGATTGAGCAATGTCCGCGCGTAATTTCAGCTTGGCACGTTGCGAACTCGGTCGAACTCGATTCTTGGCTCGCCGACAAAATTGCAGGGCAGTCGCCTTCCGCGAACGGAAAAACGCGCGAACCCGCGGAAAAATTTGCCGGCGATCAATTATCCTTAAACAGAAACGCCATATTCGGCGACGAATATTCCAAATTCGTCGCAGCGTGTGACGAAAATATCTGTTCACTCTTTTTTCTCTTCGCGTGTTTTTAGCCGGCCGTCGAATAAACGTACAAAGACGGAAAAATTCTAAAATATATGCTAACGATGGTCTAAAAATACAAGCAATGTCAGCAAACAGTTTGATAATTCAGAGCTGCGAAAGACTCGTCGGACCGATCTTGGGTGCGAGACACACGTCTGACAAACTCATTTAACTTCCCGCATTTAACTTCTCGTATATCACTTCAAAAAACTCCATAGAAATGACAACTTTCTGTCGTCCCAAATATCGGCGTCCGTCTCAATATTTTAAGCGATATGCGCGCGCGATGAATGCGCGAAATATACCGCTCGTTGATAAAAATATTTGTCTCGTCTGTCACTTAAACGTTTTATCGCGATCCCAACCTGTCGTCAAGTCGACGATCGAAAAAATAAATATGTCAAATTATTTGCAGAATTAAAAACGCCATCACATGATTTTGGTTATTCAGAACGTGAAATCCGGATTCCATCATAAAATAACACACACATACACACGAGAGGAGAGAAAGAGAGCGATTTTTTAATCTGCTCCGTTTGTGGATTATTTCTCGATTTCAACGATGCCCTTCTTCGTCCCGAATAAAAAGCCCCGAAGATTCAAAAGTGCGACGCGCGTTTGACATTCGACGCATCCAAATATCATCGAAGTTCACGAGAGACCCCGTGGATGATCTTATGTATTCCTCGGCTGAATTATCCCGCGATAGCGCTCTCCCTTACATAAGAGGGTGCTTTCCAGCTTTCCAGCAAGAAGCACCCCCTTAGCAGCCGAGGGTTCAACGTACCCGATTTTCAGGCGGGATTCGTCACAATCGTCGGACTCGCGCACGAGCCCGTGCCGTAAAAAGCGGCGTGGAGGAGAGTGCGGCGGAAGGGGGGGTAGAGGACCCGCTTTTGATTTGCATCGTAAATAGTGACGGGGGTGCGGTGGGCTGCTGGCGAGGGTGGAAGGGCCTCAAAAATCGCGCTGCGGCGGCAGTGACGCTATCGTGCGAAAAAAGGAGGGAGAGAAAAAATGCACCGGGTTTTACCGGGCGCGTCAAGCGTGAGGAAAAGGGAAGGGAGGGAAGGACCGAGGGAAAAAGAGACAGAGAGACAGAGAGAGAGAGAGAGAGAGAGAGAGAAAGCGACGAGGTGTGGAGGAACGAGCGGGAGAGGAGAGCGCTGAAAGTGAGAGGCAATAGGATGCATAAAAAACACCGACTACAAAATGCAAAGTCAGCCGCCGCTCTACGCTCGCGAGAGCGCGCGCGTGCGTTGCGTGCGAGCAAGCGTGCGTGCGTGTGTGCGTGCGTGCGTGCGAGCAAGCGTGCGTGCGTGCGTGCGTGCGTGCGTGCGTGCGTGCGAGCAAGCGTGCGTGCGTGCGTGCGTGCGTGCGTGCGTGCGTGCGTGTGTGAGTGCGTGCAAGTGAGCGAGCGAGCGTGCGTGCGCGTGTGCGAGCTTCGAGCTTTTTTCTCTCTTCCTCTGCCGTTTTTTCTCTCTGTCCTTTTTCTCTCCTTCTCTTTTTTGCTCGATGTCGCTCGGTCGTCTTTCGCGCGTGAGGCGCATACACGCTCGCATACGCGCGCTCGGGCGCGCGTGCGCGCGCGCGCGCTTCTCTCAGCTCTTTGCTCGCGCTACTCGTGCTGCTCTACTTTGCTCGGCGTGTGATGGACGCGGAAAAGGCGCACATTAAGCTCTCACGGTGGTTCATAGTTTGCATAGCTTGGCGACGTCGTGTAATGCGCGCCGGTGTCCGCGTTTACGGGCGCTGCGGATCGATGTAAACGCGAAAATGCTTCTCCTTTTTAGCAGGCGGACGGGCACGCCAAAGTTCGGCGTCGTCTTCTTCGCGGTGATGTTTGATGCGAAAGCGTGCTTTCGCACGGGAGAGGCAGGGAGAAAAAGTTCAATGTTCTCTATTTTCCCCCGCGCGAGGAAACGTCTCTTTCGTTACGTCGATCCGCGAAATGCTTTATACGCCGATAAAGTCGGACATCGGCGCGCGGCGAAGGTAACGAAGATGAGCGAAAAGATGTGGCGGCGTACGAGAAGAGGCACATGAAGTAAAACGACGAAATCATCAAAGATACATGAAGTGCCGATGAAAAGAGAAAGCGAGAGCGAGAGAGAGAGAGAGAGAGCGCGAGAGAGAGAGAGAGAGAGAGAGAGAAATAGAGAGAGGATGGTGGGAGAGCAAAAGAGCGAGAGACAAAGACAGAAGAGGAGACAAAAAGGGAAAGATGATGAAAGAGACAGACAACGAAAGGTGACAGAAGAAAGAGAGAGGGAGAAAGGGAGAAGGTAATAGTAGAATGCAGCGAATGAGGAATGAAAGAGATTGTTTGATGAATCGTGGGATGTACGTATACGTGTAAACGCATGTGTTGTGTACGTGTATGCGCGCTTGCGTGGATACATGTGTGTATGCAGTGAGTGAGAACGATGTGACATAACGTTAATGATGCGATGTAGGTTAATGTACATGTCACCGTGTGGGAGGGGGAAAAAGTGAATAATAATATCGCGACGTACGATTGGAAACTTCCTTCCTTTCCCTCGCTCTTATTATCATTCACTTTTGATTAACATGCAAAATGTCTTCGAGAGTATACACGCGAGTGACGGTGGGACATACAACCGATAATACGAACTCTCTCAGCGCGAGATCTCGAAGTCGATGTTTCATTGAAGAGAAAATTCAGCCTCGCGAAATGAATAACGAATGAACGACGGCGGCACTCGGTAACGGCTAGCCGGCGGAAAGTGCGCTAAAAAGATCGAGTTCCATTGTAATTTAATGTATCGATCTGTCGTCAGACATTCTGCACGTTTGTTGTACGTAGTAAGACATAGGTGATACGTTGTGCGGTCGTGTATGTGTGTGAGTGCGTGAGTGTTGCGTGTGTGGCACACACATGACGGTGATTTCTGAAATGGATGTACTGGAGGGCATGGTGGTGGTGAACGAAAAGAGATGCAGACAGAGAAGTTGAAGCGAAAGTGGATCGATAGATAGAGAGAAGGAGGAGGGGAAAAGAGAGAAGGTGGAAGAGAAAGAGGAAGAAACAGAGAGAGAGAGAGAGAGAGAGAGAGAGAGAGAGAGAGAGAGAGAGAGAGAGAGAGAGAGAGAAAGTCTAGAGAAAAAGGCGGTGGCGAATTACCTTGAAGGACTGCACAGAGAAACCGGAAACCAGGGTCGGTCCGTAACATAAGAAGCGAACAGAAAACAGAAAAAGATAAACTTGTAATTAGGTCGTTCGCTGTAAGAGACGCTGTAAGCATTTCGTATGTAACTTCCTGCCGAGGGGCATGGGTGTGAGCTTGATATTGGGGCGACGAGCGAACAAGAGGGTATAAGGTTTCAGCGGCGCGGGAAGGGGGATGATTTTGTAGAGTCGTTGTTGTGTTTTCTGTTGATTTCGATGGGTCCAGGCTTGTGTGCTAATTGGGTGCTAGAAGAATTCACGCTGCAGGATGAGCGGATGATTGTCGCGCGCAACGCGGCGCTCGAGACCCCCAACTCGGTTGCGAACTCGAGTCGAGTCTGGAAATTTCGCGATTAAAATGAGATCCATACTATCCAGCGCGTTCGGATGCGCGGAACGATGCGATGGAACTGTCGACGATCATCCTGCGCGTCAAAAGGGTAATGTAAGTCGTTTTATTTACAAAAATACGCGGTCGCACGACCGAGAGAAACGCCAGGTTAAAATCGTCCGCCGATGGCGCCGATCGTGCGATTCGCGATAAATTCCGAAACGAAACGACGCGCTTTAGACCGTGACGGAAATTTGGCGCGAAACGCAGCCGGCGCGATAATTGCTCCCGGCGGCGACGCTAAGTTAACGCCGGCAATCATGAGATCGTCGCCGCGAAGTGGCCGGCGTTAGCGAGAAATTTAGACACTTCCATCGATTCCCGAGCTGGTCGTCGCTCGATTCGCGCGACATTCGCCCGTTTTATTATCGGCATCACGGCGCGCTGTGTGCCGCTGCTGTTGTCGCGTTGCCTCGCGTCGCGTTATGTTAACTTATTATCGAGCGGTCCCCGGTAGCCAATTAACTCGCGGCGCGCGCTGCCGTTCCGCGCGTATGACGCGCAAATATTTACCATACAATTTCTCTCGGTTATACGGCCGCAAGTACCGGCGTAATTTCGGCTGTGTGTGCGCGAGTACGCGCGCTCGGGCGCCAGATAGTCAGAGACATTGTCGTTACCGTAGTACTCGGCGACGATTATGTCATAGGACTCAGCCGAACACGATAAACACGGACACGATAAACTCGACGCTAATTAGCGATTGTCCGGGTTTAATTACGCCAATACGATACAATGTCGCTATATTTCCACAGGCTTTGCGACAGCGTTGCCCGCGCGTGGATTCAGCCGCGCGGATTCGCCAGGAAAAAAAGAAGCGCGCGACGCGCGTGCGTGCGTGTTAATCCGCTTTGGGATTAAAACGCGTTTATCAGGCGCGTTGCGCGCCCGTTCGCGGCATTCGTCGCGCGCGCGACGTGAGCATTTGGAGCATTTCTTCGCAACCGCATCGGTCAGTCGGTCGATCGATCGATCGATCGATCGCGCGAACCAACGACGATCGATTCGCTCGCAAGATCGCGAGAGGGAACGGCCGCGGGCGGACGCGTAACCTGTGGAATGTGAGATACGAGTATAGGAAACAGTATCGAGATGGCTGGTATATACTGTAAAAGTGCGATCTCTGCAGATGGTTGAGTACCAATCGTAAGGCATATCTTCCGATTTTTTACGGTTCTCGTAAAACCGAATGCGCGCGATTCGCGCGGTCTGCTGCAGGCGAGACGGTAAAGTATTATACCGCGCGCAGTTTACGTGCATTTAAATGCGTCTCTAGCGCATAAAGAACGATAGAGAAAAAGAGAGAGAACTCTGTTTCTCTCTATAGGAAATGAAAAGTCGAGACCAGCGGTAAGTTAATGCACGGATTAAAATCTCCTTCAGCTTTCAAGACGTTCACTTATGAACGCGCATATCCTTCTCGCATTATGTGTGTCGCTTTATTTAATTGTTTTACATTTTACTTTAAAAGGGTTCGCCCGCTCCACTTTATGTCTATTTAATGTTTATTATTCAATCAGCCAGATGGAATAATTGAAGCGATAACCGGTGTACCGAGTGCATATTGATTCACGTCGTAATATTTAAAACGCGTCCGAGGCAGTTCCGACTCGAGTAGAACTCAAATCGAGGCCCGCCGTCGCGCCGCGCCGGTCGCGTTGACGCGAGATCGCGTCGCGCGTCGATTTCTAATTTCTGCCGAAGACAGAATTCGTCGGCCGTGTGCGCGCGCGCGCGCACACACACATACACAAACCTCATGTGCCGGTGCGCAAAATTGCGCTCGAGTGTACGGCTGTCTGTTTCCCGTGTTGCGCGGCGAATGAATGGGGGCGGGAGAATCGATAATTAATTACGACACGAGGAGCTGGAAAATGCGAAAATGTCAACCGGTCGGCCGCTCGGTCGGCCGTGGCGTTGCGTGGCGTGGCGCGGCCTGATTGTCATAGCCGCTCGTAGAGACGCGTTCTCAGCGGCGCGCATCTCGTGTGTCAGATGCACATACACTGCATATAATATGCACACACGGGATGTCCCGGTTTAACTTTTCAGGGGAATTACGCGCGAAGCGCGCCACGGCGATGTGGTGTTATCTCATTTGAAATGCGCGCAGGAGCCAACGATCTCGTCCCGGCGCGACGCGACGGTTCAAGCGCGCGGCGCCATGGGGACAGAGCGCAAAGCCCGCGGTAATAAAATCGATAAAGCGATTACAATGGTAACAACCTGCGAGTAATATTTGTACAGCAGTCAAAACATATAACGAAAATGTAAATTGTAGCAGTTTGTAAAGAATAAATATAATTTTTACAGCAAGAGGAAAATTATATGCAACGCGATAATCCGCTTGAGTTTGCTTCCTTGATACTCTCAAATCGTAAATTTAATTTCAGTTCAGAAACGAGTCAACTATTGTTTGTTTTTTTGGGTTTTTCCTTTTTGTTCTTTCCGACCCGTCCGCGTCGTCGGAAGCGGGACAGTCTCAGCTTTCGATTGCACCTTGCCGCGTATCGCTACGACTTTTCTACGCGGAGTTACCGACGAGCGGCGAAACCGTCTCCGATCGAGATTCAGGCCACTACAATGTTGCGCCGTCGCGCCGACCGACGTGTGAAGTCTGCGGCGCGGGCGCGGCGCTACTACAATGTAACGTAGACACGCGTGCCGCCAGAGAACCGCGCGCCTGCGAAACTCCGAAATTTTTAAACGGCCGTAACTCAGTGAAAACTTGACGCAGAGACGCGACTCAAACGCCGATCTCCTCGGCTTCTCGCGCGGTACGCGTTCGTGTTAATTGCGTATGCTCTTGTCATGACACGTGTTCGTATGTATAATTGCGACGCGCGTTACACGTGATATATCGGATACGCCAGGATATGTAACATCACATTTAGATGTGGAGATATCTCGGTGCAGAATTCTTAGATACGATGTAATATATATACGCGGGATTATAATTTAAATATAAATAGAAATTTAAATATAATAAGCAAATTGAGGTATAATATACATATTTAGACGCGCGCGCGCGCAAATAGAGTGTCGGATACTCCCACCGTACAAAGTACGAAGTTTCGCGCAAAAGTTCCGTTCAAAAAACTTCCGGCCGAGATCTTCGCCTCTTTACGCCCCTCTCTTGTGTCGCGTATATTAAATTTTCTTCACTTCGAATCTCTCGCAATCTCTTGCGTAATGAAATTCCTCGCATTTTTTATTCACCATTTTCATTCGCGCGGCGATTCTCCATCGAACAAAGTCTTCGTCACGCCACGCGGCGATATGCGTCATTTGCATCTCGCGCGTTATTTTCTAGCCCGACGAGCGGTTGATTAGCGGAGCATTCGGCCAATGTCGATTTTCGTTTCTCGCCTCGGTCGAGCATGGCTCGGCTGTTGATCCTGCTTTCATAGCGAAATGGCGCGGCACATTGAAAGTACAGCTGCCGATATATTTGCCCGATATAATTTGATTTCCAGTCAGATTAAACAATAATACGACAAAAGGATCTCGCGCGAGCACCCAGGCGTGTTGTCCGGCCCGACGATTTCTGCGTTATTTTTTTTCGTCCTGACAATCTCTCCGCCATCGGCGGTCACGTCAAAGTACAATCGATGGTCCTCGTTGATCGTGCCGAAATACCATTTCGAATTTTCGGACAAATATTTTGCCATTTTTCAGGGGAAAAAATGTAAAACTTTTTCGACCGCGCGCTCGCGCTCTCTCGCTCTCTTCCTCCCGCGCGCGAGAGCGAAATCAATATTTTCTTCGTTCTCGCTCCCTCCCCGCGTGCGCAGTATGATTTCTGCTCACTTGGGGACAAATATTTTTTTGTTATATTTTCTCGTCGCGGTGTAACGTGCGGCGATAACATCTATCCGAAAAATTCCCGCGTGTCGCGATAAAACCTCCTACAGAGAATACGCGTTCGATTATTTGATTTTATATTATATAACGGCGGGGCCGCGTTGTCGTGCGGTCGCGTGACGCGCGAAAATGTAATCATAAATTCTGCTCACAATCTCCGGTCGAATGTGCAAGTATGAATAAAAAAACAAAAAAGGAAAAAAAAACAGTAACGAACGCGGAAAAAGCAAAGCGCGAAAAAAGAGTTCACGTGGTACTTAATCGCGCTGAATAGCACGTGCGTTTTAATCTGCGATACAGTCGAATCAAATAATAACACACACACACACACACGTGCGCGCGCACACGACGGTGGAGGCGGCGGTCTGCCGTTTATGTTCGCACCTGGTTGTCATTGAGACCGATCAATTTTCCATTACTTTCCCTCTCGTCAATAACGCTTTGTGGTCCATTTTGACGACCGCTTTATTCGCGAAAACCTTTCGCATCCCACATTGATGTATTGTCCGTATTTTTGCCGCGCCCCCTCGCTGAAAGCGTCGACGAGCACGTGCTTGTGTTATGAACGGGAATTAGCTTCTTTATAATCGCATTCGGCGAGGGGGGGGAGTAGATTCGCGCCGTATCTTCGTCGTCGTCGTGTGCTCTCACGCTTTAAGCCGCGTTTACAATCTCCTCATATCGGTCGTCTCAATTTTTTTTTTTACTGAGAGCGAGAGTGAGAGAGAGAGAGAGAGAGAGAGAGAGAGAGAGAGAGTGCGCGGATTTCCTCTGACGGAAAAGTATCCACGCTTCGTGTGTCGTTCAGAGAAATGATTCCGCGATCTAATACTTTGCTCGCCGACACATCGTTGGCAATGCATTCCAGCGGTACAATTGGCAATGACTCAATTGGCGTGACTCAAAGGTCAAAGTGCATCGCATGGAATACATATTTAAGCCGTGTAGAATAAAAACACATGAAAGAGAGAGAGAGAGAGAGAGAGAGAGAGAGAGAGAGAGAAGTGTGTATTTTCGGATTCGAAATTAAACAGCAGTTCGAGCCGTGCCGCCGTCACCGTTTTGATTTGGGAAAACAGGACGACGGGCGTTCGCGCGACTTCTCGTCGCGGCGGGATTATCCCAGCGCGGAGATACGGAAGATAAGGCTGCAATTTTAAAAGAGTCGTCCCGCCGTCGCGCCGAATAATTTCGCGACGTTATCGCGCGTGCGTTACGCGATCGCAGATAGCGGATATGAGATCACGCCGGGGATTACTAAGTAAGTACACGTCCATTCAGCGAATTTCGAGAAATTCCGCGCGATCGTGCTGAGACTGCGGGACCCGCAGGAATTTATTCGCGACGAGTGACCTGGCCGGGGAGAGCGAGGCGGGCTGTACCGGCAATTCCGAGTACATCCCCGTGTCGCCCCCGTCGAATCGTTATTATTCACGGAACAGAAGTCGCGAATTTTCTCGGCGAACCTTGCGGCCGGGGCACCCTCTCCCCCCGCATACATCCCTCCGACAGCTGCGCGACCCACTTTCGCACGGCAGTCATACCGACAATCCGACGAGTCTGCGTGCCGAAGGCGTTAATCGAATGAAACATTCAACGGAATGTTATCCGAGACGACCGAGCGGTATCGGATCGATAATTTTGCCGCTCGTCAGCTCGTAATATAAATTTCGATCGCGTCGGTGCGAGCAAATTGCTAATTAGTCGAGTCGAAATTTTAGTTACGCATTAACCCCGCAAACTCCATGGAACTTGAAGAGGACCGGTGGAGAGGATCTCGAGTGAGTGTTTACGAACTGTTGACTCTTCCGCGCTCGAGGAAATTCGCCGATTATTCAACATTTGATCGCCCCAATATACATCCCCTATCTGCATTGAATTTTCATCCCAAACTTCAATCAGCAATGTAGAATCGAGTAAGCTGCACGATCAACCAATTGCTTGCCGTAGACTATCGGGATAATCGAATATTAAACAGTTCTTCTCGAGGCCCTTCTTCGAGAGCCATTCCTCACATTGAAGGACTCACATTGAAGGACAATAGGCTGTGCAACGTTGTACCTCGAAATTCCCCCGAGCGAGGCACTCGCGGTGCTTCAAACCGGACGGAATCTACGTCGTCTGAGTGCCGAATCGGAATTTTGACTCGAGTACGTCCGGTAGAGCCTGAAAGTCTGCCGGAGCGCGATGGAAGCTTCGAGTCCGGAGTATCCCCGCGAGACGACCTCAGCAGAGAATCCCGCAGTCCTTTCGAATACATCGAGTTCGCTCACTCGTTTGCTCGCTCCTCGGCAGCGTCAGTCGCGATCGCGATCGCGTTTCCTCGCCCCGACGTGAGAGTTACTTAACGGTGCACGCGCCCGCTGTAATACACATCCGCGCGAATCGCTATATCGGCTTTAACGCGATTACACTCGCAGCAGCAGCAGCGGCGGCGGACATTTGGAGAGGCGAGGAACGCGGCGCGGGTAACTACTCTCGCTTTTGCCGATGAGAACTTTTACCGGCGTGCGAACGAACTCGGCAATTCGATTTCGCGTCTCGCCCTTAATTCCGACTGTGCAAGCCGGGCCCGCTCGCGCTCGCTCCGTCGCCCTCTCCTTCCTCACTCTCTCGCTGCCGACGACGTAAAGCAGGTTACCGCCGTAGCTTTTGCCCGATGGTTACGCTCGTTCGCTGCAAACTAAACTGATCTCATGCGCCAACTGTGTGCGCGCAACCACGGGAGCGCAATAATTCAATGAGCAAGTACGGGTACCTGAGTTCCGTCGTCGGCGAACAAGTAGGCCGTTTTGAAGTGGCTCGTTGTACCGGAAGACCGTGATGAAACCACTACCCACCCGCGCGCACACACACATACACACACGTTCGCTCTCGCTCGCTCTCCGTCGCCGTGCGCTAGCGGAGAAATCTTTAACCGCCGAATTAGCGCCACGCGAGAGGGACGGGATGCGCACGTGCTGCACCAAGTGCGCGCGGCATGAGTTGCGAGACACTGCCGCACGAGCAGGAAACCGAACAAAGGGAAAGAACAGAGCCTGTTTAACCCTTTAACGCCCGACTTTTTTATAAATAAGTGTTTTAAGAATAAAATTTGAGTTTTTTTCAACTGAGACTATAAGTAGTGATAACCAAAAGAAATATCAGAATTTTATATCTACGAAAAATTACGGGATTTTCTGACGCATCAAATGATTCTTGACTTTTTTCGAAGCGTCTTCTTGTATTTTTCGTTTATTGGTAAATATGACTTGGATCCTAAAAGCATATACAAAATGAGCAACCTATAGAGAGAAAAATGAAGGGTTAGTCTATAAGTGAGACATAACTCTGACAGTCAGCTTGACATTTTTGAGCTGAAACTTTACTATATTTGTGAGTGAAGTTTATCATTCAGAGCGTCAAGCTTACTATTTCAGAAGAATATCTTATAGATCACCATTTAGATAGTCAATCGTCCCTTCATTTTTCGACGCATAAAAAACTGTAGGTCACCAGGTTTCACGAAAATAGATTGATTTCTTGATTTTCGTGTCCACCATATTAGATTCGCCATTTTGAATTTCTGTATTCTTTTAATTTCACATTTTGCATCTGACAAAGCTTCCAAATGTATAAAATTATAACAGATACCAATCTATTCATTTATAGTGCACTTCTAGATGTCAGTAACAATGCTAACTGTGCCTACTTGAAATTTGACAAAACATGTTATCATTAAAACTGAGCTAAAAACAGACTAAACCGAATCTACATACAATTTATATACCATTTTTTAGAAGAAGAATTCACCTTTACAGTGCAGGTGCAAAGAAAACGAAAATATCTCCTTTTTTGACTAAGTTATGGATTCTTAAATGCGTTTCTGCTAACTACATATAGTTACCAGTAGGCGTTAAAGGGTTAATCGCGATGCGCGTCGCGATTCCGTCTTCCTCCTGCCGATCTTCCGGTCTCTCTCTTGCGCGCGCGTGGCTATCCGCGACGCATCGTCGTCGACGATGTGTGCCGCGTAGAAATTTTCTCTCGGGATCTTGCCGAACGCGCTGTGCACCTTGATCAAGCGTTACCGCGGCGCGATGTGACGATTCGAGCGGTTCGCGCGGGCCCATTTTTGCCCGAATAACGTAGATTGGAGAACCGAAGCACGAGAACAAATTCACGCCATCTCTGATGGGTTTGAGCTGCTGGATAAACGTAAGACCGGCGTGCTTTCGCGTAGAACCGAGCGGAGGGAATCCCGCTCTCACGCCCCTATTGTCGAATTTAATCAAGTAAGAAGACGAAGGTCGCGGCTGTCGAACAACGCGAGGCTCTTTCATTATCACATACACACACACCGAAGTAGATTATTATCCAAATTCAAGCCCGGCAGAGCCGACGCGTTAAGTTCCACGAAGCTTCAACTTTTTGCGGCTTGACTATCGTGGGCAGCTTAGTCGATCGCGTTTTAGCAAGCAGGACGTCCTCCGAAGTCCGCGTGAATCGTTAAAGTTGGGGTGCGAACCGCGTCCGTGAATGCTTAATGTTTTGAATCTTTCAGATCGCGCGTATATGTCGTTCAGTGGAGCCCATCGGATCCAAAATACGCGCCACGGTGTCACACGATCGATCCTACCGCGGATTCTCCGGCGTGTCTGAAATTTTCCGGATATTCGAATATCTCGGTCTGGTCGGGGCGAAGGTGGAGACGGAGAGAGCGCTTCGCTCGCCGACGCGATAGGTGCTGATGCATAGTACATTGAGCACGGCACTCTCTCGCGAGAGAGCCCAGGCTTGGGGCGTCTCGCTCTCTCTATTTCAATTTTTCCACGGAGAGGGGAATTTTAGCCAGCGCTCGTACCTGCGCGCTACGAGGGAGGACTGATATCGCGAGGGGGTCGCAGATCGAAAGAAGAGAGCGGCCGAGGCGGCAATCGAAGCGGCTCGGATCCGTGAAACTCGAATTGTTTTGCATAATTTCCGATTAGCGTCCTGTCTCGAGGAATTACAGTTACTAAGCTCCGTACCCCCGTGTACCCCCGTGGAATTTCGCCGGCTGCCTCTCCGCCGCTCGCGGAGAGCGCGGAGAGCGCGTAGAGCTTTCCGCGGCGTCGGTCGCATTCTCTTAAAGGAGAATTCCGTTCCGTGCGAATCTTTAAAGGATCTCTCTCTCTCTCTCTCTCTCTCTCTCTCTTTCTTTCTCCCCTCCCCTTCCCTCCTGTTCCTTTCCTCATCCTCTCTTCTCCTGTTTCCGCCGAGCCGTGGCGGCGCGCTCTACGCGCTCGAGCTGGTAATCTCAAAGTGCATAGCAAGCTTTTCGCCGGCGCTTACAACGCGATTCCCTTTGTTTAGTTTCGTGAGAGAAATGAAATTATATTCGTAACGTCGAAGTTGCGACGCTGCAGCGTCTCGGCGAGGCGTTTCGAAGTTCACGGCGGTATCTTCCCGTATCAGACGAAATAATCTCCTCGCGTCTCGTTCCTGCGCGAAAATTTCATTTCCCGTCTTAATCGCCCGTGTTAAACGGATGACAATGGAATCGGATCGACGATCCGACAACGACGACCTTCGAAGTGTGCTTTCTTTCCGCCGCACTCGCGAGTCCCGCTGGACAACGTTAATTTATTTCCCGAAAACCGCTGGCTCTTCGGCGGAAAAAGAATCACGCGTGCGAGAGCGAAAGGGGCAGAGGAGGAAAAGAAGTTCCGAGATATCCTGCCGTAATATAGCGCAGCTATGAGAAAATTCCCTCCGTTAAGAGAGTCTGGATATCCGGCAGGATCTAAAAGTTCCCGTAATCATTCGAGCTCGCATTTTTTCCACGTATTTCATAAGCGCGGGGCGAGGAAGGGAGGAAGTTAAGAGAGTCGCTGGTGCACTGCTTAGCGCAACTCAAATGGTTAAACTTGTATCTTTGCCGTCGGCGGAAGCTTTAGGGCTCGCCCTCGAGGGAGACCGCGAGCGGGCGTCGTCGCCTCAAACACGTCCGGCAACGTAAAACTTTCCGACACCTCGTAGCACGTTTTTCGCCCGCCGAGTATAGTTCCTTTTCGGGAGCGGAAGGGCAAATGCGCGAAGAGAAAAAAGAGAGAGAGAGAGAGAGAGAGAGGAGGGAAAAGAGAGCTTAAAGATTTAACGTCGGGAAAAAGTTGTCGGTCGTCGCGCGCGGCCGTGTAACACGCGCTCATAAACGAGCAACTTCGCCCGCGACGTCTTTTTTCCCGGGACCTTCCGCTGATTTTCTTTTTCCGCGCGGAGAGGCGGAAGTTTGCGGGGAGGCCGCGCGACTCGACTCGGCTCGGCTCGGCTCTCTTTACTTTCGCGTCGATCGCCGGGGACGGTTTGCGTCATTGCGGTAGTTAGACATTCAGCGAAAACAGCACCTGCGAGAACCGGCTGGTCTCTCCGCTCGCGAACTCGGGAAAACGTCGCAGGCGCTGCGAACTTCTTCGCGACTGCTGGCTTCACTCCACGCTCGCCCGAGATCCGCGGTCTTTCGTGAACGTTTGGATCGATGGAGTCATTAAGCTCTTACTGCTTCTTATTGCGGCAATTTTGTACGTTTTATTATTGCAATTTTATTCTTCGAGGGAACATTAGGGGTTATTTTTCTGTTATTGTTATCGTTGTCATTATTGTTATGTCACTTTTTATCGTTATCGTCTTATAGTATCATTATATTGTTTTATATCACTTCTATTATTCTCTTAATTACTGCGACATTTGTAATTCATCTCGAGAAATTCGTCTCCTCTTTCTGTTCTCAACTTCGCGATACTCGGCTCGATTGTGAGCACTGTGGATTAATTAGCAAGTTCGTAAAATGTCTTAAAATTGCCTTACGATTGGTATTGTGTCAACTGTCGTTGCTGAGAGAGGTTCGGTATGTACGTACAAGGCGATCGATAGTTCCAGGCGCGGTAATTGTCAGTCAATTAATAAAATAGCTAGTATCGGTTACTTCCAATTACA